>NW_011495077.1:834143-834506 GCF_000754665.1 Bison bison bison | reverse complement strand
TACAAACTGAAAGTGAAGGGCTGGAAAAAGATACTTCATGCAAATGGAGACCAAAAGAAAGCAGGAGTAGCAATACTAATATCAGATAAAATAGACTTTAAAACAAAGGCTGTGAAAAGAGACAAAGAAGGACACTAGATTATGATCAAAGGATCAATCCAAGAAGAAGATATAACAATTATAAATGCATATGATCCAACATAGGAGCACTACAATATGTAAGACAAATGCTAACAAGTATGAAAGGGGAAATTAACAATAACACAATAATAGTGGGAGACTTTAATACCCCACTCACACCTATGGATAGATCAACTAAACAGAAAATAAACAAGGAAACACAAATTTTAATTGATACAATAG
>NW_011495077.1:830829-834043 GCF_000754665.1 Bison bison bison | reverse complement strand
TACAAAGGATCATAAGAGACTACTATCAACAATTATATGCCAATAAAATGGACAACGTGGAAGAAATGGACAAATTCTTAGAAAAGTACAACTTTCCAAAACTGGACCGGAAGAAATAGAAAATCCTAACAGACACATCACAAGCATGGAAATTGAAACTGTAATCAGAAATCTTCCAGCAAACAAAAGCCCAGGTCCAGACGGCTTCACAGCTGAATTCTACCAAAAATTTAGAGAAGAGCTAACACCTATCCTAGTCAAACTCTTCCAGAAAATTGCAGAGGAAGGTAAACTGCCAAACTCATTCTATGAGGCCACCATCACCCTAATACCAAAATTGGACAAAGATGCCACAAAAAAAGAAAACAACAGGCCAATATCACTGATGAACATAGATGCAAAAAAAAAAAAAAATTAACAATATTCTAGCAATCAGAATCCAACAACACATCAAAAAGATCATACATCATGACCAAATGGGCTTTATCCCAGGGATGCAAGGATTCTTCAATATCCACAAATCAATCAATGTAATACACCACATTAACAAATTGAAAAATAAAAGCCGTATGATTATCTCAGTAGATGCAGAGAAAGCCTTTGACAAAATTCAACATCCATGTATGATAAAAACCTTCCAGAAAGCAGGAATAGAAGGAACATACCTCAACATAATAAAAGCCATTTATGACAAACCCACAGCAAACATTATCCTCAATGGTGAAAAATTGAAAACATTTCCCCTAAAGTCAGGAACAAGACAAGGGTGCCCACTATCACCACTACTATTCAACATAGTTTTGGAAAATTTGGCCACAGCAATCAGAGCAGAAAAAGAAATAAAAGGAATCCAAATTGGAAAAGAAGAAGTAAAACTCTACTGTTTGCAGATGACATGATCTTCTACATAGAAAACCCTAAAGACTCCACCAGAAAATTACTAGAGCTAATCAATGATTATAGTAAAGTTGCAGGATATAAAATCAACACACAAAAATCCCTTGCATCCCTATACACAAATAATGAGAAAACAGAAAGAGAGATTAAGGAAACAATTCCATTCACCATGGAAAGAATAAAATACTTAGGAATATATTTACCTAAAGAAACAAAAGACCTATATAGAGAAAACTATAAAAAACTGGTGAAAGAAATCAAAGAGGACACTAATAGATGGAGAAATATACCATGTTCATGGATCAGAAGAATCAATATAGTGAAAAAGAGTATACTACCCAAAGCAATCTATAGATTCAATGCAATCCCTATCAAGCTACCAACGGTATTTTTCATAGAGCTAGAACAAATAATTTCACAATTTGTATGGAAATACAAAAAACCTCGAATAGCCAAAGCTATCTTGAGAAGGAAGAATGGAACTGGAGGAATCAACGTGCCTGACTTCAGGCTCTATTACAAAGCCACAGTCATCAAGACAGTATGGTACTGGCACAAAGACAGAAATAGAGATCAATGGAACAAAATAGAAAGCCCAGAGATAAATCTATGCACTTATGGACACCTTATCTTTGACAAAGAAGGCAAGAATGTACAAAGGAGAAAAGACAATCTTTTTAATAAGTGCTGCTGGGAAAACTGGTCAACCACTTGTAAAAGAATGATACTAGAACACTTTCTAACACCATACACAAAAATAAACTCAAAATGGATTAAAGATCTAAACATAAGACCATAAACTATAAAACTCCTAGAGGAGAACATAGGCAAAACACTCTCAAACATAAATCACAGCAGGATTTATTCCACCTCCCAGAATATTGGAAATAAAAGCAAGATAAACAAATGGGACCTAATTAAAATTAAAAGCTTCTGCACAACAAAAGACACTATAAGCAAGGTGAAAAGACAGCCTTCAGAATGGGAGAAAATAATAGCAAATGAAGCAACTGACAAAGAATTAATCTCAAAAATATACAAGCAGCTCCTGCAGCTCAATCCCCTAAAAATAAATGACCCAATTAAAAAAATGGGCCAAATTACTAAATAGACATTTCTCCAAAGAAGACATACAGATGGCTAACAAACACATAAAAAGATGCTCAACATCACTCATTATCAGAGAAATGCAAATCAAAACCACAGTGAGGTACAAATTCACGCCAGACAGAATGGCTGCTATTCAAAAGTCTACAAGTGATAAATGCTGGAGAGCGTGTGGAGAAAAGGGAACCCTCTTACACTGTTGGTGGGAATGCAAACTAGTACAGCCACTATGGAGAACTGTGTGGAGATTCCTTTAAAAACTGGAAATAGAACTGCCATACGACCCAGTAATCCCACTTCTGGGAATACACACCAAGGAAACCAGAATTGAAAGAGACACGTGTACCCCAATGTTCATCACAGCACTGTTGATAATAGCCAGGAAATGGTAGCAACCTAGATGTCCATCAGCAGACGAATGGATAAGAAATCTGTGGTACATATACACAATGGAGTATTACTCAGCCATTAAAAAGAATACACTTGAATCAGTTCTAATGAGGTAGATGAAACTGGAGCCTATTATACACAGTGAAGTAAGCCAGAAAGAAAAACACCATTACAGTATACTGCTGCTGCTGCTGCTGCTGCTGCGTTGCTTCAGTCGTGTCCGACTCTGTGCAACCCCATAGATGGCAGCCCACCAGGCTCCCCCATGCCTGGGATTCTCCAGGCAAGAACATTGGAGTGGGTTGTAATTTCCTTCTCCAATGCATGAAAGTGAAAAGTGAAAGTGAAGTCGCTCATTGGTGTCCGACTCTTCGTGACCCTATGGACTGCAGCCCACCAGGCTCCTTCATTCATAGGATTTTCCAGGCAAGAGTACTGGAGTGGGGTGCCATTGCCTTCTCCAATACAGCATGCTAACGCATATATATGGAATTTAGAAAGATGGTTACGATTATCCTGTATGTGAGACAGCAAAAGAGACATAGATGTATCAGATCAGATCAGATTAGATCGGTCGCTCAGTCGTGTCCGACTCTTTGCGACCCCATGAATTGCAGCACGCCAGGCCTCCCTGTCCATCACCAACTCCCGGAGTTCACTCAGACTCATGTCCATCGAGTCAGTGATGCCATCCAGCCTTCTCATCCCCTGTCGTCACCTTCTCCTCTTGCCCCCAATCCCTCCCAGCATTAGAGTCTTTTCAAATGAGTCAACTCTTCGCATGAGGTGGCCAAAGTACTGGAGTTTCAGCTTTAGCATC
>NW_011495077.1:826000-829884 GCF_000754665.1 Bison bison bison | reverse complement strand
ACAATATTGTAAAGTAATTAGCCTCCAATTAAAATAAATAAATTTATATTAAAAAATAAAAAATAAATTAAAAAAATAAAATAAAATAAAATTTACCATTTTCAGCTAAGATAACATAAGATAAAGAACATATCATCTTATCATTTCCAGTGTCCTCAACAAGCATGTTGAGCAGTGAAGTGTCTGTGTAAACTGCACTTGTGGGTGAGTGTGTGCTGTGTTTTTTATGAAATTGTATCATATTTTCTGAGTCATATGGCATGGGTCAGTAAGCAGCAGTGAATGTCTCTCAGTCATGTCCAACTCTTTGCAACCCCATGGACTGTAGCCTGCGAGGCTCCTCTGTCCAAGGGATTTTTCCGGCAAGAATACTGGAGTGGGTTGTCATTTCCTCCTCCAGGGGATATTCCTGATCTATGGATCAAACCTGGTCTTTTTTGTCTTCTGCATTGCAGGCAGTTTCTTTACTTTGAAGTCAAAGTGGAATACATACTTGACAATGTAAGAATTAAGGACAACCACATTAATACATAAGCAAAGTAAAAGCTTGTATGTTAGAATAAAATATGTGAAAATATAAAATCAAAATACTAAGATATAGAAATAATTTCTACAAATAAAAAGAGAAAACCTTAAAGAAAAATGATCAAAGATAAGGATATGACCAATGTTAAATAACAGAGTGCCAATTCATAGAGAAAAAGTTGCTCAAAAGCACTAGGGTTCAAAAAAAGGTATGTAGGTAAAGTATGTTTGGATTGTTAAAGTAAAAAACACCAGTAGTTCCCAATTTGTGGAGAATGCAAAATGTACTTGCTCATTCACTGTTAATAGAAGTATAATTGTTTAAACCATTTGGAAGGCAAATGGTCACTGTCTTCATTTACATGTGTTTTTCTTCAGGGTTCTTTGGTAGCTCAAAAGATAAAGAATCTGCCTGCAATGCAGGAGATCTAGGTTTGATCCCTGGGTCAGGAAGATCCCCTGAAGAAGTGAATGGCAACCCACTCCAGTATTCTTGCCTGGATAATCCCATGGACAGTAGAGCCTGGTGGGCTGCAGTCCAGGGGGTCACAAAGAGTCAGACATGACTAAGCAACTTTCACTTTCACTTCTTTAGAAAACAAATGGCTTTCTTTCACTTTCATAGCAATTACAATTTCATAAATTTCATGAAATAGATACTTCTACATACATAAAAATTGTATGTACATAGATGTATAAAACAACATTCTCTATGACAGCAAAGAAACAGAAACACATATGTATTCATAGGATAATAATTAATTAAATAACAAAATGTTTCAAAGTATTAAATCAGTATCAAAAAGGATAAAGTAAACCTCTTTACATTTTTTAATTATAGAAATATCTCCAGGACCCTATTAAATGAAAATAAAAAGGCAAGATGGAAAAATTAAAATAATCCAGGTGACATGGCAAATTCTGTGTGTCCATGTATGTGTACACATATATGAGTGCATGTGTGTGTTAATGTATAGTGTTAATCACTCAGTCGTGTCTGAATCTTTGCGACCTCATGGCCTGTAGCCCCCAGGCTCTGCTATCCATGGAATTCTCCAGGCAAGAATAGTGGAGTGGGTTGCCATTTCCTTTTCCAGGGGCTCTTCCTAAGCCAGGGATTGAACATGGTTCTCCCGCACTGCAGATAGACTCTTTACCCACTGAGCCACCAGGGAAACCCTGTTAATGTATATGTAGTTGCATAAAATGATCTGCAAAGACATCCTTAATTGAAACAGAATGGGCTGGTATCTTAAACTATCAGAACTGGTTTTCTCAGAGGACCATGGGAGCCATGGGCTTTCACTTTTGCTCTGTCTGAGACTTTTGTGATGAGATGGATCTATGTGTTGCTTCTCTGTGTGCTCACTCAGTCGACTCAGCCATGTTGAGAGAATTAATTCTTAGGTAGGTTGATAGGAAGTCCGGTTCCTAATGAGGAGAGGGGGGGAGAAAAGGACAAACAATATTTTCTTTATTCCTTAGTCTTAGTCACATAAAACATTTTGTTCTTACTTTTATTCTTTAAGCCCAGAGCTAATGATTATCTAGCAAAGAAGAAAAGTTATGACCAACCTAGAAAGCATATTAAAAAGCAGAGATATTACTTTGCCAACAATGGTCTGTCTAGTCAAGGCTATGGTTTTTCCAGTAGTCATGTATGGATGTGAGAGTTGGACTGTGAAGAAAGCTGAGTGCCGAAGAATTGATGCTTTTGAGCTGTGGTATTGGAGAAGACTCTTGAGAGTCCCTTGGATTGCAAGGAGGTCCAACCAGTCCATCCTAAAGGAAATCAGTCCTGAATGTTCATTGGAAGGACTGATGTCGAAGCTGAAACTCCGATACTTTGGCCACCTGCTGCGAAGAGCTGACTCATTTGAAAAGACCCTGATCCTAGGAAAGATTGAAGGCCAGAGGAGAAGGGGACGACAGAGGATGAGATGGTTGGATGGCATCACCAACTCAATGGACATGAGTTGAGCAAACTCCTGGAGTTGGTGATGGACAGGGAGGCCTGGTGTGCTGTGGTTCATGAGGTCGCAAAGAGTTGGACACGACTGAGCGACTGAATTGAACTGAACTGAATGATTGTACAATAAAACATCTCATCTTGCTGAAGGATGTGTTTTTCCTTAAACTCTGTACCAATGATTATATAAGAACAATGTGTCCTGCTGGAGGAGTGTTTCTCCTTCTTAAGAATCTTCTGACAAATCCTGTTATCTTAAAATGTTTATTATGGGAGTGGTCTGGTAAAAGGAGCTACCCCGCACCCAAGATCCGGGGTGGCGGGAAAGAGTGCCTGGCTGCGACAGCGCAGGAACAGCCAAGAGGAGCTATCCCATGTCCGAGGTCAGGGGCGGTGGCCGAGAGGAGCAATCCCACGTCCAAGGAGCGGTGGCTTCATGGGCACAGGAGGGCCTAGAGGAGCTACTCCACGTTCAAGGTCAGAGGGGCGAGAGTAAGGAGATATCCCTCGTCCAAGGTAAGGAGCAGCGGCTGCACTTTGCTGGCGCAGCCAGGAAGAGATACCCCACGTCCAAGGTAAGAGAAACCCAAGTAAGATGGTAGGTGTTGCAAGAGGGCATCAGAGGGCAGACACACTGAAACCATACTCATAGAAAACTAGTCAATCTAATCACACTAGGACCACAGCCTTATCTAACTTAATGAAACTAAGCCATGCCTTGTGGGGCCACCCAAGATGGGCGGGTCATGGTGGAGAGGTCTGACAGAATGTAGTCGACTGGAGAAGAGAATGGCAAACCACTTCAGTATTCTTGCCTAGAGAACCCCATGAACATATGAAAAGGCAAAATGATAGCATACTGAAAGAGGAACTCCCCAGGTCAATAGATACCCAATATGCTACTGGAGATCAGTGGAGAAATAACTCCAGAAAGAATGAAGGGATGGAGTCAAAGCAAAAAGAATACCCAGCTGTGGATATGACTGGTGATAGAAGCAAGGTCCGATGCTGTAAGAGCAATATTGCATAGGAACCTGGAACGTCAGGTCCATGAATCAAGGCAAATTGGAAGTGGTCAAACAGGAGATGGCAAGAGTGAACGTCGACATTCTAGGAATCAGCAAACTGAAATGGGCTGGAATGGGTGAATTTAACTCAGATGACCATTATATCTACTACTGCGGGTAGGAATCCCTCAGAAGAAAGGGAGTAGCCATCATGGTCAACATAAGAGTCCAAAATTCAGTACTTGGATGCAGTCTCAAAAATGACAGAATGATCTCTGTTCGTTTCCGAGGCAAACCATTCAATATCACAGTAATCCAAGTCTATGCCCCAACCAGTAATGCTGAAGAAGCTGAAGTTGAACGGTTCTATGAAGACCTACAAG
>NW_011495077.1:821092-824929 GCF_000754665.1 Bison bison bison | reverse complement strand
TTTATTTTGGGGGGCTCTAATTTCCATGCAGATGGTGACTGCCGCCATGAAATTAAAAGACGCTTACTCCTTGGAAGAGAAGTTATGACCAATCTAGATAGCATATTGAAAAGCAGAGACATTACTTTGCCAACAAAGGTCCATCTAGTCAAGGCTACAGTTTTGCCAGTGGTCATGTATGGATGTGAGAGTTGGACTGTGAAGAAATCTGAGTGCCAAAAAATTGATGCTTTTGAACTGTGGTGTTGGAGAAGACTCTTGAGAGTCCCTTGGGCTACAAGGAGATCCAACCAGTCCATTCTGAAGGAGATTAGCCCTGAGATTTCTTTGGAAGGAATGATGCTAAAGTTGAAACTCCAGTCCTTTGGCCACCTCATGCAAAGAGTTGACTCATTGGAAAAGACTCTGATGCTGGGAGGGATTGGAGGCAGGAGGAAAAGGGGATGACAGAGGATGAGATGGCTGGATGGCATCACTGACTCAATGGACAAGAGTCTGAGTGAACTCCGGGAGCTGGTGATGGACAGGGAGGCCTGGTGTGTTGCAATTCATGGGGTCACAAAGAGTAGGACACGACTGAGTGACTGAACTGAACTGAACTGAACTGGTAAGATCTTTCTATTGTTAATTCTAATCCCATTATCTTAAAATGTAAATTCTGGGAGTGGGTCTGGTAAAACCTTTACAGTCTTTTGATTTACTGTAATAACCAACTGAAAAGTATATAGCTCCCTTGCTAAGACTAGTGAGGGGAGCACTGTCTGCCCCCTTCTGATGTCTATATCAGAAGTTTTTTCTGTCCTTTTTCACTGTAATAAAACTTCTGTCACACAAGAGCCCTGAGTGGTCCAGCCTGGCCCCTGATCCTGAAGCTAAATTTTCTTCTTTGGAGATCATGAATCCCATACTGTTCACCATAAGCTATCAGTGTCAGATTCTTTGTGACTCCATGGACCGTAGCCCGCCAGGCTGCTCTGTCCGTGGGATTTTTCTGACAAGAATATTGGAGTGGGCTGCCATTTCCTCCTCCAGGGGATCTTCCTGACCCAAGGATCAAATCCCCTGTGTCTCCTGCATTGGCAGGCAGATTCTTTACCACTGAACCACTTGGGAAGCCCATGTGTTGCTTGCTTGCTTGGTAAGTCACTTCAGTCATGTCCTACTCTTTGTGATGCTATGGACTGTAGCTCAACAGACTCTTCCATCCATGGGATTCTGGATTGGGTTGCCATTCCCTCCTCCAAGGGATCTTCCTGACCCAAGATAGAACCCATGTCTCCTGTGGCTCCTGCATTTCAGGTGGATTCTTAACTGCTGAGCCCACCTGCAAAGCCCCATGTGTTACTCAAGGAATATCAAAAACAAATAAAAGGTCTTTTATAGGACAGGGGTTTCTAGATAAATAAAAATAAATTAATATTCACCTGATTTTTGTTTCTTTCCAAAAAAATAGCTTCATCACATATATACACGTTGTAGACTAACAACAAAAAAATTTGAAATATTTCTCAGGACAAGAATTTGTTTCTATTAAGTGGAACAATGATAATAATGTGATTTTCAGAGTCTGGACTTGCCTTGGGTTCGAAGGAAAGAAGTCTATGGGACAATTTGTATTTTCCTCACCTTTTATGTGGAGGCTAATATACTGAAACCAACATTATTGACATGAAGAGGAGCCATGATAAATGATTAGTATCTCTTCACTTCATTTCTATGTTAAAATTAAGATTCTTCTCATAATTCGTCTCAGCCATGTGAACCAATGAAGCACTTTTTCCTTGTCCTCTTTTTCTTCTGTTTTTATCCATCTTCTTCCATTTCTCTTCCCTTCATTTTCCTTATCTCTTACTGCTCTTCTGACTCTCCCTCCAGATGACTCTAGATTTGCTCTCGTGACTGCTCCCCCACTGTGTTCCCCCTTCTTCCCACCAGAGATACTGCACAGGTGCAGCCCGGTCTATCCCAGTGTGCCCCTTTCAGAATGCAGTAGTAAACAGCGGTGTCTCTCAGGGTGACCTGGGGCAGGACCAAGGTGCTAGATGTTCTGTCTGAAGCTATGTTTAGAGAGGCCATGCTGCTGTTCACTGTGTCTCATAAGCCATGAATGACATACTGTGGACTCTGATTGGGATTTTGCTGATACCAACATATATAGTCCAATGGATCGATGGTAGAGTGGTTACAAGGCAGGTTTACATCTTCTCCTTCAGCACAATCCATGGAACTGAGCTGGGTGATCTCAGCATCAACCATAATCCCTAAAGAGTCAAGAAAATAAAATTATCCCCTGACCACAAATCAGTGTAATTCTGTGCATCAAGCGTACAGTATTCCCATAACTGTCTGGACCTACCCCCTACTCCAGTGTTTTCATTTGTGTCCTGCAAACATATCATTGATGCTTATTATATAGAGACCAGTGACACATGGCAAGAAGCAGAGACTCCATAGGCTTTATTCCATGGGTCCTTGGCTCAATACCTCCAGAGATTTCTTACAAGCTAGTTATTGCTAAGTGCTCTTCTGGGATCATAGATAATTTGACCTGTCGTGTAGAAATTTGTGTGTGCAAGTGTATTAGTCATTCAATCATGTTTGACTCTGCAACCCCATGGACTATAGCCCGCCAGGCTCCTCTGTCCATGGAATTCTCTGGGCAAGAATACTGGAGTGGGTTGCCATTTCTTACTCCAGTAGAAGCTTGTGCTCCCTAACAAACCCACAGATCATTTCTCAATTCCATCACTATAACGCTGGATAAAGCACAGGGAGAGGAGTAGACAGCAAATGACCCTTCACAGTCCTTTAGTTTCAAATCATCCCTTGCAGACACAGAACACTTACCCAATTTCAGAAACACAGTTACCTCAGTCACCAGCCTCATACTTCAAGGATAAACCAGGGTCATGGGCTCAGAGCTCAGACTTGTGTCTAATTCTGGATAAAGAGGTTCCAGAGAACATAAGCAACTGCTGCTTGTAGAGACTTACAACCAGTGCAGGTACCACTGTCTTGTTGCCAGGACCTTCTCAGCCAATGACTGTGCAGTTCCTTGTCTGGGTTTTCCTCCTCTGTTTTAGTCATGCCCCCTAAAGAAGGAGAGTCATCCCCAGCTCACAGGGTGCCCACTGTCATCCCTGTGAAGTTTAAAGTCTGGCTCTGGACGAGGAACACCAAACACAATATTGTGTCTATCCACAACCATTGTTCCATCATTTGTGTTTTTAAAGAAATTTTCTGATGCCCCATGAAGCTTGTGGAAAGCACTGATTAATCCTAGAAAACTGGACTGAGCACTGTATTGTAAGGAGATGAAAATTCCTATCCATATTCCAGAAAATGTATGTGGGTTTCCAAAGTAGGCAATGATGTGCTCAGGGAGGGCAGGAAAAATTAATAATTTTGAGACAAAAAGTTAAATGTTCTGGAGCTAAGGCTCAGAGTTCCTATAAAGGTCCCTGTTTTCAAGCATCTACTGCCCTCTAGGTAGAAATTTCTCAATGCATCCATTCTTGACATAGTAACTGATGACTCTGATGGTGTTCACCTCATTTTCTTTGAACAGTGGTCCTTAATCCTTATGTCCTCTATGCCTATGCTTGTAGGTACACTAAGGATGCTGAGGCAGGTAGAAAAGACAGAAGAGAAAGCAAACAAGGTGGGACAGGGTGGAGGTGGGTGAGGCTGGTAGAAAAAGTTGGAGGAGGGAAGAAAAAAGAGCATAAGGAATAGGGAAGGGAAGAGATAAGAGAAAAGACAAACAGAGAAAGCAGTGTTTAGGGAAATTCATGGAAAGGATTTAGGCTAGTGTTGCTGCTGCTGCTGCTGTTGCTG
>NW_011495077.1:810088-820992 GCF_000754665.1 Bison bison bison | reverse complement strand
CTCTGTGCGACCCCATAGACAGCAGCCCACCAGGCTCCCCTGTCCCTGGGATTCTCCAGGCAAGAACACTGGAGTGGGTTGCCATTTCCTTCTCCAATGCATGGAAGCGAAAAGTGAAAGTGAAGTCGCAGTCATGTCCGACTCTTAGCGACTCAATGGACTGCAGCCTACGAGGCTCCTCCATCTATGGGATTTTTCCAGGCCAAGAGTACTGGAGTGGGGTGCCATTGCCTTCTCCGTGGCTAGTGTTAAGATACCCTAATCCTTGACCACACACACTCAACAAGGGATTACAAACTACAAGCTGTCTAAAAAGGAAGAAAGTATGTCGTTTTTCCTTTTTCTGTGAAATACCAACTGAAAACAAGCTTCCCTTCCCTTTTTCCAGAAAAGACCGCTATTTCCAAATGAAGCAGCCCCATCTTGTGACTGAATAATTGATCTGCAGAGCTAAACCCAGACCAAATGTCAGCCAGCAATCTTATGAAAGACTCCTCAGATTTGATGGTATGTATCTTAGTTGTAGGGCTTCCCTGATAGCTCAGTTGATAAAGAATCCACCTGCAATGCAGGAGGCCCCGGTTTGATTCTCGGATTGGGAAGATCCACTGGAGAAGGGATAGGCTACCCACTCCAGGATTCTTGGTTTTCCCTTGTGGCTCAGCTGGTAAAGAATCTGCCTGTAATGTGGGAGACCTGGGTTCAATCCCTGAACTGGGAAGATCCCCTGGAGAAGGGAAAGGCTACCCACTCCAGTATTCTTGGGCTTTCCTTGTGGCTCAACTGGTAAAGAATCCACCTGTAGTGTGGGATACCTGGGCTCAGTCCCTAGGTTGGGAAGATCCCCTGAAGAAGGGAAAGGCTACCTACTCCAGAATTCTAACATAGACTGTTCCATGGATGAACTGTATAGTCTATGGTGTCACAAAGAGTCGGACATTACTGAGCGACTTTAACTTTCACTTTACATCTTAGTTGTAATACCTCTGTACTTATCTTTGTTTCCATAGCTCTGTGAAGGTTTAATTATTTTTCATTGCTTTATTTCAGCATATGATTCTCAGTTGTTGGTTTCTATTTAATTTTCCTTCTATCCC
Source organism: Bison bison bison (assembly GCF_000754665.1). Classification (NCBI taxonomy): domain Eukaryota; kingdom Metazoa; phylum Chordata; class Mammalia; order Artiodactyla; family Bovidae; genus Bison; species Bison bison. The sequence goes on along the minus strand of NW_011495077.1, from coordinate 819,895 downwards.
TAAGCTTCTCATTTGTGATGATAGTTCAAGTCCATACTATTCAATGTTTGGAAGAGAAGTTGGTCCAGACTAGGCACTCAAATTGCCTGTATCTTGAATTAGCAGATGATTTATCATTCATGAATTTAGTGGTAGAAGTTATGTTGAGGAACTCTAAATTTTTCTAAATGCAATTGTTCAATTATATGGAAAACGTGTTAAACAAAAGACTCCAACAAAATAAATTCACAGTTATGTTTGTGGACAAAATTCAGCAATAGGCAACAAATATCCCAGGCTTAGGATGGGAGAAATCAGACTCTGAAGATATGGGAGTGAATGTCATAGTAATCATTCTCATTGAATCTTCATTGAGAGCCTGCTTGATCTGTGGCAAATCTCTCTCTCTCTCACACACACACAGATAAGTCACAAGCACTACTACAGAAAATATAAGAACAAATAATAACCGAAAGTAGGTTGTTTTATTACATTAGCAAAGGCAGAAGAAAAGCAATAACAACTTTTTTGTTTGCTGGTTTGTCTTTATTTTTTAGAAGATAGAGGCCATTAAAAGTAGCATTTTAAATAGTATTGAAAACCAAAAATCACTCTATTTGGTGCTGGGAAATCTTAAAATATGCATTGGCTCTTTTCAGAGTCTTGAATTTAAAAGACCTTATTATCTCTGGCCCATATGGAGTAAGGTTATCTTCCTCTGCTTAATGAAAATGAAAATAATGTACTTAACTTACTTTCATAAAAACTAGAAGACTTGATAAAAGGCCAACGCTTGCATGATGAATACTCTCAACAATCCAGAAATAGAAGAGAAATCCTGGTCTGATAAAGGGTACCAATGAAAATATCCAAATTCAATATTGTCCTGTCTAAGGTAATAAATAAGATAGATTCACTATCATTACTTCTGTTTACTATCATACTGGAGGTTCTGGTATCAAGTTATGAAAAGGAAATAAGGTGTATTAAGGTTGAAAAGGGAGAAGGAGGCCATTTTTATTCATAGGTGACACATCTGTGTATGTAGAATATACAAAGGAATCTATAAACAAACTACAAAGTCACTAAACACAAAAATCAATTTTATTTCTAGATTTCGGTCAAAGTGTGTGTGCTCAGTTGTGTCCACCTCTTTGCAACCCCATGGACCCTAGCCCATCAGTCTCCTCTGTCTGTGGAATTTTACAGGCAAGAATGCTGGAGTGGGTTGCCATTTCCTACTCTAGGGATCTTCCTGACCCAGGGATCGAACTGACGTCTCTTGTGCCTCCTGCATTAGCAGGCAGATTCTTTACAACTAGCACCAACTGGGAAGCCCTTTCAGTCAAAAATCTCTGGAAAATTAAATTAAAACACCACTTATCAATTTTAAATAATTTAATATAAAATATACAAGTCCTCTAGAATAAAAATTATAACATTAATAAAAGAAATTAAAGGGGACCTGCATAAATGAACAGGACATCATATGAATTAGAAGACTTCATTTGTTAAGATTATCAGTTTTACCTAATGAATCTATAAATTCAACAGAATCCCAATCAAATTATGTGCAATCTTGATTACTGCAGCTATAGCTTGAAATCAGGTAGACTGATGGCTTCTATTTCCTTCTTTTTTAAAGGGTTATTTTAGCTTTTCCAGTATTGCTCTTTTCATAAAAATTTTAAAATAAACTTGCCTGTATTTATAAAAAATCCTGCATGGATTTTTAAAACATTTATTTATTTTTTAATTGAACGATAATTGCTTTACAGAATTTTGTTGTTTTCTGTCAAATCTCAACATGAATCAGCCATAGGTATATATATATATCCCCCTCCCTTTTGAACCTCCCTCCCATCTCCCTCCTCATCTCACCCCTCTAGGTTGACATATAGCCCCTGTTTGAGTTTCCTGAGCCATATAGCAAATTCCCATTGGTTATCTATTTTACATATGGTAATGTAAGTTTCCATGTTACTCTTTCCATACATCTCACCCTCTCCTCCCCCCTCCCCACATCCATAAGTCTATTCTCTGTCTGTTTCTCCATTGCTACCCTGTAAATAAATTTTTCATTACGATTTTTCTAGATTCTGTATACGTGTGTTAGAATATGATATTTATCTTTCTCTTTCTGACTTACTTCACTCTGTATCATAGGTTCTAGGTTCATCCACCTCATTAGAATGCATTCCTTTTTATGGCTGAGTAATATTCCACTGTGAATATGTACCACAACTTCTTTATCCATTCATCTGTTGATGGACATGTAGGTTGCTTCCATGTTCTAGCTACTGTAAATAGTGCTGCAATGAACAATGGGATACATGTGTCTTTTTCAATTTTGGTTTCCTCAGGATATATGCCTAGGAGTGGGATTTCTGTGTCATATGGTGGTTTTATTCCTAGTTTTTTAAGGAACCTCCATGCTGTCTTCCATAGTGGCTGCATCAATTTATATTCCCACCAACAATGCAAGAGCATTCCCTTTTCTCCACATACTCTCCAGCATTTATTTTTTGTAGACTTTTTCATGATGGCCATTCTGACTGGTGTGAGGTGATATCTCATTGTAGTTTTGATTTGCATTTCTCTAATAATGAGCAATGTTGAGCATCTTTTCATGTGCTTGTTAGCCATTTGTATGTCTTCTTTGGAGAAATGTCTGTTTAGGTCTTTCTCCCACTTTTTGATTGGGTTGTTTGTTTTTTAACAGGCACTATGTAAAATGTGTATATCAATTTGAGAGAAATGACACATGTATTTTTTGGAGCCTTCTAATTTGCAAACAGAGGATATCTCTTCATTTGTCTTCTTTGATTTCTTTTACCAGTGCTTTATAGTTTTCAGTACAAAAGTTCTGTATATGTTTTGTTATATTTACTCCCAAGGATTTGGGTTTTTTGAGTTTTTTTTTTTTTTTTTTGAGCCATTGTAAATGGTATTATATTTTTAATTTATGTCTCCACATGTTCACTGCTAGAGACAGAAATACATTTTATTTTTGTATTTTGATCTTACATTCAGTGATCTTGCTGAATCCATTTAATAGTTCTAGAAGGGCTTTTTTTGGGTATATTTTCTGAGATTTTCTGAATAGAAAATCATATTGTCTGCAAATTGTGGCAGTTTTACATCTTCGTGATGATCTATATGACTGTCTTTACATTTACTGCTTTGTTGTACTGAACAGAATTTCTGGCACATGTTGAGGAAAAAAGATGAATGGCTATTCTTGCCTTGTTCCCAGTGATAGGAAATGAACATAGTCTTATATTAGTAAGCATACAATTAGACGTTGAGGAGATTCCCTTCTATTCCTGTGTTTCTCAGAGTTTTCACCACAATTGACTGTTGAATTTTGGCAAATGCTTTTTCTGCATAGATTGAGATAATTACATGATTTTTTTTGCACCATGTAATATAGTGGATTCCATCAACTGATTTTCAAATATTAAAGTAAAAAAAATCCACTTGTGCTTGGTATATCACTATTTTTATATAGTGATGAATTCTACTTGCTAATATTTTGTTAAATTTTTTTGCCTTTAAAAATTTTATTGGCATATAATTTATTTGCGGCTGACTTTATTTTTATGGGCTCCAAAATAACTGCAGATGGTGATTGCAGCCATGAAATTAAAAGATGTTTACTCCTTGGAAGGAAAGTTATGACCAACCTAGACAGCATATTAAAAAGCAGAGACATTACTTTGTCAACAAAGGTCCATCTAGTCAGGGCTATGGTTTTTCCAGTGGTCATGTATGATTGTGAGAGTTGGAGTATAAAGAAAGCTGAGAGCTGAAGAATTGATGCTTTTGAAGTGTGGTGTTGGAGAAGACTCTTGAGAGTCCCTTGGATTGCAAGGAGATCCAACCAGTCCATCCTAAAGGAGATCAGTCCTGGGTGTTCATTGGAAGGACTGATGTTGAAGCTCAAACGCCAATACTTTGGCCACCTGATGCGAAGAGCTGACTCATTTGAAAAGACCCTGATGCTGGCAAAGATTGAGGGCAGAAGGAGAAGGGGATGACAGAGCATGAGATGGTTGGATGGCATCACCGACTCAATGGACATGGGTTTGGGTGGACTCCAGGAGTTGGTGATGGACAGGGAGGCCTGGTGTGCTGAGGTTCATGGGGTCGCAAAGAGTCGGACACGATTGAGTGACTGAACTGAACTGAACTGAATTGATTTACAATATTGTGTTAGTTTCATGTGTACAGCATAGTGATACAGTTACAAATATACATATATTCATTTTTTTTCAGATTCTTTACCCAAACAGGTATCTATATTCATGAGGGATAGTTCTCTGTAGTTTTCCTTTTGTGACTCTTTAAAAATGTTGGTACTAAAATAACACTTGTTTCAAAAAATGAGTGAGAAATTATTGTCTTCTATTTTCTGGAAGAAATTGTGTGTAATTCATGCTAATTCTTCTTCAATGTTTGACAGAATTCTTCAGTAACACTGTCTGAGTCCACAGACTTTTGTAATTAAAAATTCAGTTTCTTCATAGACATCATGACTTCAGCTTTCTCTGGCCCCTCCTCTGAGGGGAGTTGAAGAGGGGTGGCCCCTGGAGCCCACAGTGAGGTTTGGGGGCAGACAGCAGGTGCTTCCAGGGCACTGTGTTACGGCACAGAAGTAGGTTCCTGCATCTGAGAGCTGAGCAGCCATGAGGTGCAGGGAGCTGTGCTGTCTGGTCTCTCCAAGCCGACCTGTCAGTCTCTGCTCTGTCTTCACTTCTCCAACTTTAGCTAATATCATGAAGAAGACAGCACTTCCCCCAGGCCTCTGCTTATACCACTGTAAGTTGTAAAATGTGCTTGAGAAATGGCAGTATGTAGTGAAGTTCTCTCCTTCTTGTAGAAGCAAGAATTCAGGAAAATGCTTTATCTGTTGTCCATTCATTTCTGTTCAGAAAAACAGAGGGAAGCATCAGAGAAAATCTGATTAGATGTCTAATCCATCAACTACCCTGGTCTCTCTCATTCTTGTGTATTTTTCTCCTTTGTTTCAAGTCTCCCTCCTCAACTCCCTCTATCTTCTTACTTCATAATTTTTGTGTCTTTTCACAACTTTGCTCTCAATCAGAAAGTCCCGCTCCTCCAGTTGTCTGCAGATAAGATTCCGCTGTGCTGAATTTTCTGGGAGCAATCAGGGAAACCCCAAACTCACGTGGTATTTGCATCCATAAGATTAACACTGGTGCTACGAGCAGCATCTCCCTCTTCTTCCTCGTCAGGAAGAGTTGCTGAATCTACCTGCTCCTGAAGGGGTTTCCTTGTACAAGCTTCTTCCAGACCCACAGAAACATGGTCTGCACTGCTCTTTGGAAAGAAAGGTGAAAGGAGCGACTGCAGTTTGAGGCAGCCAATCAGGCTTACCACTGTTTTACTCAGGTTATTTTCAAGAGGGCCGGGATTATAGATGCTGCCCCCATGTGGTTGGATCAAATTTTGCTGATTTTATAACTAATTTCTCACAAAGTTTTCTTTCTGTTATTATTGCAGATATATTTTAAAATTATATTTTAAAGTATAGTTGATTAACAATGTTGGGCTAGTTTCAGGTTTACAGCAAAGTGATTCAGTTATGCATATACATGTATCTATTCTTTGTCAATATTTTTTCTAACTCCTGTGGTAAATGTTTGTGAAGGCTTGGAAAGAGTTTACTCATGCTGCTACTGCTGCTAAGTCGCTTCAGTGGTGTCCGACTCTGTGCGATCCCATAGACGGCAGCCCACCAGGCTCTCCGTCCCTGGGATTCTCCAGGCAAGAATACTGGAGTGGGTTGCCATTTCCTTCTCCAATGCATGAAAGTGAAAAGTGAAAGTGAAGTCAGTCGAGTCCGACTCTTAGCGACCCCATAGACTGCAGCTTACCAGGCTCCTCTGCCCATGGAATTTTCCAGGCAAGAGTACTGGAGTGGGGTGCCATTACCTTCTCCGTTACTCATGCTGATAGTGCTTAAAAAGTGAAAGTGGAAGTGAAAGTGAAATTCGCCCAGTCGTGTCTGACTCTTTGCAACCCAATGGACTATACAGTCCATGGATTTCTCCGGACCAGAATACTGGAGTGGATAGCCTTTCCCTTCTGCAGGGGATCTTCCCAACCCAGGGACTGAACACAGATCTCCCACATTGCAGGTGGATTCTTTACAGCTGAACCACATCATAGTGTTTGGGGAGGTGTACTTTGCCCTTCAGGAATGGATTCTGTGATTCTTTAAAAGCCAGGGCATCAGAATGAAATAAAATGTTTCATTTGTCATTTCCAATTTTATCAGAATCATGTAGTGTGTTTTTATGTATGTACTGATGGAATATATTAAGTCATTTTAATAAATGTGGAAAAGACCCGTAATTTAATGTTAGACAACCTATGATGTCAAAATGGAAGATAAAATGTATCTTTTTCTTTCCTGTCATATAGAACACTCTGGCTGTAAATTATCCAGTTTAAAGCTTATATATTGGCTGTCTCACCATGTTACTTTACCACATATCAGGGATTTTAAGAAATCAATATAATTTGAAAGAGTCTTATCTATCAGACATGAACTTCTCTAAGAAGAGTTTCTTAAAACTAAATAGTTGAATAGAATACCATCCTATGGCTCTACAGAATTTCAGAATTTCTCACTTGGCACTTATTAGCTTGTATTATAATGGTTTGTTAATTGTGGGGGCTGGCCCCATGTGCCTAGAGGGCAGGTACTGTATCATCATCATGAACTAAGCTGTCCTATATGTTGGCTACAAGCTGCTAGCTGCTTAATTTAAAGTAAAATAAAATTAAACAGTGGAAGTGAGAAATAGACTCAAGGGATTAACTCTGATAGACAGAGTACCTGAAGAACTATGAACGGAGGTTCATGACATTGTACAGGAGGCAGGGATCAAGACCATCCCTATGGAAAAGAAATGCACAAAAGCAAAATGGCTCTCTGGGGAGGCATTACAAATAGCTGAAAATAAAAGAAGTGAAGGCAAAGGAGAAAAGGAAAGATATACCCCTTTAATTCAGAGTTCCAAAGAATAGCAAGGAGAGATAAGAAAGCCTTCCTCAGTGATCAATGCAAAGAAATAGAGGAAAACAGTAGAATGGGAAACACTAGATACCTCTTCAAGAAAATAAGAGATACCAAGGGAACATTTCATGCAAAGATGGGCTCAATAAAGGACAGAAATGGTAGGGACCTAACAGAAGCAGAAGATACTAAGAAGAGGGGCAAGAATACACAGAAGAACTGTACAAAAAAGATCTACATGACCCAGATAATCACGATGGTGTGATCACTCACCTAGAGCCAGACATCCTGAAATGCAAAGTCAAGTGGGCCTTAGGAAGCATCACTACAAACAAAGCTAGTGGAGGTGATGGAATTTCAGTTGAGCTATTTCAAATCCTGAAAGATGATGCTGTGAAAGTGCTGCACTCAATATGCCAGCATATTTGGAAAACTCAGCAGTGGCCACAAGACTGGAAAAGGTCAGTTTTCATTCCAATCCCAAAGAAAGGCAATGCCGAAGAATGTTAAAACTACCACACAATTGCACTCCTCTGACATGCTAGTAAAGTAAAGTTCAAAATCCTCCAGCCAGACTTCAACAGTACATGAACCATGAACTTCCAGATGTCCAAGCTGGCTTTAGAAAAGGCAGAGGAACCAGATATCAAATTGCCAACATCAGCTGGATCATTGAAAAAGCAAGAGGATTCCAGAAAAACATGTACTTTTGCTTTATTGACTATGCTAAAGCCTTTGATTGTGTGGATCACAATAAACTGTGTAAAATACTTCAAGAGGTGGGAATACCAGACCATGTGACCTGCCTCTTGAGAAATCTGTATGCAGATCAGGAAACAACAGTTAGAACTGGACATGGAACAACAGACTGGTTCCAAATTGGGAAAGGAGTATGCCAAGGCTATATATTGTCACCCTGCTTATTTAACTTATATGCAGAGTACATCACGAGATACGCTGGGCTGGATGATGCACAAGCTGGAATCAAGATTGCTGGGAGAAACATCAATAACCTCAAATACCCAGATGACACCACCTTTATGGGAGAAAGTGAAGAAAAACTAAAGAGCCTCTTGATGAAAGTGAAAGAGGAGAGTGAAAAAGTTGGCTTAAAGCTCAACATTCAGAAAACTAAGATCATGGCATCCAGTCCCATCACTTCATGGGAAATAGATGGGGAAACAGTGAAAACAGTGTCAGACTTTATTTTTGGGGGCTCCAAAATCACTTCAGAAGGTGACTGCAGTCGTGAAATTAAAAGACACCTGCTCCTTGGAAGAAAAGTTATGACCAACCTAGACAACATATTAAAAAGCAGAGACATTACTTTGCCAACAAAGGTCCATCTAGACGTAGCTATGATTTTTCTAGAAGTCATGTATGGATGTGAGAGTTGGACTATAAAGGAAGCTAAGTGCCAAAGAATTGATGCTTTTGAACTGTGGTGTTGGTAAAGACTCTTGAGAGTCCCTTGGACTACAAGGAGATGCAAGCAGGATGCAAGGATTTCCATCCTAAAGGAAATCAGTCCTGAATATTCACTGGAAGGACTGATGCTGAAGCTGAAACTACAGTACTTTAGCCACTGAAGCAAAGAAATGACTCCTTTGAAAAGGCCCTGGTGCTGGGAAAGATTGAAGGTGGGAGGAGAAGGGGCTGACAGAGGATGAGATGGTTGGATGGCGTCACCAACTCAATGGACGTGAATTTGAGTAAACTCTGGGAGTTGGTGATGGACAAGGAGGTCAGGCGTGCTGCAGTCCATGGGGTCTCAAAGAGTCAGACATGATTGAGTAACTGAACCTAACTGCAAATTAAATAGAATTAAATTTTAGCTTTTCAGTCATACTACCCTCATTTTGGGGCTTCCTAGATGATGCTAGTGGTAAGAACCTTCCTGCCAATGCAGGAGAGATAAGAGATGCAGGTTTGATCCCTGGGTCAGGAAGATCCCTGGAGAAGGGCATGGCAATCCACTCCAGTATTCTTGCCTGGAGAATCTTGCCTGGAGAGCCTGCTGGGCTACAGGCCACACTTATACTACTAGGCTAGGGGTTATTAAACAGTGCAGATAGAGAACATTTCCACCACCTCTGAGAGTTCTATTGGACTGTGATGTTCTAGAAGGGAAGATCTATGAAAACAAGAAATTTTGTCTTTCATATTATAATTAAAGTCCCAGGTATGTGATATACACTAAACAAATATTTGTTTGTTGTTCATAACCATGTTCCCAGAAACTACTTGAATACCTGGTGAATAGTGAACACTCAAACATTTGTTGAGTGATAAATAAATGTGTGTATTTTCATGCTTGAGAGTTTGAACTCAACATAGGCCAAAGACCAATTTAAATGCATTCTCCCATGAATGTAAACAATCAAAGATTGGCTATAGCTACTTAGAAACGTTACTTTTAGGAACTGTGTTAGAATCCTCCTTATATCATAACAAAGTATCACAAATGTGAGACCGAAATGCCTCCAAAGATCCCTGCTTCCTGATATCCATGGCCTTGTGTAGACCCTGTGCACACTGAATCTGTGCTGGCTTGGTTGGCTTGGTGACTCACTGTAATAAACAGATGCATCAAAGTTAGCATTGTGGCAGTAGTGAGACTAAACATGAAGACTTATGCTTTTTCTCAGCTTATGCTTTTGTGAGGCGTCAGGTGAGATGAATAGCTTCCCTGAGAGACCACTAAAAGAAAGTGCGTGGAAGGGCCATGGTAATGATTATGATTGTGGAGATAATTTTATAACTAAGCTAATTTACCAAAA
>NW_011495077.1:804904-809988 GCF_000754665.1 Bison bison bison | reverse complement strand
TAAACAATGATTTTGTGCCCATGATTTCTAAGCTCCAAAAGTTATAAAAGCAATATTCTCTGTTTTCTGTAAGCTCAAAATATTGTCAGAAAAATAAAACATAATCAGGGAAATTTTAATAGTGCAAGATAGCACTAATTAAGATTATTCAGAATGTAAATCTACTTCTGAGAAATGGATAGTATAAATTGACTACATAAACTTCTTTCCAGTGAACAACTGAAATAAACAAAGGAAACAGAGTAGGTGCCAAAACTAGACAGCAGTGCCTTCTACATACTCAAATTTAAATTCCGTTCTGAAAAGTGGAACAGAATTGGAAGCCATCTCACTGACTAACCTCTATCTTTCCTGCCCAAGAGAAGAGATGCAGAAATCCTGTCATAAACACTCAACCAGCTGCAGGCAATGTACAAATTCTTGGGGCAGGAGATTGGGAGACAGAATTTGAAATTGCAGAGGAATCTACCCACAGATAAAGCTCAATATTTTTCTCAGGTGTATTTTATCAGTTTACGGAGCATATTACATGTATTATCCTAAGTATCCATGGTCTATCATGTTTCTCACTGTCAATGGGAAATCAGTTCATGTGGTGTTATACTGAGAGAATGGGTGGAATATTATAATATGTAATGAGTATAACCAAGCAATATTTGCTATGATTGTTTATTTTTCCCATTATTGACTCTTGCTCCCACTTCTCAGGCTACTTCTATACTACAAGAAAGGACATAACAGTAAGCACAATTTCACTTATCAGGGAAGAAACTCTCACCTTGTGAAGTAATTTAGAGCGTTCTTTCCAAGGTAGCCTCTTACTCTCCAGCCAGAATCATCCTATGTATTTGTATTCTATGTTTGAAGTCAATCCCTTTTATATCTGGCAGGCAAAAGAGAGGGAGAGAGGAAAAAAAAAAAGGCCAGTTCTCCTGAATTCTCTTTCTCCAGACATCTGCATTGAGTTTAGTGACTGGTTCAGCAACCACAGGCCCAACCTTGACTAGTTCAGTTCAGTTCAGTTCAGTCACTCAGTCGTGTCTGACTCTTTGCGACCCCATGAATCACAGCACGCCAGGCTTCCCTGTCCAACACCAACTCCCGGAGTTCACTCAAACTCATGTCCATCGAGTCAGTGATGCCATCCAGCCATCTCATCCTCTGTTGTCTCCTTATCCTCCTGCCCCCAATCCCTCCCAGCAACAGGGTCTTTTCCAATAAGTCAACTCATCACAGCTTCAGCATCAGTCCTTCCAGTGAACACCTAGGACTGATCTCCTTTAGAATGGACTGGTTGGATCTCCTTGCAGTCCAAGGGGCTCTCAAGAGTCTTCTCCAACACCACATTTTAAAAGCATCAATTCTTTGGCACTCAGCTTTCTTCACAGTCCAACTCTCACATCCATACATGACCACTGGAAAAACCATAGCCTTGACTAGACGGACCTCTGTTGGCAAGGTAATATCTCTGCTTTTCAATATGCTATCTAGGTTGGTCATAACTGTCCTTCCAACGAGTAAATGTCTTTTAATTTCATGGCTGCAATCACCATCTACAGTGATTTTGAAGCCCAAAAAAATAAAGTCTGACACTGTTTCTACTGTTTCCCAATCTATTTCCAATGAAGTGATGTGACCAGATGCTATGATCTTCGTTTTCTGAATGTTGAGCTTTAAGCCAACTGTTTCACTCTCCTCTTTCACTTTCGTCAAGAGGCTCTTTAGATCCTCTTCACTTTCTGCCATAAGGGTGGTGTCATCTGCATATCTGAGGTTATTGATGTTTCTCCCAGCAATCTTGATTCCAGCTTGTGCTTCTTCCAGCCCAGCTTTTCTCATGACTTTGCATATAAGTTAAATAAGCAGGGTGACAATATATAGTCTTGATGTACTCCTTTTCCTATTTGGAATCAGTCTGTTGTTCCATGTCCAGTTCTAACTGTTGCTTCCTGACCTTGACTAGACTTCCTCACAATTTAGTGCTTCCCAGGTGGCGCTAGTGGTAAAGGAGTATAGGAGTGTCAGTGTAGGAGATCTAAGAGGTGTGGGTTTGATCCCTGGGTCGGGAAGATCCCCTGGAGAAGGGCATGGCAACCCTACTCTAGTATTCTTGCCTGGAGAATCCCAGGTACAGAGGAGCCTGGTGGGCTACAGTCCATGGGATTGCAGTCAGGCACGACTGAAGAGACTTAGCACAGAGGGCAGCAAGGAAGCCAGTGTAAGTATCACAAAACATCTGAGTAGGACACCAGGTGGCAGTGCTTCAGCTTTCATGCCTGCTACATGCAGTGTGCTGGAGTCTGATTCTCAAGGAAGGAAAATAGAAAGATTTAAATAAAGAATTCACCAAGTAAAGATGTAAAGGAACTTCAGAGATAACACCATGTAGATATTTGGGAAGATAGCATCACAGGAGTGTTTAAAGAATAATACCCCATCGTAGCCCTCAATTTTCCCAGCATACTATTATATAAAAAACTTGCTAAAGCATTCAGCACTGTTAACTGGTTAGTGGATGATTTCCTCATCTACTCATCCTGGGACTTTGTGCCTAGGTTTGGAATCTTCTATTCTAGTTCACTTTTGGTTTCAATTTAAACCAGTAATGTCACCATCACTCAGATGTCCAGCCACCCTATTTTGTGTCCAAGTGCTTCTCCATAGTCCAGACCTTGCTTCTTAGGAGCCCCCTAAAATGCTACACTCTGGCTGATAATAAAAGGTAGAGAAGCATTTCACAATTAGGAAAGTTATGGCTCATTTCCCAAAGATTAAAAAAAAAATGAAACAATAAAAGCTATCTCATAGGGTTTTGATATTTAAATTAGATGATGAGTCTGAAATGCATACCACAGTGCCTGACATAGAATAAGCTCAAAAAATACCATCTTTCTTTTTTTCTAGTGAAACCTGCCTTTTCTTCAATATCCAGAATCTGTGACTTGTTACTACTTTTTTTTTTTTCTCCACATTGGTTTGATGAGGAAAACTATAGGAAATTTATTTAATCACTTATTTTCTTTGAGACAGTCATTATTTTTCCCTGTCCTCTTGGGTCGTATTCTCCTAGCTACATTAGTGCATTCAGGGTGCTGAAAAGACACAGATGGAGCACTCAGAGAAAGCTTTATTTTCACTTACCTGATAAATAATAATATTATTTTTAGTATATTTATTAGGTATTGAATATCAAATTTCTGAATTGGATCTCCATGATTGTCCCATTCGTCTTGACTGTTTTCTTTTACTGATTAATTTGTATGTGCTTTATATATTTTTTTCATTTGAGTCCTTTTTCAGAAATATGCATTACAAATATAGTTTAAAAGTCTGCACATTGACTTTCCACCCTTTTAGCATTGATATTCAACATGAACATTTTTAATATATATCTTCATTTTCATAAGAAGCTAGCTTGAAAGTTTTATTTATTTTATTAAACACTTTAAAAGTACTTTTCCTTTGTAACTTCTATTGGTCTGGATGAGAAGTCAGGTATCACTGTTTTTTCAAAATTCTGAAAACTCTTATTTTTTCCAGTAGATTTACTCTCTCTACTTTTAAAATTAATTTTTATTGGAGTATAGTTGCTTTACAATGTTATTTTCTGTTGTACAGAATGTTATTTCTGTTGTACAGCAAAGTGAATCAGTTATATGTATACATATATCCACTCTTTTTCAGATTGTGCTCCTGTGTAGGTCATTATAGAATATTGAGTAGAGTTTCCTGTGTTATACAGAAGGTTCTCATTAGTTATCTATTTTATATATAGCAGTGTGTATATGTGAATCTCAGTCTGCCAGTTTATCCCTCATATCCCTTTCCCTCTTTGGTAACCATAATTAGTTTTATACATCCTGGACCCTATTTCAGTTTTGCAAACACCTTCATTTGTAGATACCACTTTCTAAAATTCCATCTGATAAAAGAGATATCAGATGACACTTGTCTTTCTCTGTCTGACTTACTTCACTCAGCATGGCACTCTTTGGGTCCATCCACGCCACTGCAAATGGCACTGTTTTGTTCTTTCTCGTGGCTGAATAATATTCAATTGTATATATGCCATATCTTTTTTATCTATTCTTCCATCGTTGGACATTTAGGTTGCTCCATGTCCACCTACTGTAATTAGTGCTGCAATGAACATTAGAGTGCTTATATCTTTTCTGCTTGTATAGACTACTCCATCAACTCTAGCAACTGCCTGAGTTCTAATCTGTATATATAACTAATCTCTTATTCAACATCACTGATGGTCTGCTTCCCTGATTGTACCTTAAGTGAGACAAGGTCTAAGAAGAAAGGACTAAGGAAATGATTTTCATAACGATTCCAGATAACTATACCCAGATTTGTGATGTGAGTGTATTTTAGTGAAGCAGTCACTTTAAATTATTATGGAGAAAGTTTATAGCTTTAAATAAGTTTACACATGTTCTGTATGATTGATTTAAAGTCGAAAGTTCAAGAGAAGAATGTATTAGTAGAAAGTTACTGTGGACACCTGCTTCCAAATATAGAAAGATCTTTGATTTACTTGAAGAATTAACTACAAAGTTTAATGAAGGGAATATTTATAGATTTGCAGGCAGGGTTAAGGAAAACAAAGATACTAGCAAGAGCTGAAAGCCTGTATCAACCTGGGCAATCAGAGGAAACTCTTAGTGAAAGGGGAGGCAAGAGCTGTGAAGTGGATCCACCAGAAAGGAGTTGCAGGAGATAAGATGTGCTTTCCCAGTTCTAGAGTCTACTGGCCTCCTGCTCAAATGGGGGACCCAAAGCAGTGGTGGGAAATTGGGGACCAAAGGCAGGGAGAAACCACAGTGATTCCCTGTCTTCTTCAGGCTCCAGTTCCTGTGGGGCAATCCCACCTGGTTCCAGCTGTAGCCTGGTGATCCACCTAGAAGGAGCTTTTATTTAGAATTAAATCTTCTGATCCAGACCACAGATGAAGCAACCACAGGACTACCATCTCTCTTCTGGGATGTGCAGGTGTGCACTTCAACTGACATCCTGAAGCAGTGGGGCTCTCTCTTATTAAGCTCTGGGGTTTTTGTTCAGCTTTTCCCATTACTTCA
>NW_011495077.1:799998-804804 GCF_000754665.1 Bison bison bison | reverse complement strand
CCTATGGGGGAAATAATAGAAAACAGAGATGAAATAGTAAATAAAATAGTGCAGGATTTAGTTTAATTTAGGACCCAGAGACAAACCAAATTGAAATTATAAAATGCTTCTTTTTCTTCAACCCTCCTTTCCTCCCCAAGTCCCTGTGAAGTACCACATGTCCGTATGCAGGCCTTTCACCCTGAACTCTCACACCCAGGCTTGGAAGCATCCCTACCGGAGAAGGTGACGGCCAGGAACACCCAGAGCAGGCTGGAGAGCGGCATGAGGCATGGATTCCCCTGCACAAATGTGCTCAGTTCTGCCTCAAGCTGAGAGTTCAGTGTCTCTGTAGCCTGGCAGCACATATACGTAGTACCTGTTCCTGTGTGACTCCTCCAAACAGGAAGTGGAGTTTGTCATGTTCATAGATCACATGGTCTTTTTCACAGACGGGAAAAACTTTTAGCTCACAGATGTTTAATGTTCTAATTTTCTTTCCCTGATTATTATGTTAGGTAGATCCTGAAAGCGTCATGGAGAAAGCCGTTAGTATTATGTGTGTGAGGGCTTCCCTGATGGCTCAGGGTAAAGAATATACCTGCAATTCAAGAGACCCTGGTTTGATCCCTGAGTTAAGAAGATCCCCTGGAGAAGGGAATGGCAACCCACTCCAGTGTTCTCGCTTGGAGAATTCCATGGATAGAGGAGTTCGGTGGCTATAGTCTATGGAGTCCCAAAGAGTTGGACACAGTTGGGTGACTAACACACACACACACGTTAAGGGTTTGAGCTGAGAGAAACAGAAGACTAAATAAGTTGACATACACCGATAATAATTTTGCCAGCCCATTCAAAACATATTAGTATACACTATGAATTCTTCCTGTAATCTACTTACTGGTCATTCTGGTCATTCATTTAGCCAATGCTTATATTTCTTTATCCAGAATTTAATGACTCTTTAAAAAACCACAATAAAACAAACTCACAGATCTTTAGCTTTCTTATGTGTGTGCTGTGCTGTTGCTTCAGTCATGTGCAACTCTTTCCAATCCCATGGACTGTAACCTGCCAGGCTCCTCTGTCCATGGGGATTCTGCAGGCAAGAACACTGGAGTGGGTTCCCAACACAGGGATCAAACCCTCATCTCTTGCACTGGCAGATGGGATCTTTAACACTATCACCACCTGGGAAGGGCCAAGAATACTGGACTGGGTTTCCATGCCCTGCTCCAGGGAATCTTCCTGACCAAGGGATTGAACCAGCGTCTCATGTCTCCTGAATTGCCTGCTGGGTTCTTTACCACTAGCTCAACCAGTAATCTTGCCTGGAAAATCCCATGGACGAAGGAGCCTGGTAGGCTGCAGTCCAGGGGATCGCTGAGAGTTGGACACAACCAAGTGACTTCCTACTTTCACTTTCCACTTTCATGAACTGGAGAAGGAAATGGCAACCCACTCCAGTGATCTTGCCTGGAGAATCCCAGGGACGGGGGAGCCTGGTGGGCTGCCATCTATGGGGTCACACAGAGTCAGACACGATTGAAGCGACTTAGCAGCAGCAGCAGCAACCTGGGAAGCCCTTTAGCTTTCTTGACAAAAGGCAGTCTTTTCCAAAATAGTTAATGTATCTTTTTCTTTTCTCACTTGGTTCTAGGTCTTTGTTTATATTTTTCAATAAATAAAGTGACTTCAATATCAAATGATAAAAAATCACTCCTGACTTTCAGAATCTATTCAGTTGTATGTGTGTGTGTGTTTTTTTTTTTTTATGAAATGCTTAACAGGAAAAAATACTAATCTTTGAAATCTGACATTGAGTTTTACTTAGTAGACTTTGAAGAGCATCAGTATATTCAATTCTGCTGCCTTTACAAGTAGACTTGTATTTATTAGATCAGGTGTCCTTAAATTGTCCTCATGTCATATTTTTTACCCCAAAGTGTTCAGTTTCTCTTCTCAGTGGTTTGTTATTTTTCTCTGTAAGGTCAAGCTAATCATGCTGACTTTTTCTGTGCCGCAAGGCTACAGTGAGCTCTTACAAAATATGGTATCTGTAACACTTAGCAAACGTTGACACCACACTGTTTGGCGACTGAAGTTTTGTATACTGTACATGATCATGTAGAATGTCATTGTCAATCTTCCATTTGATTTCATTGTATTAATTGATGAATTAATATAAAAGAACCAAAGGCAAATAGACAAGTAGAAAAGAAAGTACAGAAAGATCTAAAACAGTGCCAGTTCTTAGATTTTAGTCGAAGTAACACATTAATGAGTCATGCAGGGAGGAGAGTTTATATTTAGTTGAGACATCTACTCCTCTGTTCCATTTCACCTCTGGGTGCTGGCAGGAAGCAGATGTCCTGGTTTCCAATTATCTGTAACTAAGTAGAGGACACCGCAAATGCCCACAACAATGCAGGGAGAACATGAAGGCAGTTTTTCCCCTTTGTTGATATGGCCTTGCTCTGAGTTCCTGACAGTAATGGTGCATGTTCCCTCAGCTGCATTACACACTCTGACTCTGAAAAATGTAGCTTCTGGCTGGATCAAGTCTGAATGTGCTGACACTCAGGTTGGAAGATTTAGACTGTCCTAAACATTGTTCTGCTTTCCCTTGTGATTTGCTAATAAATGATAATACCTGGTAAAGGACAAGCCAGAGTTTAATATTGAAGGATGAAGTTGAAAGAGATTTTTTTACTTAAAACTTCCAAATTTAGTAGTAAATTAATCTGTTTTAAAATCTGGGATGTTATCTGAAATAAATTTATTATGAATCATTCTGGGATTCCAAATATTCATTCAAGTTCTGATTATTCTCTTGCCTTTCTGATTTTGATTCTAAGATGAATTATAAAACTGCTCCCTAGTTTCCCTAAAAAAGACCAACAATAAGCCATGAACTCCCTTTTCTTCCCACTTACCCACCAAACCATGTGAACTGGTAACTTTAGCACATAACTTCAGAATAGCAAATATCACACAGACAAATGAACACAGAATAGGCTTCTGACTTTTGTAATCTCTCCAGTTGAGTATTGCAATACCAAATGGTAATGGCTGTAAAATCATATTCATTTGTGATGTAACTCTGTGATTAGCCTATTAAAGGTTTAGGAAGCAAGAACCAATGGGTCTTCTAAATTCAAATATTTGACCATGTTGCTGTCATGAATGCAGTTATACTCTTTAGTACAATCTTATAATTCTCATTATAGTTGTCATGAGGACAAAACTTCTCCTAAAATGTTGCATAATATATGGTATATATATAGTGTTAAAATAAATATTAATATATATATAATTAATAAAATTAATATATATTTCTAAAATAAAAATATTTCCCTTTCTTGACATTAAAGGAATGAAAATTCTATTTCATGTTATTCTGAAATTTAAACTAATGAAGTCATTTACATCAGATTAATCAAATTTCAAACATTTTATTTTTGTTTCAACACCTTATAAAGAAACCCCAATAAGAATAACTTATTCTTTTTATAATTTTATTTATTAATTAATTTAGAGTGTTTGGGTCTTCATTGCTACACAGGCTGTTCTCTAGCTGCAGAGAGAGGGGGTACTCTGTCGTTGCACTTCTCATTGCGGTGGCTTCTCTTACTTTGGAGCACAGGCTCTAGAGCATAGACTCAATAGTTGTGGTGCACAGGATTAGCTGCTCCATGACATGTGAGATCTTCCTGTATCAGGGGTTGAACCAACGTCTCCTGATTGGCAGGCAGATTCTTTACCACTGACCCTCCAGGGAAGACCTAACTGAGTTATTTTATAATAGATTGTCCTTGGATTCTCTGTGGTTCCTTCATAGAAATCCCCAAACTCACATAGCATATGAGGGCACAGAATTACTACTGAGGTTCCCAGATCTTCCCTAGTTCTCCCTCTTACATCTCTGGTGACTGTCTTCTGAAGCTCACCTTGCATTCCAATCTGGGTACTACATCCTATTTCGAGTTTTGCATATTTCAGTCCAATGAAAGATACTCCAGTCCAGTAGTTACACATCCTATTCCAAACTTGTTATTCAAGTGTTCAAACTACCTGCAAAAAAAAAGCGAAACAAACTTCGAGAGGATTTCCCTGGTGGTACAGTGGATGGGAGTTCACCTGCCAATGCAGGGGACATGGGTTCAATCCCTGGTCTGGGAAGGTTCCACATGCCCTGGAGTCACTGAGCCCGGGCACCACAATATGGAGGTTTGCTCTAGAGCCCAAGAGCCGCAACTACTGAGCCTGTGTACCACAACTACTGAAGCCCACATGCCCTAGAGCCTGCATGCTGCAACTACTGAAGCCTGTGCTCCTGGAGCCTGTGCTTCACAACAAGAGAAGGCAGGACAGTAAGCCTGTGCACTGCAACCAAGAGCAGCCCCTGCTTAGCGCAACTAGAGAAAGCCTGTGTGCAGCAGCAAAGACCCAGAGAAGCCGTTTTTTTTTTTTTTAATTAAAAATATATATATATATTTGAGAGCCAAGAGGGTTTCCACACTGACATCATTAAAAAATTTTTTTATAGTCATCATGCTGTATATTGCATCCGCAGGAGTTATTCTCTTATAACTAGATGTTTCTGTCTTTTGAACATAGTCACCTATTCCACACCCTACACCCCCAATCTATTCTCTGTATCTATGAGGTCTGGGGTGTGTGTGTGTCTGTGTCTATATGTCTGTGTGTGTGTGTGTTCCTGCACCTGTGTCTTAGAGTCCACATATAAATGATTTCATACAGTATTTGACTTTGTCTGCGTGATTTATTTCACTTAGTATTGTGCCCTCAAGATTCATTCATGTT
>NW_011495077.1:799546-799898 GCF_000754665.1 Bison bison bison | reverse complement strand
AAACAAACTTCGAGAGGATTTCCCTGGTGGTACAGTGGATGGGAGTTCACCTGCCAATGCAGGGGACACGGGTTCAATCCCTGGTCTGGGAAGGTTCCACATGCCCTGGAGACACTGAGCCCGGGCACCACAACTACGAAGTTTTTGCTCTAGAGCCCAAGAGCCGCAACTACTGAGCCTGTGTGCCACAACTACTGAAGCCCACGTGCCCTGGAGCCTGCATGCTGCAACTACTGAAGCCTGTGCTCCTAGAGCCTGTGCTTCACAAGAGAAGGCAGGACAGTAAGCCTGTGCACTGCAACCAAGAGCAGCCCCGCTTAGCACAACTAGAGAAAGCCCGTGTGCAGCAGCA
>NW_011495077.1:793894-799446 GCF_000754665.1 Bison bison bison | reverse complement strand
AATTTTAATTTTTTGAGGAACCTCCATACTGTTTGCCGTAGAGGCTGCACCAATTTATATTTCCAACAACAGTGGGCAGGGTTCCTTTTCTTTTACATTCTTGTCGCAATTTTTTATTCCCTGTCTTTTTGATAGTAGCCATTCTGGCTGATGTAAAGGGATAGCTCTTTTTGGTTTTGATTTTCATTTCCCTGATGATTAGAGATGTTTAACATCTTCTGATTTACCTTCTTGTCATTAGTATGTCTTCTTTGGGAAAATGTTTATTCAGATCATCAGCTTATTTTTAAAAAAGACTTTTGTTCTAATGATTATACAAGGTACTTATATATTTTGGGTATTAGCCCTTATCAGATATATGCTTGGGCAATATTTGCTCTCATTCTGTAGGTTGCCTTTTCTTTTTGTTGATGGCTTCTTCTGCCATACATAAACTTATTAGTTTGATGTAGTCACACTTGTTTTTTGCTTTTTTTTTTTTCTCTCTCTCTTGCTGTCCTTGCTTTTAGTGTCAAATACAAAAAACAAAACAAAACAAAACAAAAAAAAAAAACTGTGGCCAATACTGATGTCAAGGAACTTAGCCCCTATGTTTCTTCTGAGCTTTACTGTTGTGGTTCTTATATTCAATTCTATAATCCATTTTGATGAGTTCAATTTCATTCTTTTGCATGTAGCTTTCCATTTCTCGTAATACCATTTATTGAAGAGATGTTCCTTTCTTGAGGGTATATTCTTGGCTTCTTTGCCATGAATTGACTGTGTATACAAGGGTTTATTTCTGGGTTCTCTATTTTGCTCCATTGATCTATGTGTCTTTGTTTAATGCCAAAAAAAACCCCCACACACTGTTTTTATTACTATAATTTTGTAATGTAGTTTGAAATAAGGTCATGTGATGCCTTCAGTTTTTATCTTTCTCTAGTTCACTTTGGCTATTGGTAGTCTATTGTCTCTCATACAAATCTTAGGGTTTGTTTATTCTATCTCTGTGAAAAATGTCATTGAATTTTGATAGAGGTTTCATTGAATCTGTAGAATGCTTTGGGTAGTATGGATATTTTAACAATTGAATTTTTTTGGTCTGTAAGAACAAAATATCTTCCCATTAATTTTTGTCTTCAATTTCTATAATCAATGTCTTACAGATTTCAATATACAAACCTATACTTCTTTGCTTAAAGTTATTCTTAGGTATTTTCTTTCTGATGTGATGGAAAAAGAATTGTTTTCTTAATATCTCTTCCAGATAGTTCATTATTGGAATGCAGATTAATTTTGTATCCTGCAACTTTGCTGAATTTGTGTATTAGTTAAAACATAGACTAACATCTTGGGGGCATGTCTCCCACTGCTAAGCCAGATGATCTGATTTTCTTTTCACTTTCTCTTTTTGTGTACTCAAAAAGTGTATATTTTAACTGTGGTAGGAAGTCTCTGTGCTGTTTATTTTTGGATGAATAATCTCTAGTACTTAAACAAGTTAAAAGTTTTTTCTCTGGCATTTTATTGGCATTTTATGGCCTATTAAAAGTACATCTGTCAAAGTTATGGGTAACAGGAGTTATCTTATTCCTTCTATGAATCGATTGGACTAGTAAAAGCTACCATCCAATTTTTGAATTTTTTTTTTAAAAAATACTAAATAATTCTTACATGGAACAGTATACAAAATTATGTGCAGACACATTTTCCCCTGGCAATGATGGTAAACAGATATTTAATTTTGCTATATTTTCAATAGCTCTCTCCAAACGTTACAGATAAAACTAAAGAGTAACTCCTAGTACTATTCCTATTTTTAAAGTAATATACTACTTGGGAAGATTCCATGTATGTCTTTTCAATTTTACTGTTATAGCTATGTATCACAAAACAATATATTATATTGTGATTATATTCTGAAATTTCTCATAAGTAGTGTCATGCAGCATATATCATTCTGATGCTTTTTATACTCAGCATTTTATTTTTGTAAGAGCTAAGAAAATAATATAGAGAACTGTTTCTTTGCTTGTAATAGTTCATGTATTTCGACTTCATATGTAATTCATTATTCGTTCATTCTGTACTAGAATGGTTATACTTCTGCTTACAGGATTGGTGTGACTATCCTTAAATGCCTCCTTGTTCAAATGTTGGAATTACTTGAATGTAGATAACAGGAATTGGAATTGCTTGACTTTTAAATATATACATTTTCTACTTTATTAAATAGTTCAGGCAATTTTTCTCTGAAGTTGTTAAATAAATGTTCTTTATGTGGTTGCTTTTCTCCATCTGGAGAAATGTAATAGTCTTCTCCCTCTATTTGGGTCAAAACTTAATGCTATTGGATTTTCACATTTCTGGTTACCTGACAGAAATGAGATAGTAATTTGGTTTAATTTAATTTCCTCTGATTACTGCAGAAGTTGATGTTTTATATGTTCACATGTCTATTTCCTCTTCTTTAAATTGCCTTTATGTAAATCATCTTTATTATCTCTTTTCATTTTGCATGTGTTTCTTATTTATTTGTAGAAGCCCCCTATATAAACTTAATTTCTAATGTTTTCTGGTTACATGGTTTACTATGCATCCTACTATGCATTCAATTTTTAATTATGTAGTGGGGCACGCTTGCAGGTTAAAAACTTCCCATCTATTAGGAATTCTCTATAAATTTATATTTGTAATTGTCAAATTACTTTAATGATTATATACTTATTTAGCTTTTCTATTTCTTCTTTAACTATTTTTGATAATATATATATTTTAGAGCATCTATCAGAACACTGAAATATGTGGCCAAGTCTTTTTCTTGTGTCAAGGATTTCTTCAGATAGTAAATCTCTGCCCTTGTTGAGGTCCCCTGTGAAACCTTCTCTGTTCCATATGGAGGCATGTCTCATGAGGTTCTGGAAGCCTTGGTCTGGGTGCTGGACACACCAGGAGGAGGCAGGGCTCTCGAAATACTCATGATAGGGCCTCACTTGTCCTGGGATCCCTTCAAAGGCAGAAACTGGCCCTGAAGCCGAGTCACTGCATGGGGCTGTCTCTCCTCCCATAAGATCAACATCAGATCAAGGAGATTGCTGCACACTGAAGAGAATATGCCTCTAAATAGATTCTAAATCTCACAATTATTCTGTATCATTAACAATACTTAATATAGTTGTCTTTTTATCTTTAGCCAGAATAATGGGTGTATGCTGCTGCTGCTGCTAAATTGTTTCAGTCGTGTCCAACTCTGTGCAACCCCATAGACAGCAGCCCACCAGGCTCCCCTGTCCCTGGGATTCTCCAGGCAAGAATACTGGAGTGGGTTGCCATTTCCTTCTCCAATGCCATGCATGCTAGTCACTTCAGTTGTGTTCGACTCTGTGCAACCCCATGGACAGCAGCCTACTAGGCTTCTCTGTCCACGGGATTCTCTAGGCAAGAATACTGGAGTGGGTTGCCATTAATGGGTGTATAGAGATCTCACTGTGGCATTAACTTGCATTTCCATGATGACTAATGATGTAGAAGAGGGGATTACAAACTTCTTCAATAAAGGGTAGAATAGTAAATATTTTTGTCTTTGTAAGCCATTCATTCTGTTGCAACTACTGAACTCTGCCATTGTTTCATGAAATAAGTTATTGATAATACATAAATAAATAAGCTTTCTTATGTTCCAACAAAATTTATTTACAAAGTAAATGGCTGAATGGACCGGTTCATGGGCCATATTTTGTTGATTCCTAATATAAGGACTCCATGGCTTCACAGGGTAATTCTCCAAACATTTAAAGACTAATTAGGTCCCATCCTTTTCAAATTTTCCATAAAATTGAAGGTGACGAAATATTACCAAACTCATTCAATGACGCCTTCATTACCCTGATGCCAAAACCAGAAATAAAACTACCAAAAAAAGTCAATTTCTTGAAAGAACATAGATAAAAAAAATCCTCAACAAAATATTAGCAAACTTCAATTCAGTCAGTTCAGCTGCTCAGTCATGCCCAACTCTTTGTGACCCCATGGACTGAAGCATGCCAGGCTTCCCTGTCCATCACCAGCTTCTAGAGCTTGCTCAAACCCATGTCCATAAAGTCAGTGATGCCATCCAACAATCTCATCCTCTGTTGTCCCCTTCTTTTCCTGCCCTCAATCTTTCCCAGCATCAGGGTCTTTATCAATGAATCAGTTCTTTGCATCAGGTGGCCCAAGTTTCAGCTTCAGCATTAGTCCTTCCAATGAATATTCAAGACTAACTTCCTTTAGAACTGAATTAAGTTAGGAAACTTAATTCAACAATTTATGAAAGAATCATATATCATGGCCAAGTGGGATATAGTCTAGGTATACAAGGATGGTTCAGTATCTGCAAATCAATCAACATGATATACATTAATAGCATGAAGGATAAAAACATATAATTATCTCAACAGACAAAGAAAAAGTATTTGACAAAATTCAGCATCCATTCATGTTTAAAACTCTTAATAAACTTGGTATAATGGGACCACATCTCAAAATAATACAGGCCATTTACAACAAACACACAATTAATATCATATTTGATGGTAAAAACTGAAAGCTTTTCTCCAAGATGAGGAACAAGACAAGGATGCCTACTCTCACCATTTCCATTTAACATAGTGCTTGAAGTCCTAGTCACAGCAGTCATATAGGAAAAAGAAATAGAAGACATTCAAATTGGAATAAAACTATTAAAATGCAAAAAGACAGCCTATCAAACAGAAGAAGATACTTGCAAATAATTAGTCAATAAAGGGTTAATGTCCAAAATATATAAAGACATTTATATGTAATATAAAAACTGTAAATAATCTGGTTTTTAAAAAGGCAGAGGACCTAAATAAACATTTTTCCAAAGAAACATACAGATGGGCAACAGACACATGAAAAGACACTCAACACCTCTAATCATCAGGTAAATGCAAATCAAAACCCAATGAGATCTCACCTCACCCCAATCAGAACACTATCATCAAAAAGCCAAGAAGTAATGAATGTTGCTGAGGATGTGAAGAAAAGGGACCCTTTGGGCACCCTTGCTGGGAAAGTAAACTGGTGCAGTCACTATTTAAAACAGCATAAAGGTTATTCAAAAATTAAAAATATGAATACTATATCATCCAGCAATTCCATTCCTGGATATCTATCAGAAGAAAGCAAAAACACTAATTTGAAAATATATATGCACCCTAATATTCACAGAAGCATTACTTCTAATCACCAAGATATGGAACCAATCAGTGTTCATTCATATGAATAGGTAGAGAATATGTGTACACACATATATGTATATATATATACACAATGAAATATTACTTAATCATAAAAAGGATAAAATCTAATCATATGAGACAACGTGGAGAACCTGGAGGGTATTATACTTAGTAAAATAAGTCAGACAGAGAAGACAAATACTGTATGTTTTCACTTGTATATGGATTCTAAAATGCAAAACTAACAGAACTGAAACAGACTCAGTGATATAGGGAATAAACTACTGGTTTCTAGAGGGGAAAGGGGTGGGTGTAGGAGTGAAATAG
>NW_011495077.1:791518-793623 GCF_000754665.1 Bison bison bison | reverse complement strand
GACAGCCAACTTAGCTGAATAACATCTTCTTGGAGTCACTTTTCTCTTCTTTTAGTTCCTTTCACTTCTCATCTTGAAGTAGAGCATATTGTAACTAAATATTTGTTTTGATAGGGCTTCCCTCGTAGGTCAGTTGGTAAAGAATCTGCCTGGAATGCAGGATACCCCTGTTCCATTCGTGGGTCGGGAAGATCCCCTGGAGAAGGGATAGGCTACCCTCTCCAGTATTCTTGGGCTTGCCTTGTGGTTCAGCTGGTTAAAAATATCCCCTGGAGAAGGGATAGGCTACCCACTCCAGTATTCTGGCCTGGAGAACTCCATGGGCTCTATAGTCCATGGGGTCGCAAAGAGTCGGACCCGACTGAGCGCCTTTCACTTTCTTATCTATTAATAGACCTCTCCTAGCTACAAGTTTGAGACTCTAGCGCAGAAGAAGATACAGATTGAGAGGAAGATAAAGACCAAAGTCTCAAATCTGTAAGGCCAATAAGAAGCACTGCAAATGCCCTGTGGTGGCCTCACGGTGTGACTGTGGCTGGAGGAGGGGCTGAGCCCCGCGGAGGGTTTCAGTACAGGCTGCAGGTGCCTGGGGAGCACTGTGCTGCACAGCACAGAAGTAAGTGCCTGAGTCTGTGGTCCGCAAATAGGAAATGTGCAGTGAGCTGCGCTGTTCTTTAGGGACTGCCGTGACATTTGATCTTCCTTCCTGCCTTGTTCCTGAAGGAATGTAAATGAGGTGGATGAGGCGGCCCCCGGGCTTCTGAAGATACCACCGCACACTGTCTGCCGAGGTGGAGAAATTACACCACAGTGTAGAGCTGGCTCCCTCCTGTGGAGTCAGGGCTGGGGGACTCTGCTCCACATCCACCCCTCTCACACCTGATGAGAAAGAGACAGATAGTCACAGGTGAGGCTCACTGTAACTCTGAAAAAACCCTGAACGTGTTCCTCCAGCTCCCATCGATGTTGAGAAGGATAGGAAGTGTGCAGGACTCGTCAACTCTTTCTACTCCCTCCCTCAACAGTACAGCAGCTGCTCATTTCTTCAGATTCCCCTGCAGGGCAGCCCCAACTCACAGCAAACCTGGGCAAACAAAAGACCCAGCACAGTGCCCACAAGGCATCTTCATGATGCCTTGACTTGCTGCTGAGAAATTTTCACCTTAAAATACACAGCTAAACCAATAAGTGGTGTGTCACTTCTTGTCTGGAAATGTTCCTGCTCCTGCAACCAATCAGCTCACCCAACAAACCCTGCTCGGGTGACACTCTGTTACAGGAAGCCCCACCTAACAGTCAACTCCACTGAGAACACTGAACTTGAGAAAACAAATCCTTTCTTTGCAAATTGAAAAAGAAAAGAAAAAATCTAAGATGCCCATAGGAATGAAACATTTACAATAACACAGGCTGAAACTGTAAGTCCTTTAAGCTACCACATCTCAGGGGTTTGCAGATAGCTCCCCCTACAGTCCTAGTCACCATGTCACTCAGAGCATAGAAGTGCTTGGTCAAATTACTTCAGTGGGCTTTTTCCTCAGGTGAAAGGAAGTTTCACTCTTTCTAAATTCAGATGCAAAACCTTTGATGCCTGAAACAAGATTGTTTCCAGACATGTCCTTCGGGAGAAGCTGGAGTCCTTGGTTGGGGTACTGCACATACCAGTAGAGATTAGGTTGAAGAGAAAATGAGTAGTTGCACCTCAGCTCCAGAGGGGCTCCTTCAGAGACAGTGATGTTGCATCAGGCTGGGTCACTGACTGGGCTCCTGAACCATTAATACTGAATCAGTGAACTCAGCTAAACAAAAGTCTCTATTCAAAGTCAAACCAGAACAATGTTCCATGTGTGGACAAGAGAGTAAAATGGAACAGTACTCACTCAGCAGCAGGAGTGCCTCAAGTATCAAGGTGAACACCAAAGTCATGGTGGAGCAGTGAAGAGGCAGTGAGCTGCTTTCTGGGTGATTCCCCATGGACAGAAGTCTCATGACTGGGGGACTTGAATCCAAGTTGCTCTTCGGTTGAGGAGGAATGACAGGTGATATTGATTTATTCTTCTGATGGAGACTGTAGAGGGAGCTAGGAAGAGAGGCTGTCTTAAAAC
>NW_011495077.1:786976-791418 GCF_000754665.1 Bison bison bison | reverse complement strand
TGCTGAGAAATTTTCAGCTTAAAATACACAGCTAAACCAATAAGTGGTGTGTCACTTCTTGTCTGGAAATGTTCCTGCTCCTGCAACCAATCAGCTCACCCAACAAACCCTGCTCAGGTGACACTCTGTGACAGGAAGCCCCACCTAACAGTCAACTCCACTGAGAACACTGAACTTGAGAAAACAAATCCTGTCTTTGCAAATTTAAAAAGAAAAGAAAAAACCTAAGATGCCCATAGGAATGAAACATTTGCAATACTCTATATTCTCTGTACTATTTGCCTTCACAGAACATGCCAACTTCCTGGAAATAACACAGGCTGAAACTGTAAGTCCTTTAAGCTACCACATCTCAGGGGTTTGCAGATAGCTCCCCCTACAGTCCTAGTCACCATGTCACTCAGAGCATAGAAGTACTTGGTCAAATTACTTCAGTGGGCTTTTTCCTCAGGAGAAAGGAAGTTTCACTCTTCCTAAATTCAGATGCAAAATCTTTGATGCCTGAAACAAGATTGTTTCCAGACATGGATTTCAGGAGAAGCTGGAGTACTTGGTTGGGGTACTGCACATACCAGTAGAGATTAGGTTGAAGAGAAAATGAGTAGTTGCACCTCAGCCCCCTGAGGGGCTCCTTCAGAGACAGTGATGTGGCCATCGGGCTGGGTCACTGACTGGGCTCCTGAACCATTAATACTGAATCAGTGAACTCAGCTAAACAAAAGTCTCTATTCAAAGTCAAACCAGAACAATGTTCCATGTGTGGACAAGAGAGTAAAATGGAGCAGTACTCACTCAGCAGCAGGAGTGCCTCAAGCATCAAGGTGAACACCAAGGTCATGGTGGAGCAGTGAAGAGGCAGTGAGCTGCTTTCCGGGTGATTCCCCACAGACAGGAGTCTCATGACTGTGGGACTTGAATCCAAGTTGCTCTGCGGTTGAGGAGGAATGACAGATGATATCGATTACTTCTTCTGATGGAGACTGTAGAGGGAGCTAGGAAGAGAGGCTGTCTTAAAACTTCCTGTCTCTAGTGTCTGAGATGCTTTACATGTCATTGTGTAAAAAATGGTGTCAGGATATCTCTTTAAATTGTAAGGAAGCAAGGAAGGTTTTTTTGAGCTTATTCTGATCTTTCCCAATTTTCACAACAGTGCCCTCCAGAGGTCAGATAGAGAAATAAAGAAGATTCACAATTTTTGTTCACCCCCTTGCTGGCTTTGTATGGTTGAATTTAAAAGCATTATAATTATGTACAGAGCAGAATTTATGTTTTGTAGACTCTGAAACTTACAAAATTGCACTTTCTATAGCATCACAAAATTATGGATAAAAATTAAATAGAAAATAATGTTTAGAATGAGAAATAAAATCATAATGAATTATAAATTTTAGAAAGCAAATTCCACAGACAGCATAAATCTAGAAAACTGAGTCATATTTTAGTACTTATTTCCATGACACACTGCTATAGTACTTTTAGTTTCTATGCTTTTTGTCTTCATACTTTTTACGCTTTTCTTCATATGACAATAAATTTGTAAAAGCTTTAATACAGAGAAAAGAAAGATAATCATTGATTGAAATTTGCTGTCTTAAAAAATTCAAAGTGCATTTTGAAAATGGATGAAAACTTATAGGACTATGGTCAAAATTTGGGAACTGTCTATCACAGTACTATGTGCTACAAGATTTCATTACATTCCACATTTTCTTATGTCATAACAAATCCTAAATACTATCAACTGATCACACCAATTAACAAGTTTATTTTCTATGTTAGTTTCCTATTGATGAGTGACAAATTATCAAGAACTTTTGTGATGGAACAACATCTGTTTATATCACAGGTTCTGTAAGTCAGAAATCAGCACACAGTTAAGCTGAACTCACAAGGTTGCAGTCAAGGAGGCAACTAAGACTGTCTGGGGCATGGGGTCCTCTTCCAGACTCAGTGGTTGCTGGTAGAATTCATTTCCTTGTGGCTGTAGCACTCATGGCAACTTGTTTCCTCAAGACAAGGAGGATGTCTCTGATCCCAGGAAAAGTTTAAGCTCTTTTTTAAAGAGCTCACTTGATTAGATTAGGCCCACCTAGGACAATCTGCTTTTGATTCATTCAAGGTCATACTGATTAGAGACTTTAATTACACCTGCACATTTCTTTTATGTGTGTGTGTATGTGTGCTCAGTCCCTCAGACTCTTTGCAACCCCATGGACTGTAGCCCACCAGGCTTCTCTGTCCATGGAATTTTCCAGGCAAGAATACTGGAGTGGGTTGCCATTTCCTCCTCCAAGGGATCAGCCCAATCCTGGGATCAAACCCACATCTCTTGCATCAGCAGACAGATTCTTCACCACTGCACTACCTGGGGAACCTTGGTATCATCTACCTACCATAGTTGTTAATGCCCTCATTGGACTGGCATGCTATGAGTTTCACTTTATTCTCATAAATGTAAAACATTGTGACCAGTCAGTAAGAAGTTAATATGAACAATAATAAATATGATCAGACGAGGCCATTTTCATACCAAAGGAAGAACATAAGCAAACTCATCTTCCAATGGATAGGGTGGAATGCACAGATAGTCCACAGAGTGGAATGCAACAGCGTGCAAGGAAACTATAAAAACATATTGGAACCAGTTAGGGAGGTGTTACATGCTCTTAAAACACTAAAAGTTCTGGCAATAGACTCTCATGCCTTTTGGGAACAAAGACTTGTTAATGAATCATTACCAAAGGAACAGCAGTACAGTGTAACGTAAGGTAATTAGCATTAGTGTCAAACAGATTTTTGTTTGAAATCTGTCTCTGATGCTTAGCCTGTGAGATCTTGATGACAAGCACTTATGTACTGAAGTGACTGTGAGCTGCATAAATAAAATCCACTAGGTCAAAATTAAATGCATTCTTAATTCGAATTCACTCTTGCAGATGCTAAATAAGCCTGCGGCTCACTCCGTCACCACCTGACAGACTAGAATTATAGTAGAGTGGAAGTTGGGGTTTAACTGGCAAGGATCTTAACTCATTAAGATATCCTATCTTTTGAAACATTTATAAAATATGGCTAAGGCCCTATGCATCTTGGAAATAACATGTTTAAGTAAGGGGCACTGAAGTTTGAGCTTTATTTTAAAATGAAATATTAAAAGTGTTATTTCCTCAGTGGTGTTTGACTCTTTGTGACCCCATGACCTGTAGCCTGCCATGCTTCTCTGTCCATGGGATTCTCCAAGCAAGAATACTGGAGTGGGTTACCATTCCCTTCTGCAAGGTATGTTCCTGACCAGGGATTGAACCCAGGTCTCCCGCATTGTAGGCAGATTCTTTACTGTCTGAGCTCTATAAGAAATATCTCGTTTAATACAACAACGTCTTGGGTTACTCATTTTTACCCTCCATTTTACAGATGGTAAACCTAGCTTCAAAGAATTTAAATTACACAGGATTGCAGTATTTTTAAGTGACAGGGTAGCGATTAGAATCTAGATCTAACTCCAGAGACCAGTCTTATGTGCACTCCACTAAGACTGTTTGCATGATAATTGAAGCAATATGAGCAGATGAAAATTTTCAAAGAATAGTATACAGATTGAGAGGAAAAGAGGGCCTAAGCAGTAGGAATGCTCTTCATGTGGGATGGGTAAAGAAGAATAGGAGATCTTGCAAAGGACCTCCCAGAAGTTAAAGTTTAAGGTTGAGGTACTGTGTGCCAGGAACACAAAGGTCCCCAGAAAGAGTGGCAAGCACTGCAGAGAGTGGCTGCTCGAATGTGGTCTGTAGGTAGGTAGCATTCGCGTCACCAGGGAGCTACTCTGACTTCAGAATCTCAGGCCCAACCCCAAATTCCTAAGTCAGGATCTGCATTTTAATAATAATATTCCTGTGCACATTAAGATTTGAGAAATACTTGTCTAGATGAAGGAGGTTAAAAACGTCTTTTAGATTTAACAACAAAGAGATCATTGGTGATTTTTAAGAAAACAGATTTTAGAAAATATTGGGAGAAAAAACAGAAGTGTACAGAGTGAAAAAGAGGTGACAGCGTGTAAGCAGTTATATGATTAGGGCTTTTAAACAATAGCCAGGGAGTAAAAGATAGATTGGTTGCAGGAGAGGCATGTATGGGGTTTGGAGGAATATGAAATATTTTTTCTAAGATGAGAAAGCTTGAATATTTTAAATGAGTCCTAAAAAATCAGACCATAGAATTCAGATGATCAGTGGCCTATGGTGCCATAGAAACCAGAAAGAATGGTGTCGGTGAAGTGTTTAGGCAAAGGGTACTATTTCAAAGTAAAAGAGATACCTGTTTTATTATTATGGGAGGGAAGGTGAATTACAAGTGTAAAAGCAGAATGTTTTATGAGGTGCAGAAAGTTGAAGATTCATTAAATATACTGAAATGGAGCTGGGCTCTATGGTCCTTGCCTCCCG
>NW_011495077.1:786208-786876 GCF_000754665.1 Bison bison bison | reverse complement strand
GAAAGACCCTATAGAATCCTGCTGGGTTTCATATTATCTGTGTGTGTGTGTGTGTGTGTGTGTGTGTGTGTGGTCTCTTGTGTGCCAAGCATGGTTCAGGTCTGGAGGATGTAGTAGTAAAGAGAGGTTAAATGCCTACGGTTCAGTAGGAAGAGAGAAAAATTAAATGAATGTTTTTTTTTTTTTTAGAAAAATTATTTCAAAGAGTAATAAGTACTATAAACAAAATACAATACTGTATTGAGACAGAGTTACTCTTGGGGTGAGGAAGGGCATCTGCTCTAAGCAGGATATGGAGGGGAGGCTCTGCTCTGATACTTACTATGCAACACCAGGAAAAATATTGGACCCCCTTCAAGTTCAATTTCCTTTCCTGTAAGTACTCAGTGTCTTTCTGCTGGGCACTGGATTAAGCACTGGCACTTATTATCTTATTCACTTCTCATGAAAACTCTGCATGGTAGAGTCTATCATTATGATATTCTATCAATATCTAACATTGTAGATACGTGAACACTAAAGCAAAAAGTCATTAAGTCATTTTCCCAAGATACTCAACTAATGAGTGGTAGATCTAGAAATACAAACCAAGTCTTTGGTCTCAAGCACTTTGTAACATTGCCTGCCTAAAGGTGAATTGATCCAACCTTGAAGTGTTCCAATAAGAA
>NW_011495077.1:785757-786108 GCF_000754665.1 Bison bison bison | reverse complement strand
CTTAGCTTTGCTTAATGGCGAAACTATTATTATTTTGTCTTGCTTGACTGTTTTCCTCTCCTTCTGCAATTTTTCTGATTAAGTTTATTCTTTGGAATTCAGGGAAAGCCCAGGAGGCTAATGGTTTTCTATGCACAAGAAGCAACAGAGTTTAGGTATTGGGAGTCTGTTTCAGAAAGACCCTATAGAATCCTGCTGGATTTCATATTGTGTGTGTGTGTGTGTGTGTGGCCTCTTGTGTGCCAAGCAGGGTTCAGGTCTGGAGGATGCTTTAGTAAAGAGATATTAAATGCCTACAGTTCAGTAGGAAGAGAGAGAAATTAAATTAATGTTTTTTTTTTAGAAAAAATA
>NW_011495077.1:779812-784434 GCF_000754665.1 Bison bison bison | reverse complement strand
TTTGAGAGATTGGGTGCCATAATATAAACTGGAATGAGTATACCAAGCAGTGTTTTCTGCAATTGTTAATTTTTTCCCATTATTGACTCTTGTTCTCACTTCGCTAGATATTTCTATACTACAAGAAAAGACAGAGCAGTACATACAATTTTACTTGCCAGAGAAGAAACTCCCATCTTGTGAAACAATTCCAAGCTTTCTTTTCAAGGTATCCTCTTACTCTCCAGCCATAATCAGGCCATATGCTGTACTTGTCATTTGAAGTCAATCACTTTCATATCTGGCAGGCAAAAGAAGAAGAAAAAAAGAAAACAGCCAGTTTTGTTGAATCCTCTTTCTCCCCATTTCTGCATAGGGAAGTTTACCGAATGGTTCAGCAGTGAGAGCTCCTATTGTGATTACTCTTTTGCTAACCAAAATTTTGGTTTTCTCTGCCCACCAAAGCCAAATAAAAAGGACAGAGACAGAATTTGGAGGAAATAGAAAGGTGGCTTTAAGAATACTGGAGTAGGTTGCCATTCCCTTCTCCAGGGGATCTTCCTGACCCAAGGATCAAACCTGTGGATTCTTTACCATCTGAACCACAAGGCAAGGGCTCACAGTCAGGAGTCAAGATCTTGATTTCTTCCTCTTGCATTGTTTCAAAGAGCCAAAGCCTGGCATCTGTAACCCAGCAATTGACTCTGGCAGTCAGGTGGCTCTGCAGCCTTCTTTCTGATATGTAACTACAACGGGAAGGGTGTTGTAAGGGAAAACACTAGATAGGAGATGTATTTAGCATAGAGACAAAGGAGACCATGTGAATTGCAGCTCCTGCAGAGTTAGGGAGCAGTAAAATAAACTTACAGATATGCAGAATTAGGAGCAGTTAAGGCAAAAAAATAAATAAATAAATAAATAAAACAAAAACAACTAGGAATGTTCACATCTTTCCCTACTGAGACTTCAGAGAATCTCTATCAGGGCTTCCCTGGTAGCTCAGTTGGTAAAGAATCCACCTGCAATGCAGGAGACCCCAGTTCACCTCCTGGATTGGGAAGATCCGCTGGAGAAAGGATAGGCTACCCACTCCAGTATTCTGCCCTGGAGAATTCCATGGACTATAGTCCATGGGGTTGCAAAGAGTTGGACATGACTGAGCAACTTTCACTTCACTTCAGGAATGTTCAGGCCTGCCCTCTGTTCTTTTTATCTTCTTTGGTCCCAGGAAAGGGAAAGAAAAAAACCTCATTTCTCTCTTTTCCTTTTCACTGCAACAGGCTTCCTTGCAGTTTTACCCACGATCACTGGAGGGGAGCAGAGAGGCCAGTGTAAGCATCATAAGATATTTGAGCAGGACACCAGCTGGCAGAGCTTTAGCTTTCATTCTTGATTCATGCAGTGTGTTACAGCCTGATTCTCAGCAGAAAAAAATAGAAAGATTTAGATAAAGGATTCATTTTCTTGTTCATAAGAAGCTAGTGTGAAAGTATTACTTGTTTGCTTCCTTTTAACACTGTGTGACCCCATAGACGGCAGCCTGCCGGGCTTCCCTGTCCCTGGAATTCTCCAGGCAAGAACACTGGAGTGGGTTGCCATTTCCTTCTTCAATGCATGAAAGTGAAAAGTGAAAGTGAAGTTGCTCAGTCGTGTCCGACTCTTCGCGACCCCATGGACTTCAGCCCACCAGGCTCTTCCGTCCATGGGATTTTCCAGGCAAGAGTACTGGAGTGGGATGCCATTGCCTTCTCCGAGAAATGGAGTATTTCCTGCCGTATCAGTAAACAAGGATGTCACAGTCATCAGCACCTGCAGCCCAATGTCAGCTCCTGAGCCTAAGGGCACTCAGGAAGGAGAAGAATATCTGTGATCTAACAACCATCAGAACTGCAGTCACTCCCTACCACGAGACTAAAGGAGCTCAGGATGTAAGAAACACAGATACTGGCCCCAAGATAGCTGAGGTGAATGGTAAAAGAGTGACTTCAGTGAGCCTGGACTCTTGCATCTTCCCATGCATAGAAGTGTGCTAGACTCCTTAACTTGCGCTTAGTCGCTCAGTCATGTCCGACTCTTTGCAACCCCATGGACTGTAGACTGCCAGGCTCCTCTGTCCATGGGGATTCTCCAGGCAAGAATAATAGAGTGGGTTGCCATGCCCTCTTCCAGGGGATCTTCCCAACCCAGGGATCAAACCCAGGTCTCCCACATTGCAAGCAGATTCTTGACTGTCTGAGCCACCAGGGAAGTCCATCCTTAACTTTAGATATCCATTTTTCTGTAATTAACAATAATCTTTTGATGTTCCGACTACCTGCACTTTGTTGCAAAACTTCTATATAACCTGGCTCCTCTGCTCACCTCATTAGAGCAGTTCTTTCAGGTTTACTTGAGATGCTACCTCCCAGGCTTGAAGTCCTAAAAATTCCCACCAGATAAAACGTATCTCTCAACTTTTGCTTGTGAATATTTTTAAAGTTGACAGTATTTATAACAATCTCTTTTTCAGTTTGATATGAATATATTTATGCATAGAGTAACCATTTTTAAATCTCTCCCCCACTTGCCTGCCTATGGAAACATATGATGTGCAAAATACAAGTTAATCTTGTATCTGATTGTATCTCAGTAGTTAAGATGCAGGATCCAATGGGACAATGTGGGTGAGGTATAAAAGGAAAAAACAACACTCAAAAATGGATAAGTAAACTTGATATCCCTTGAAGAGGGTGTGGCAACCCACTCCAGTATTCTTGCCTGGAGAATCCCATGGACAGAGGAGCCTGGTGGGCTACAGTACATAGGGTCATGAAGAGTCGGATGTGGCTGAAGCAACTTAGTACGCATGCACAAACCTGGTATACTCTTTTAAGGAGAAGGTTATGTTGATTATGGTAGAATGGGGAATAATTGCATCATATTAACAAGAAGCATAGTTCTGCCATTTTCTTTATTTGAAAGTGTTGTTAAAAGAAGTACAGATGGATGACCAGTTGCAATAGAAGGTACTGGAATAGCTTTGTAGTGTCTCCACTAGCTGGAAATCTATGAATTTGTTTCCCTGTATTGTTCTGGGCTAGGGTTGGCCATAAAAAAGATTGTGAAAGGTTTAGAAGGTAGTTGTCATAAAGTAGCCACATTTTTTTATGCCCTGCTGGTTGGTGCAGGGCTCCAGTCACTGTGCAACTCACACATGTTGCTGTTGATCTGCTAGCTCATCTTATTGTTGACTTACAACTCCTTAACCTCCAACCAGATCTCCTCCTCATCATCCCTCTGTCTTGGGCCAATGTGCATGTAGCATGGTGATAAATATCCACTTCTCCTGAAGGTCACCCACTACTGTGAGATTGAAGGAGGTGAGAGACAGACAAGTTTTTAGTGTGTCTTTGTGGGTTCCAGTCATCCTTATGGGTTCTAGTATGTCCTTAAATGTCAGTTTTCCCATGCTTTTGTCCATATCCAATTTCCCTTTCCAAATGACACTCTAGTTGATTTAAAGTAAATTCAGGCTCAGCACAAGATGCAAAGATAACAGCTTTGTATAAACTCCTCCACCAACTCTAGCAATTGCCTGAAAGTTCTGTTCCTTAAAATGAGTCTCTTACTCTGTATCACTGTGGTTCTACTTTTCTGATTGTAAGCCTAATGGACACAAAACCTAAGAAGAAAAAAAAATTAAAGAAATTATATTCATGACAATTTCTGAAAATTAAACCCAGATTTATGATGTGAGATTTTTTTAGGTGCAGTTGCCACATTAAATTATTACAGAGCAAGTTTTCAAATTTAGACAACTTTGCACATGTTCTGTATGATTGATATAAACTTAAAAAAATCAAGACTGAGAACATATTACTATAAAGTTAGTCTGGACATCTGTTCCTAAGTGACTTATAAGGAGCTTCCAGGCCACAGATTAAGCAACCACACAACTACCATTTCTGGTCTGGGTTCTGCAGGTGCATATTTCAGCTGGAGTTCTGCAGCAGGGAAGCTCTCTTGTATTAAACTCTGGGGTTTTTGTTTAGCTTTTCCCATTACTTTAAGCACTGTGAGCTCCCAGAGAGCACAGAAATACTTGGCAGAATCTTCCAGCTGTAAGTCTGAAATGGTGAGGCTGATGGATTTACGAGCTTTCTGAAAATTTACAGAGTAGCGGCCATTCCTTGCATTCTGGCCAGAAGAAACCTGACCAATAAGGTAAATCATCTCTCCACTGGGAAGCAGCTTGTACCAATAGTAATAGTAACTGTAGTAATAGCTCCCGGTTGTTGCATACCGACAGTTCAGGGTGACTGACTGTCCCAGTTGACTGGATGTGTCTGGCTGGTCTTGAATAACTGTCTGCGCCACACCAGATCCTGTGGGGAAAAAATTCAGGAAACAGAGCTGAAGTAATGCACAAAATAATGTAGGAATTAGACTGATTTGGGACCCAAAGAAAACCCAAATTGAAATCATAATAAGTATGCTTTTCTCCAACCCTCCTTTCCTCCCAAGTCCCTGTGAAGCACCGCGTGCCTGTGTGCTGTCCTTTCACCCTGAACACTCGCACCCATGTTTGGAAGCATCCCTACCAGAGAAGGTGAAGGCCAGGAACACACAGAGCAGACTGGAGAGCGGCATGAGGCATGGATTTC
>NW_011495077.1:778565-779175 GCF_000754665.1 Bison bison bison | reverse complement strand
TTATACTTATTAGATCATGTGCCCTAGAATTGTACTGATGTCACTCTGAAAGATATTGATGAAGATAATTGAAGATGATGCAAGTAAATATAAAAATATTTCATGTCCATGGGTTTTAAGAATAAACAATGTGAAAATGTCCTCTGAACCAGAGCAATCTATAGATTTAATGCAACCCCTTTCAAAATAATCATGGCATTTTTCACACAACTACTGCAAATAATCCTAAAATTTGTATAGAACCACAAAAGACCACAAATAGTCAAAGCAATTTTGAAAAAAAAAAGAACAAAGTTGAAGGTATCACAGTCCCTGACATCAAAATATGATTCAAAGGTGTTATAATCTAAAATACACATTGCTGGCCAAAAAACAGAGATTCAGTAAATGGAACAGAATAGGGAGTCCAGATTTTACCCCTTGTATACATGGTCAATCAATCTATAACAAAGGAGGCAAGAATAAGCAATTGGGGGGAAAGACTGCTTGTTCTATAAGTGGTGTTAGACAACTAGACAGCTACATGTTAAAGAATGAAATTAGAATAATTTTCTCACAGCAATATACTAAAATAAATTCAAATTGGATTAGAGACTTAAATATAAGACCT
>NW_011495077.1:778061-778465 GCF_000754665.1 Bison bison bison | reverse complement strand
AGCGGCATCTAACTGGAGAAATATCATCACATCTTTCTGGAGTGTGGTCATGGGAGTTTGTGACTGAGAGGGATCCTAATTGATAGACTTCAGAGTTGATGAGTTCAGGTTTCTCTATGAATTGTCCTCTCTGAATTTAAGTCAAGGAGTATTTTAGGTTACAGTAGAATCTTATGTGTTTACATCTTCAATATATAAGGAAGAGTGTGGCGGTGTCACACTGAATAATTCTCACAAACACACAGGATTGTAAGAGACAGTGCAGGGAGAGTTCATGGAAGAGCAACTCTCTGAGAAAACGCTGAGCACATATTTATTGGTAACATCGTATAATCTTTAACTAAGAGCAGTAAAGCAAGACAGAGACCAGCACTCTGGGGTTAAGGAAGCTACCTCCTGGAGGT
>NW_011495077.1:774446-777961 GCF_000754665.1 Bison bison bison | reverse complement strand
ATATATAAAAATCTTTTGCACACAATATCAAGACCACAGGCAGAGGACATGAATAGACATTTTTTCAAAGAAACATACAGATGGCAAACAGACACATGAAAAGATGTTCAACATCTCTAATCATCAGTTAAATGCAAATCAAAACCACAATGAGATATCACATCACTCCTACCAGAATACTATCATGACAAAAATGAAAAATAATTGAGCATTGTCAAGGATGTGGATAAAAGGGAAAACTTGTGTATTCTCGCTGGGAAAGTAAGCTGGTGTAGCCTCTATTCAAAACAGTATGAAGATTCCCCAAACCAATAAAAAATTAACTACTATATGATGTGGGGCTTCCCAGGTGGCTCAGCAATAAAGAATCCACCTTCAGTGCAGGAGACACAATTTTGATCCCTGGGTCAAGAAGATCCCCTGGAGTAGGAAATGGCAGCCCACTCCAGTATTCTTGCTGGGAAAATTTCCAGAGACAGAGGAGCCTGGCAATCTATGTTTCCATGAGGTTGCAAAGAGTCGAACATGACTGCAATGACTTAGCATGCACATGCATTATATGATTCAGCAAGTCCATTCCTGGTTATCTATCAGAAGAAAACAAAACACTAATTCAAAAATATGTATGCACCCAAATGTTCACTGCAACATTATTTCCAATAGTGAAGATATATAGAAACAACCTCAGTTTTCACTCATATGAATGGATCTAGAAGATATATATGTGTCAGTGTGTGTGTGTGTGTATACAACAGAATATTACTATCTATAAAAAAGAATAAAATTTTGCCAGTTGGGACAGCATGATAGATCTGGAGGATATCGAATTTAGCGAAATGTCAGATAGAGAAAGACATACTGTGTGCTTTCACTTTTATATGAAATCTAAAAGCAAAACAAATGAACAAACATAACAAAACAGAAACAGACTCAGACATATAGGGAAAAAACTATTGGTTACTAAGGGGAAAGGGGTGGGTGTAGGGGTGAACTAGGTGAAGGGGATTAAGAGGCAGAAACTTCCACTTATAAAATAAATAAATTAAAACTAGGTAATGTGCAGTGAAGGGAAATAATCAACCTTGCCAAGAACTTGACTGTAGCCAGTGAAACTGATTTTAGACTTCTTGCATCCAGAACTTAAAGAGGATAAATTTGTTTCAAGTGATCAATTCATATATGAACACTGAACAGATATTTTCTGTTTGCTTTGCCCCAGTCATAGGATGAGATGTGAGTATTTGCAATTTGCAAACGTGAGTAATTGCAATTGTGAGTTATTTGTATTTGCAATTATGGTAAGGCAGATTTGAATATTCTTGAGACACCTAACTAAACTGGATAACATCTTTACTGGAGTCATTTTCTCTCCTTTTAGATCCTTTCACTTTTTATCATTTTGGTGTCCAGCATATTGTGTTTAAATATTTACTTTAAATCTGTAGTCTTATCTAGATACTCTCCTAGCTACAAGTCAGAGGTTCTAGTGCAGAGGGAAATATAGGAGATATTCAGAAGGGAAAAGACCAAATCCCAAATTCATTGGGCCAAAAAGTGTTTGTGGTTAAAGCTGTACTAGTGTAGGTAAGAAATACTAAACAGTACAAATACCTGGTAACGGCATCACAGTGTGACTGTGGCTGGAGGAGGGGCTGAGCTGAGAAACAGTAATTTCCAATTTTATTGGAATGAAGAAGGAAAGAATTGGTTTGGATTTCAGTATTATTTCAGGGTATGAAGGCAGAAAGTTGACACATCTATCAATTTTAATGAATTTTTTACTTCTTGTAGATAGAAATTAAGTACCTTTCAAGATAATTAATAGAAGAGATCCCGGGTTAAGAAATGTGATGAGTGTGAGAAGTTTTGAAAAAGTCACTGTAGGAATTGACAATGAGAAATGATTACAGAGAAAAAGAATACTTTCTTGGAAGCACTGTGGGTCTAGTTAGTGTTGGAGGTGATAACAATTTCAATGACACCAGTCTGCCCATCTGTGTGATTTTCTTGAACTCTGCTTTATCAAAGTATATAAGAAAGTAGATTTTTTTTTGTAATTTGATCTTTATAATGACTGAACAGTATTCCATGGTATGTGTGTAATATAGTGTTTTGAATCGTTACCCCAATGAGGAACATAAAAAGGCAGATATTAATCCATGATTAGGAGTTAATAAGATCATTGATATGACATAGAATTAACTCAAAACAATGAAGTTAGTGACTGAAGACTGATTGAAGGAGGACTGAAGTTTAGATATTGTAGAAAGAGAAATAAAAGATTGGAAACTTCTGAGAAATAAGATAACAATAAAGAGATCTGGGGGCTAAATGATCATAAAGAGTCAAAGAATGAATGCAGCAGAAGTTTATGAGTGTAAGAATCTGAGGATGCAAGATTTAGACAGATAAAAGATTTCAGAGGTGGAGCGGCATCTAACTGGAGAAATATCATCACATCTGTCTGGAGTGTGGCCCTGGGAGTTTGTGACTGAGAAGGATCCTAACTGATAGACTTCAGAGTTGATGAGTTCAGGCTTCTCTCTGAATTGTCCTCTCTGAATTTAAGTCAAGGAGTATTTTAGGTTACAGTAGAATCTTATGTGTTTACATCTTCAATATATAAGGAAGAGTGTGGCGGTGTCACACTGAATAATTCTCACAGACACACAGGATTGTAAGAGACGGTGCAGGGAGAGTTCGTGGAAGAGCAACTCTCTGAGAAAACGCTGAGCGCATATTTATTGGTAACTTATGGTATAATCTTTAACTAAGATCAGTAAAGCAAGACAGAGACCAGCACTCTGGGGTTAAGGAAGATACCTCCTGGAGGTCTGCAGGAAATCACATGAGAGTTGTAAAGAAAGGTCTTTGAAAAAAGGGGGATTTGTTTATTATGCAGAACAGCATCTTGCAATGCTGACCTGTCAACCAGAACATCTAACTTAAAGGCAGGGGAGAGCAAGCAAGGAAGAGGGAATGAGTAAGATTCAATTCCAGGAGACATTTCTGAGAAAACAGTAAAACAAGGTTCCCACAGAAGAGTGATGTTTATAAAGATGAGAGTGATAAAAGGAATAGGGAAAAGTAGGGGAAAAGGCAAAGCCCCAAAAGGTCAAAGACAAGAGTCTGTTTTTCTGGGGGATGTGGTAGTGACAAGAATGCTGTTCTCATCTCTAAATTTGAAGTGTTTTAGATGAGGGAGGACCAGAAGTAACCACAAGTGAAAGAGCTCTATTACAAACAGTCAGGTTTCAGTTAGGATATGTGGAAGGAATTTTTGCAGGGGCTACTGAATGTTTATTTTCAATAGAGTGAGGATTTAGAGGGCAAAATAGAAAGCAGTGTGGGATGGTAAGAGGTAGTTAGGTCAATGTAGAAAATTAAATGGGTCAGACTCCTTGGTGAATCATTCCTCTCTGCAAGGAGTCAATCAGAGGTAGACACAAATGTGCCTTCAAAGGTCCTAATACAGAGGAATGTGGCCACAACCAGATCAACTGGTGCTCAAGTCT
>NW_011495077.1:770117-772452 GCF_000754665.1 Bison bison bison | reverse complement strand
CTTTGGAAGGAATAATGTTGAATCTGAAACTCCAATACTTTGGCCACCTCATGTGAAGAGTTGACTCATTGGAAAAGACTCTGATGCTGGGAGGGATTGGGGGCAAGAGGAGAAGGGGACGACAGAGGATGAGATGGCTGGATGGCATCACTGACTCGATGGACATGAGTTTGAGCAAGCTCTGGAAGTTGGTGATGGACAGGGATGCCTGGCGTGCTGCGATTCATGGGGTCGCATAGAGTCGGACACGACTGAGCAACTGAACTGAACTGAACTGTTGTGTTTCCTGCGTTGGCAGGCATAGTCTTTACTACTGCACCACCTGGGGTTCAATTCAGTTCAGTGGCTCAGTTGTGTCCGACTCTTTGCAACCCCATGGACTGCAGCAGGCCAGGCTTCCCTGTCCATCACCAAATTCCAGAGCTTGCTCAAACTCATGTCCATCGAGTCAGTGATGCCATCCAACCATCTCATCCTCTGTCATTTCCTTCTCCTCCTACCTTCAATCTTTCCCAGCATCAGGGTCTTTTCAAATGAGTCAGTTCTTCGCATCAGGTGGTCAAAGTACTGGAGCTTCAGCTTCAGCATCAATCCTTCCAATGAATATTCAGGACTGATTTCCTTTAGGACGGACTGGTTTGATTTCCTTGCAGTCCAAGGGATTCCCAAAAGTCTTCTCTAATACCACAGTTCAAAAGCATCAATTCTTCGGCACTCAGCTTTCTTTATAGTCCAACTCTCACACCAATACATGATTACTGGAAAAACCATAGCTTTGACTAGACGGACATTTGTCACCAAAGTAATGTCAGTGCTTTTTAATATGCTATCTAGGTTGGTCATAGCTTTTCTTTCAAGGAGCAAGCATCTTTTAATTTCATGACTGCAGTCACCATGTACAGTGATTTTTGAGCCCACCAAAATAAAGTCTCTCACTGTTTCATTGTTTCCCCATTTATTTGCCATGAAGTGATGGGACTGGATGCCATGATCTTAGTTTTTTGAATGATGAGTTTTAAGCCAACCTTTTCACTCTCCTCTTTCATTTTCATCAAGGGGAAGCCTTTCATCAGGGAAACCTTTCACCTGGGGAACTGTGCAAAAATATATGTAATTGAAATAAACAGGCTGATATGATATACATAAAACTGTTAGAAAAGGACAGTGAGAGGAATCTCCTTCATTTGGTGCAATGAAGGAGATACAGCTATGAGCCTTCACTTTTTCTCTGCCTGAGACTTTTATGAGATGAATCTATGTGCTGCTGAGAGAATACAGAAAATGATGAAAACTCTTTATAGAGGCAGAACTTCTAGACAGATTAAAAATACATACTCACTTAGTTTTTGTTTCCTTAAAATTTTTTTTATCACAAACATATGTTCTAGAGTAATAACAAAATAACATTTCAGATTTTCCTCTGAGTAAGATCAATCTGCAAGTGAAAAAACTGTAATAATATGCATTTCTGAGTATGGATTTGTTCTGGGTCCAAATGAAGGAAGCATTTGGAACAGGAGAATTATTTGTGTTTTCCTTATCTTTTCATCTTTAATACACTGAAACCAACATTTTATTGACACGAGGAGGAGCCATGACAAACTATTAATACTTCTTCACTTTATTCCTGTGTTAAAATTATGATTCTTAGTTTCCTTATCATTCATAGCCACATCAACCAATGAAGCACTTCTTCCTTGTCCTCTTTCTCTTCTTTTCTTTATCCATCTTCTTCCATTTCCCTTCCCTTCATTTCCTTCATGTCTTACTGCTCTTCTGATTCTCCTTCCAGATGACTCTAGATTTGCTCTTGTGACTGCTCCCCCAACTCTGCCCACCCCCGTCTTCCCACCAGAGAGATACTGCACAGGTGCAGCCCCGTCTGTCCCAGTGTGCCTCTCTCAGGACGCAGTAGTACACAGCGGTGTCTCTCAGGGTGACCTGGGGCAGGACCAAGGTGCTGGACTTTCTGTCTGAAGCTATGGTCAGAGAGGCCATGCTGCTGTTCACTGTGCCTCGTAAGCCATGAATGACATACTGTGGACTCTGATTGGGATTTTGCTGATACCAATGTATATAGTCATTTCCTCCAAAGGTAGAGTGGTTACAAGGCAGGTTTACATCCTCTCCTTCAGCACAATCCATGGAGCCAGGCTGGGTGGTCTTAGCATTAATCACAGTCCCTAAAGGGTCAAGAAAATAAAATTATCCCCTGACAACAAATCAGTGTAATTCTGTGGATCAAGGGCA
Organism: Bison bison bison; assembly: GCF_000754665.1. Classification (NCBI taxonomy): domain Eukaryota; kingdom Metazoa; phylum Chordata; class Mammalia; order Artiodactyla; family Bovidae; genus Bison; species Bison bison. The sequence continues at coordinate 770,202 of NW_011495077.1, read as the reverse complement.
CAACACTCCCCAAACTGTCTGGACCTACCCCTACTCCAGTGTTTTTATCTATGTCCTGAGAAATATTATTGGTGCTTATTATATA
>NW_011495077.1:768364-769257 GCF_000754665.1 Bison bison bison | reverse complement strand
CCTGTGTTCTATCATTTCTTCTTCAAAGAAATTTTCTGATGCTCCGTGAAGCTTGTGGGAAACATTGTTCAATCCCAGAAAGCTTTACTGAGCTCTATATTGTAAAGAGATGAAAATTTCCATCTATGTTCTAGTAAATGTAAGTGAGATTTCAAAGTAGGCTGTGGTTGTTCTGGGGGACAGGAAATATTAGTAACATTGAGACAGAAAGCTAAACATCTTGAGCTTGGACATTGGAGCTCAGCATCCTGAAAATGTCCTTGGAATCATGCATCTGTCTCCATCTAGGCAGACATTTCTCAATGCATCGGTTCTTGATATAGTAACTGATAACAAGGATGGTATTCTCCTCATCCTCCTTGAACAACTGTCCTCAATCCTTATGCCCTCTGTGCCCAAGTTTGTAGGTGCTCTGCACCAAGGATGCAGACACTGAGAGAAAAGACAGAAGGGAAAGCAAACCATCTGGGGTGGAGAAGGGTGGAGGTGGATGATCCTGGAGAAAAAGAGGAGTGAAGAGAAAAGAGCGTAAGGAATAGGGAAGGGAAGAGTTAACCAGGGGTGGGAAATGGGAAAGCAGGGTTTAGGGAGGTACATGGAAAACATTTAGGCTATAAGGCTATGACTTCCTGAACCCTTGACCACATGCACTCAACAAAGGATTATAAAATCAGTTTATTGAAAGACAATGAAAATCTGTCTTTTTTCTTCACTTTTCTGTGGAACATTGATGGAAAACATGTTTCCTTTCCTTTATAGCCAGAAAGGACCACTGTTTCCAAATAAAGCAGCCCCCTCTTGTGACTGAATAAACAAACTGCAGAGCTAAACTCCCACCAGAAGTCAACCTTTTGAAAAGTTCCTCATTTGAAAGGTAAATATCCCTGGTGGCT
>NW_011495077.1:763164-767853 GCF_000754665.1 Bison bison bison | reverse complement strand
GAGTTATCTGTTTTCTGAATGAGTAGATGAGTTGTTATTCATGAACTTAGTGAAAGAAGTTATGCTGAGCAACTCTTGAAATTATTCTAAAAGCAATCTTTCAATCCTATGGAAGTCAAGTTAAACAAAAGACTCCAACAGGATAAATAGAAGGTTATATTTGTGGACAAAATTCAAGAACAGATAACAAACATCCCAACTCTAGGATGGAGGAACATTAAACTAATGATATGGAAATAAATATCATGGTAATCATGCTTAATTTATTTAACAAAGAATCACAAATATTCTTTGGGAGTCTCTCTTTGGCGGATTACATGCACACACAAGTCAACACCCACTATTACTGAAAATATAGGAACAAATGAAAATGAATTCATTTAAGCTATGTAAGAATATATTATTATATTAGCAAAAGGCAGAAGAAAACTAGCATGAAAATTTTGTTTGTTGGTTTCTTCGACTTTATTTTTTAGAAGATTGTACAAAACACTTCAAAGTGGCATTTTAAATAATATTGAAAACCAAAAATATATGGAGAATCTAAAATAAGTTTTCTAGCCTATTGCCTCCTTTCCAAATTTTTAATTTTAGAAGATTATATCTTGACCATATGAGGTGAGGTTATCTTCCTTTGCTTGATGAAAACCAAAATTATGTACTTAATTTACTTTCAAATAATCAAGAGAATTTGCTGAAAGGCTAACGTCTCTTTTATATGTATTTATGATGGGAGTTACGGGAGTATGATGAATACTCCCAACAATCCGAAAATAAAAAAGAAATTCCCAAATCTAATAAAGGGTATCATTGAAAATATCAAAGTCAATATCCTTCCATATAGGATTACAAACAAGACAGGTAGACTATCTACTTCCATTCACTGTCCTAATGGAGGGCATGGGATCAAACCAGGAAAGGAAATAAGATGTATTAAGTTTGAAAAGGAGAAGCAAATTAAAACTATTTTAATTTACAGATCATAAGTTTATACACGTAGAAAATACAAAGTACCTCTAAACAAACTGTAAGAACTAGAACATATTAGTGCACTGATACAGTCACCAAATACAAAAATCAATTTTATTTTTAGATTCTAGCAAAAGCATTAGAAAATGCAATTAAGATGTCATTTATCAAATGCTTGGGAACTAATTTAATATAAGGTATGCAAGTCCTCTTCTTGATTCCTCTTCAGTAATTCTAGAATAGTTTTGATTTGGGAGAAAAAAATCACAGATCATTTTAGGGAGATGAGAAATGTCCTCACTTCTGAGGTCTGGGGTAACTAACATAAATCATGGCCTGGTACTCAGTGGTGACCAGTCCTTGCCACCTATAGACACTGGTATCAGGAAAGACCATTTCCTAAGGCTGCTCAATGAAATAGTGTTTTCAAAACCCCAAACAAGAGGTTGGTACCGTCTATTTGGCTGTTGAATTGAATCTGTTCTCATATTGACAGATATCTAGTTCTGTTCTGGCCATTTCAGAGCGTAATTAATTCCCTGTATTCACATTTTTCTTAACCCAGTTAACCCTAGCTCTGGATTTGATGCTGGGTATTTAGGTCAATTAAAGGTAAAAAAGTTATATGAAATAAAAGATAAAATTGCTATATCTGTAGCAAGTAGCCTTGCTTCCCAGGTGGCTCTGTAGTAAAGAGTCTGCCTGCCAACCAGGTGGATTATTTTTATTTACACATCACATGTTTGTACATGTAGAAAATACCCCTCAGTTGGGAAGATCCCCTAGAGATGAGAATGGCAACCCACTCCAGTATTCTTGCCTAGGAAGTCCCATTGATAGAGGAGCCTGGCAGGCTACAGTCCATGGGGTCGCAAAGAGTTGGACATGATAGAGACTAAACAACAGCAACAATGCATGTCCTCTACAAAAATCTTAACATTAATGAAGGAAATTAGAGAGGACATAAATAAAGAGGCTATGGATCCAAAGACTCCATATGTTAAGATGTCAATTGTCCTAAATGAATTCATAAATTCAAAACAATCCCAAGCAAATTACCTCAATCTCTTGTGGTAGAAGCTATTGTATAACTTATGTGGAAGTGCAAAAACCTAGAATAAACCTTGAATAAGACAAAGAAAACATCTCTTGCATTTCCAGATTTCAAAACGTGTATGAAGCCCCAGTAATTAAGATAGAATGGTCTGTTGGTATGAGGATAAAATGAAGTCAATAAACAGAATCAAGTCCAAAAAGAGGTCATAATGCATGTGTCATCAATTTTTTTTTTTTTTTCTCTAAAAGCGCTTATGCAGCTCCATGGGGCTTCCCCTGTGGCTTAGCTGGTAAAGAATCCACCTGCAACGTGGGAGACCTGGGTTCAATCCCTGGATTGGGAAGATCCCCTGGAGAAGGAAAATGCTACCCACTCCAGTATTCTGGCCTGGAGAATTCCATGGACTGTATAGTCCATGGAGTTGCAATGAGTTGGGCACGACTGAGTGACTTTCACTTTCACTTTTAAAGATGCCTATGCAGCTCCATGGGGGAAAGTTGGCCTTTCTAGGATAATAGCTAGAATAATTAGCTATTTGTATTTTTTGGAAATACCAGTGTTTTGTAGCTTTCTGTGTATAAGTTCTGTATATGTTTTCTTAGATTTATGCCTAAGGATTTAGGGTTTTTCTTGGACCACACCAGATGCTGTGGGGAAAACAACCAGAAAACAAAGATGAAGCAGTGAATAAAATAGTGTAGGAGTTATTTAGGATCCAAGGACAAAAAAAAGTGAAATCATAAGATGCTTGCTTTTCCCTAGTCCTCCTTTCCTCCCCAAGTCCCTTTGAAGCTCCACGTGCCTGTGTGCAGGCCTTTCACCCTGAACACTCACACCCATGTTTGGAAGCCTCCCTACCAGAGAAAGCGACGGCCAGGAACACCCAGAGCAGACTGGAGAGCGGCATGAGGCATGGATTTCCTTGCACAAATGTGCTTAGTTCTGCCTCAAGCTGAGGGTTCAGTGTCTTTGAGTGCCTGGCAGCACATATACCTACTACCCGGTACCTGCGTGACTCCCCGCAACAGGAAGTGAGGGTTGTCATGTTCATAGACCACATGGTCTGTGCACACATGGGAAAAAGTCTGGCTCACCACAAACCTTTACTTTGTCTGCTTGTCTTTCCCTGGTCATTAAATTAGGCCGATCCTGAAAGAAGGCATGAAAAAAGCAATCAGTATTAAAATTTGAGCTGAGGGGAACTGAATATTAAGCAAGTTGACATACATTAATAATTATTCAGCAAAATGGTTTTTCCAGCTGATTTAAAATATAATTTACTGTAGCCTACGAAATGTTCTGTTATCTATTAACTGGTCATTTATTAGCCTACACTTATTTTTCTTCATCCAGAATCTAATGACTCTTTAAGAAAAGCTGCAGATCTTAGGCTTCTTGGTGAATGGAAATTTTATTCAAAATAATTATTGTATCTCTTTGTATTGAGTTCTATGACTCTATTTAGGTTTTTCAATAAATAAAGTTACTTCACCATAAATGCCAAAAAAATAATCAGTCCATCTGAGTTTCAGAGTATATTCAGTTTTAAATTTTGAATGAAATTATAACAGGAATAAAATATTCTTTTGAAATTTGAAATTAAGTCTTATTTATTAGACTTTGAGGAAGATCAGGATATTCAGTCCTGTTCCCTCCACAAGTAGAATTGCATTTATTAGACCAAGTGTCCTGGAATTCTCCTGATGTCACATTTTCTATGTCATTGGCCCAAAGTGTTCCGTCTCACTTGTTAGTGGCTCATTACTTCTCTCTTTGTAAAATAAATTCAAGATAAGTATGCCAAGTCTTTCTGTGACATAATGCTGTAATGCTCTCCCACAGAAGTTGGTATCTACAGGTTTCAAACACTTTGTTGTTGTTTTTCAGTTGCTAAGTCGTGTCCAACTCTCTGTGACTACATGGACTGCAGCACCCCAGGCTACACTGTACTTCAATATCTCCCAAAGTTGCTCTAATTCATGTCCATTGAGTCAATGATGCTATCTAATCATCTCATCCTCTGCCTCTCCCTTCTCCTTTTGCCTTCAATCTTTCCCATCATCAAGGTCTTTTCAAATGAGTAGGCTCTTCGCATCAGGTGGCCAAAGTATTGGAGTTTCAGCTTCAGCATCAGTCCTTCCAGTGAATATTCACAGGTGATTCCTATTAGGATTGACTGGTTTGTCTTCTTGCAGTCCGAGGGACTCTCAAGAGTCTTCTCCAGCCCCACAGTTCAAAAGAATCAATTCTTCAGCTTTCAGCCTTATTTATAGTCCAAGTCTTACACCACATATGACTATTGGAAAAACCATAGCTTTGACTATACAGACCTTTGTCAGCAAAGTGATATGTCTGCTTGTTAATATGTCATCGTAAGCTTCCTAGGTGGCACGTGGTTAAGAACTTGCCTGCAAATGCAGGAGACGTAAGAGATGTGGGTTCAATCCCTGGGTCAGGAAAATCCCCTGGAGGAGGGCATGACAACCCATTCCAGTATTCTTGCCTGGGAAATCTCATGGACAGAGGATCCTGGAAGGCTACGGTTCATAGGGATGCAGAGCCAGACACGACTGAAGCGACTTAGCCCACCTGCAGGTTGTCATATCTTTTCTTCCATGGGGCAAGCATCTTTCAATTTCATGGCTGCAGCCACTGTCCATGGG
>NW_011495077.1:762410-763064 GCF_000754665.1 Bison bison bison | reverse complement strand
AAACGAGTCGCCAGTCCAGGTTCAATGCACGATACTGGATGCTTGGGGGCTGGTGCAGTGGGAGACCCAGAGGGATGGTATGGGGAGGGAGGAGGAAGGAGCGTTCAGGATGAGGAACACATGTATACCTGTGGCGGATTCATTTCAATATATGGCAAAACCAATAAAGTTTTAACTTTTTTAAAGTTAAAAAATAAAATAAAATTTTTTTAAAAAGATAAAATTGGTATATCTATAGCAAGTAGCCTTGCTTCCCACGTGGCTCTGTGGTAAACCGTCTGCCTGCCAACCAGGTGGATTATTTTTATTTACACACCACACGTTTGTACATGTAGAAAATACCCCTCAGTTGGGAAGATCCCCTAGAGATGGGAATGGCAACCCACTCCAGTATTCTTGCCTGGAAAGTCCCATTGATAGAGGAACCTGGCAGGCTACAGTCCATGGGGTCGCAAAGAGTTGGACACGACAGAGACTAAACAACAGCAACAATGCATGTTCTGTACAAAAATCTTAACATTAATGAAAGAAATTAGAGAGGACATAAATAAAGAGGCTATGGATCCAAAAACTCCATATGTTAAGATGTCAATTGTCCCAAATCAATTTGATTTTTCCCAAATCAATTCATAAATTCAACACAATCTCAAGCAA
>NW_011495077.1:755616-762010 GCF_000754665.1 Bison bison bison | reverse complement strand
CACTGCTTCTACTTTTCCCCCTTCTATTTGCCATGAAGTGATGGAACCAGATGCCATGATCTTAGATTTTTGAATGTTAAGTTTCAAGGCAGATTTTTCACTCTCCTCTTTCACACTCATCAAAAAGCCCTTTCAGTTCCTCTTCATTTCCTCCCATTAGAGTGGTATCTTCTGTGTATCTGAGGTTTTTTATATTTCTCCCAGCAATCTTGATTCCAGCTTGTAATTCATCCAGCCCGGCATTTCACATGTTGTACTCAGCATATAAGTTAAATAAACAGGCTGATAATATACAGCCTTGAAAGACTCCTTTCCTGATTTGGAACTAGTCCGTTATTCCATGTCCTGTTCTAGTTGTTGCTTCTTGACCTGCATACAGGTTTCTCAGAAGGCAAGTAAGGTGGGCTGGTATTTCCATCATTTGAAGAATGTTCCACAATTTGTTGTTATCCACACAAAGTTTTTAGTGTAGTCAATGAAGTAGAAGTAGACGCTTTTCTGGAATTCCTTTGCTTTCTCCACGATCCAATGAATGTTAGCAACTTGATCTCTGGTTCCTCTGCCTCTTTGAAATCCAGCCTGTACATCTGGATGTTCTTGGTTCACACACTGCTGAAACCTAGCTTAAAAGATTTTAAGCATAACCTTACTTGCATGTGAAATGAGCACAACTGCATAATAGTTTGAACAATCTTTGTCATTGCCCTTCTTGGGACTGGAATGAAAACTGACCATTTCGAGTCCCATTCAAACACTTAGTATATGTCAATACCACAGAAGTTGATGATTGATCATCTTAATAGATGAATTAATTTAAAAGAACCAAAAACAAATAAGCAAGTAGAAAAGGAAGTATAGACACAGTCTCCAAAACAGTGCCAGTTCTTAAAATTTAAGGTCAAAAGAACTCATTAATGAGTGATGCAAGGAGGAGAGTTTATATGTAATTGAACCATCTACTCTTCTGACCCATTTCAATTCTGAGTGACAGGCAGCTGATGTCCTGGTTTCTAATTGTTTATAAGGAAGCAGGAGAGACCACAAATGCCCAGAGCAGTCTGGGGAGCAGAATGATAATACATATATTATATGTATCATTATATTATATGTATCATTTTATTATATATATCACATGTTTTTATATCCACCTTTTTATGCATAGCTGTGAAATTTATCCCATTTGTAGGTTCTTGTTCCTACCACTAAAATTAAGATACAGAATCATTCCATTACCCCAAAGAACTTACTTTGCAGACTATCCCCACCTCCACAACCCTTGAAAATCCCTGAAATCTGCTGATGTCCTGGTTTCTAATTATTTGTAACTAAGCAGAAGAGACCACAAAGGCCACAACAGCCTGAAGAGCAGCTTGATATTCTAAAATATATATGCTAATATAATAATACATATACATACCAGGAAATTGATATTGCCAAAATTTTATTAAAATACAGATCGCAATCTGATACATCAGTTTTATATGCAATCTGGTTTTGATGCATAGCTCTGTGAAACTTTATCACATGTATAGGCTCTTGTTACCACCATTAAAATCATGATATAGAGTTGTTCCATCTCTCTAAAGAAACTCTCTTTGTACACCCTCCCGAGGCCTGCAATTCTTTACAATCCAGGTCCCTACTGATCTCCTTTCATCTTTATTTTGTCCTGTTGAGAATGTTGTATAAGTAGAATCACACTACGTATATAGTCATAATAATCCAATAAGTGTAATCATATACCATGTAGCCTCTGAGATTGAATTTTTTACTCAGCATAACATCCTGAGACCCATCTAGACTACTGTGTATATCAATAGTCTGTTCTTTTTAATCACTACAGACTGTCCCCAACTTATAATTCAATTTAGAATTTTTGACTTTACAGTAGTGAGAAAGTGGTATGCATTCAGTAGAAACCATACTTGGAATATTGAAATTTTATCTTTTCCTGGGCTAACAACATGCAGTATTATGTTTCCTGGTGATTCTGGGCAGCAAGAGTGAGCTGAGCTCCTGGCCAGCCTCAAAATATGAGTGTAAACAACTAATACCTTTACAACCATTTCATACCCATATAACCATCCTGATTTTCACTTTCAGTACAGTATTCAATACATTGCATAAGATTTCTATCATTTTAGTATAAAATAGACTGTGTCAGATGATTTTTTCCCAACTGTAAGCTAATGCAAGTATTGGCCACATTTAAGGGAAGCAGTACTCTTGCCTGGAAAATCCCATGGATGGAGGAGCCTGGTAGGCTGCAGTCCATGGGGTCGCTAAGAGTTGGACACGACTGAAGCATCTTAGCAGCAGCAGCAGCAGCTTAAATATATTGGATGAATTTTCTTTTTTTAAATTTTAATTGATTTTTATTGGAGTTTAGTTGCTTTACAATGTTAGTTTCTGCAGTGCAGCAAAGTGAACCAGTTTTACATGTATATATTTATCTCTATTCTTTTTTAGATTTCCTTCTTATATTAAATGAACTTTTGACTTCCTATTGTTTCAACTTAAAATGATTTATTGCAAAATAACCCTCTTGAAGTTGAGAAAGATGTATAAATAATATTTCATTGTGTAAATGTACTACAGAATATTTATCTGTTCATTCAGTGAAGATCACTGGTTGATTTGCAGTATTAAGATTTCAGCAAGTGAATATTTAAGTTCGTTTGAAATTCTTGGACTGTTTTCTAGAATGACTGGGCCATTCACCCACCCACAATGCATGAGTGATCCAACTTCTTTGCATCCTTGCCAGAACTTCGTATTGTCAGTATTTTTAATTTTAGCCCTTATGATATATGTGAAGTGGTATCTCTTTGTAGTTTTAACTTGGATTTCCCTAATATAAATTTAGGGGTATATTCTTTGTATTTTCTACATAGATAATCATGTTACCAGCAAATAGTGGCAGTTTTACTTCTTATTTCAACTCTATAAGATCATACATCTACTTTCTTTATTTCTTGCTCCAACATCTAGCACTGTACCGAAAGAGTGACAAGAATGGACACTCTTGTTTTTTCTCTTTCTTAGAGAAAATTATAGTCTTTTATTAGTAAGAATACCATTAGCTATTGAGGAAATTCCCCACTCTTCTCATGATTCTCAGAGTTTTCACCATAATTGACTACTGATTTTTTGCAAATCCTTTTTTTCTGACTAGATTAATATGATGATATGATTTTTCTTTTCTACCCTGTTAATATGGTGAATTCCATCCATTGATTTTCAATATTAAAGTGTCTTGCACCCTTGAAGGAAATTACAATTGTGCTCGGTATATTATTCATTTTATATATCAATGAATTTTACTTGCTAAAATATTTTCAGAAATTTGTGTCTATCTTCAAGATAAAAGATAGTTCCATGTAGTTTTTGGTTCTTTATGGTATTTGTATGATTTGGGTATCAGGATAATATTAGCCTCATAAAATGAGTGAAGGATTATTTTCTATTTTCTGCAAGAAATTGTGTATAATTCAACGTTGGCAGAATTCTTCAGTGACACTGAGTATGGGGATTTTTTTAAATTAAAACTTCAATTTCTTCAAGACATCATGACTTAAGCTTTCTCTGGCCCCTGCTCTGAGGAGAGATGAGGAGGAGCGACTGCTGGAGCCCACAGTGAGGTTTGGGGACAGACAGCAGGTGCTTCCAGAGCACTGTGCCTCGTGCAGAAGTAGGTTCCTGCATCTGAGAGCTGGGCAGCTGTGAGGTGCAGGGAGCTGTGCTGTTTGGTCTCTCCAAGCCGACCTGTCAGTCTCTGCTCTGTCTTCACTTCTCCACCCTTAGCTAATATCATCAAGAAGACAGGACTTCCCCCAGGCCTCTGCTTATACCACTGTAAGTTGTTAAAATGGCTTGAGGAATTGCAGTACGTGGTGAAGTTCTCTCCTTCTTGCAGAAGCAAGAATTCAGGAAAATGCTTTATCTGTTGTCCATTCATTTCTATTCAGAAAAGCAATGAGAAGTAACAGAGAAAGTCTGATCAGATGTTTATTCTCTCAGCTATAATGGTCTCTTTCATTCTTCTTGTGTATTTTCTCCTTCTTTCCATGTCCTCTTCCCCAATTCCCTCTATCTCCCACATTTTAGTTTTTATGTTTTTCTCAACATCCTGCGCTCAGTCAGAAAATCCCACTCCTACAGATGCCTGCAAATAAGATTCCGCTGTGCTGAATTTCCTGGGAGCAATCAGGGAACCCCCAAACTCACGTGATATTTGTGTTCATAAGATCAACACTAGTGCTAACAGTAGCATCTCCCTTTTCTTCCTCTTCAGAAAGAGTTGCTGAATCGGCCTGCTCCTAAAGGGTTTCCCTTGTATCACCTTCTTCCAGACCTATAGAAACCTGGTCTAGACTGCCTTTGGGAAATAAAAAAGAAAGGAGTGACTGCAGTTTGAGACAGCCCATCACTTACCACCATGTTACCCACCCATCTTCCCCATGGAGTGTCTATGTTTGCAGATGCTGCCCTTCTGTGACTGTATCAAAAATTGCTGATCCAGTAATACCTGGTAAATAGTGGTTACCCAAACATTTGTTGAATGATAAATAAATGTGTGTGTTTACTTATGTGAGAATTTGAATGCAAATGTCCCAGAGAGTAATTTAATTAATTACTCTTTTTTAAAGTAATTAAATAATGCCCTTCCATGAATGCAAACTATCAGGAGTTGCTTGTAGATATTTAGAAATGTTACCTTTGAAAAACTGTGTTAGCCCCAGTAGCCCTTGTTCTACCATTACAAATTATCACAAATTTGATGGCTCCAAAAAGCAAGAATTGGTTCCCTACAATATGGAGGTCAGAAGTCTGAAAACAAGGTGTCAGCAGGAACATACTCCTTCTAAATGGTCTAGGAGAGAATCCTTCCTTGCCTCTTCTGGCTTCTGGTGGCCCCAGGTGCTCCTTTGCTAGTGACTGTATACCTCCAACCTCCTCCTCCATCGAGAAGACCTCACAAGGCCTTCTCACCTGTGTGTCTCTTAAAAGGACACTTGTCACTGGATTGAAGCCCCTCCAAGATAATCCAGTATGATTGGATTTTAATACCCTTTTATTAATTACATTTGAAAAGTTTCTTTGTTAAATAAGTTCACATTCACAGTTTCCATGGATTAGGATGTGAATGTATCTTTAGGGGCCCACCCTCCAGCTCACTATAGGATCCTTAATGTGTTTGAAGTGTTGCCATGCAGTTATATAAATGGTGGACATCTCAAGACTTCTTTGAAGTCAAAAGTAAATCTGAATCTGAATTACTTTATATATAGAAACAGAAAGAGTAGCAAGTTTGGGATGTAATGGAAAAGGAAAATCCCATGAGTTAACAAAGCTCTTTGAAATGCTAATCACTGGGTTAACTTTTCCTTTTCAGGCATGTTGGATTTGAACTCCAAATGAAGACAAATCTAGGAATGCTGTGTTGGTGAAGGCTCCACTTCTACCCTAAAAGAGCAATGGGTCTGGAGCAGCACTTGGGGATGCTTTAAAAGTTCCCTGGTCTTCATGCAGATCAGGAGCCCTGCCGCAGTTTACAAAGAAGGATGTAAACCAAGACAGAATAGTCACCCACTGGAGAAGGCTGCCCTTTCCCAACTCACACCATCATATTTGCTATAGCCTATCTCTGGGTCTTGTGCTGTGAAGGAGATATTTACTAAATGTAAAGAAGAGAACTTGACTGTGCTTTGGTTTGTGGACTAAAAGGAATCTCTTCATGCCTTGTACTCGTAGGAAACAGTTTGAATGAATATAAATATAAGATGGCCCTCAGTAGCAAATATTCCTGTCAAACCACCTTAAGAGGGGACCAGATCCAAGAATATTTATAATTAAAAGTTAGCAATATTATCCTCTATGATGTCACATAAGAAGTAATGCTGCTTGAACTGGGCTGTAAAGGTTGAGTACATATATGTGTTTTACACAAGTACTTGGGAAAAACCATTCTGACCACAGAGCACAGCATCCACAAAGGTTCAGATTAAGGAAAAAGCTTAATACCAGCATAAATGGTTTTATTTTAAAGTGGCTGATGTACATCTAGAGTATGTGGCAGAAAAGGGTGAATGAGAAAACTAGAAGTAACTCAGGGAAAAATTGTTCATTGCCTTGTAATTCTTAATATAAAATTTGTTTTTTACAATTTCTAATGGTTCCTCATTATCCAAAGATGAGCAGGAAGCGAACTAATTTTATATGTTATTGTTGTTATTATTGTTGCTATTATTATTCAGTTATTGTTATTGTTGTTCAGTTGCTAAGTCATGTCCAATTCTTATTGACCCCATGAACTGCAGCACGTCAGGCTCCTCTGTCCATGGGATTTCCCAGGCAAGAATACTGAAGTGGGTTGCCATTTCCTTCTCCTATA
>NW_011495077.1:754954-755516 GCF_000754665.1 Bison bison bison | reverse complement strand
TAACCAGATGAGCAGAAGTTAACATCATGCCAGTTCTGAGGCGAAAGGTGGCGACTCTTTGGCAGTTGACACTTCTGTGATTTGGAAGCCCCGAGGCACAGTGTAAGCTGCCCAGCTTCCCTCAGGGCCACAGAGAGAGATCACATGTATGGGCCATGGTCATTCCTGAAAATATCTGAGGAAGAGATGAGCCCAGGCCTCTGAGATTTCAGTTGAGCCTCAGCTTCCAGTCAACCCCACTAATTAAGTGAGTAAATTGAGGGATTCCAGTGCAGTTGAGCCCCCTTTCACCACATGGAGCAGAGGTATCATGAAATAATTAAACAGTAAGTTTTGAGGTGGTTTGTTGTGCAGCAAAACACAATGACACTAAAGCCCATGAAGAGAATCCTGTTGAAGACTTGTGAGATATGAGCAAAAACAAAATGTGTTTTTCCTCTCTCTGATTTCTGATTGTCTCTAAGAGCTTACCTGAAACATCTGTCTGTTTCATCAAACTTCATTTCACGTGTGGTCTGAGTGCTCCTGCCTTAGCACAGAAGATTAGCTGGTGATGCTCAGG
>NW_011495077.1:753300-754854 GCF_000754665.1 Bison bison bison | reverse complement strand
TGATCAGAGAAGGCAATGGCACCCACTCCAGTGTTCTTGCCTGGAGAATCCCGGGGACGGGGGAGCCTGGTGGGCTGCTGTCTATGGTGTCACACAGAGTCGGACATGACTGAATCGACTTAGAAGCAGCAGCACCTCAGGTGTGATGAGAGCCTTGGGCCCCACAGAACAGGAGCAGGTGGTTGGTTGATCATGTTGGGGCCCTACAGTAAACAGGGAGATGTGAGCTTTCCTTGTTCAATTTGATGTTTATATTTCACTCATTCTTCTCACTCCAAGTGACTTTAAAAAATGAGGGACTATTTAAGAGGTCATATCTGTATCTCTATAACTAACACAACAGAATATTTTCAATTTCAAATCCATTTGAGAACCCAAAGAAATGGAAAAGTTTGGTGCATGTTTGCTTGGTTATATATGACTTTCATAAAGACACAGGTATTTTTTAAGTAATCTCATTTCCAGGTTTGCATTTTCCCCATGTTTATAAGAGTAGATTTTCCAAATTATGTGCCAATGCATCCAGGAATTGATTACCTGTGTGGAAAGTGCTTTATCTCCTTACCTCCTAAGGTGAGGAAGAACCCAGGGAATGTGGAATCACAGGTCAGTTTCAGGCAGCATTCTATATTGAAGTGCTGTACAAATGTAATCAGTTTCTATATGTTCTTTGGTATGAAAAATACATGAAGCACTGTGTTGCAGCAACACACAGTACAGACACATTTTGTCCTTGCTTTTTCTCTGTGCTTTTTGTTTCTACCAATTCGGAGTTAGCTAAAACACAGGGTCTTCACTGATAGTATTAGAAATTCCTTCCATTGATCTTTATGCCAATAATGTTGAAGATCCAGTTTGGGAAGTTGACAGCAGCTCTTTTCTTTTTTTTTGCATGTTGTTTAATTCCATCAACACTACTGTACAATGAACTACAGGTTCACCTCATTCACTTCTGTGCTCTACCTTCCAGTTCTATGCACATTCATATAGCAAAACGGATTCAACCATTTGCAATCTGATGGACAAATAGATTCACTACTGCTTTGTGAATGATCTTTGAAAAAGAAATCTTTCACATGAACGTCTCTTAAATAGTTTTGGTCTGAGGGATTTGTATGCAAACCAGTATTGTTTTTATAATATGTATTATCTTTCCTAAACATAATGACACTAACAGATTTTTTAAAATATAAATTTATGAAAGAGAGAGAGCACAATAACAACGTAATTCAGGAGGCTGGACAGAGGCTGGATATTAATTACTGATGTGTATGGTGGGGCTGCTGCTGCTGCTGCTAAGTCGCTTTAGTCGTGTCCGACTCTGTGTGACCCCATAGACAGCAGTCCACCAGGCTCCCCTATCCCTGGGATTCTCCAGGGGAGAAACCTGAAAACACAAGCTATAAGATGAAGAGGCCCAGAAGCAAGTTAATTCATGTTGACAAACCCCAGAAAGACCCCAGAATTAGCAGCCTCTGCCAGAGGAGCCTGGCGGGCTACCGTCCATAGTGTCCATAGCTCAGAGTCGGACACACCTGAAGCGACTAAGCAGCA
>NW_011495077.1:752274-752934 GCF_000754665.1 Bison bison bison | reverse complement strand
TCCATAGTGTCTATAGCGTAGAGTCGGATACACCTGAAGTGACTAATCAGCAGCAAAGCACCAATGTGGTATTAAGTTAAAATGTTAGTCACTCAGTCATGTCCAACTCTTTGTGACCCCATAGACTATAGCCCACCAGGATCCTCTGCCCATGGAATTATCCAGGCAAGCATATGACCCAGGGATCGAACATGGCTCTCCTGCATTGTAGGCAGATTCTTTACCATCTGAGCCATCAGAGAAGCCCAATATGGTATTAAACTGGTGGGTTATTTGGAAATATGCAAAATGAGTACAGGATCAGATAATTGATCAGCTTCAAATACCTGGAAATTACTAAGTAAGAAACTCAGATCCTAGAGTTCCCTTATTTATTCATTATCACAATTACAATATAAACTGGGGGAGAGACCAAGTTTAGTAGTGAATTTCCCCTATCAATGCTTCTTCCAGATATCACAGCGATTTTTAAAAATGCAAACAGCCACATAATAAAGAAATGACTTACAGATGTCCATGTAGTGGGAAGTTTGAACTAAAGCAAAACCAAAATTTCCAACGAGTTAAATGAGACAGAATTGACTGTTCTGTTATAAAACATGCAGACTTCCATGCCAGATGTGTGAGACAGCATATCCCCATATTACATTCATGCACATA
>NW_011495077.1:751353-752174 GCF_000754665.1 Bison bison bison | reverse complement strand
AAATGCGGTATTAAGTGAAAGTGTTAGTCACTCAGTCGTGTCCAACTCTTTGTGACTCCATGGACTATAGCCCACCAGGCTCCTCTGCCCATGGAATTATCCAGGCAAGCATATGGGTAGCTATTCCCTCCTCCAGGAGATCTTCCTGACCCAGGGATCGAACATGGCTCTCCTGCATTATAGGCAGATTCTTTACCATCTGAGCCATCAGAGAAGCCCAATATAGTATTAAACTGGTGGGTTATTTGGAAATCTGCAAAATGAGCACAGGATCAGATAATTGATCAGCTTCATATACCTGGAAATTACTAAGTAAGAAACTCAGATCCTGGATTTTGGTTACTGATTCATTATCACAATTACAATATAAACTGGGGGAGAGACCAAAGGGCTGCTGTCTATGGGGTCGCACAGAGTCGGACATAACTGAAGTGACTTAGCAGCAGCAGCAGCAGCAGCAATCACAGCGATTTTTCAAAATGCAAACAGCCACATAGTAAAGAAATGACATACAGGTGTCCATGTAGTGGGAAGTTTGAACTAAAGCAAAACCAAAATCTCCAATAAGTTAAATGAGACAGAATCGATTGTTCTGGTATAAAACATGCAGACTTCCATGCCAGATGTGTGAGACAGCATATCCCCATATTACATTCATGCACATAAGGAAATACCATAAAGACTGGCTCTTAGGATGTAGCAATAGTGAGGGGTAAATATTACCCAGGTATAACCACCTTATTTTAGATAGTTTTGAAAACTATCTAGTTTACTTGGAATCACAGGGAAAGAGGAGGCTAGGAATTGGAATTAATGATATG
>NW_011495077.1:748305-751253 GCF_000754665.1 Bison bison bison | reverse complement strand
AAGCTATAAGATGAAGAGGCCCAGAAGCAAGTTAATTCATGTTGACAAACCCCAGAAAGACCCCAGAATTAGCAGCCTCTGCCAGAGGAGCCTGGCGGGCTATCGTCCATAGTGTCCATAGCTCAGAGTCGGACACACCTGAAGCGACTAAGCAGCAGCAAAGCACCAGTGCGGTATTAAGTGAAAGTGTTAGTCACTCAGTCGTGTCCAACTCTTTGTGACCCCATGGACTATAGCCCACCAGACTGCTCTGCCCATGGAATTATCCAGGCAAGCATATGGGTAGCTATTCCCTCCTCCAGGGGATCTTCCTGATCCAGGGATCGAACACGGCTCTCCTGCATTGTAGGCAGATTCTTTACCATCTGAGCCATCAGAGAAGCCCAATATAGAATTAAACTGGTGGGTTATTTGGAAATCTGCAAAATGAGCACAGGACCTGATACTTGATCAGCTTCATATACCTGGAAATTACTAAGTAAGAAACTCAAATCCTGGAGTTCGGTTACTGATTCATTATCACAATTACAATATAAACTGGGGGAGAGACCAAGTTTAGTAGTGAATTTCCCCTATCAATGCTTCTTCCAGATATCACAGTGATTTTTAAAAATGCAAACAGCCACATAGTAAAGAAATGACATACAGATATCCATGTAGTGGGAAGTTTGCACTAAAGCAAAACCAGAATCTCCAATGAGTTAAATGAGACAGAATTGACTGTTCTGGTATAAAACATGCAGACTTCCATGCCAGATGTGTGAGACAGCATATCCCCATATTACATTCATGCACATAAGGAAATACCATAAAGACTAGCTCTTAGGATGTAGCAATAGTGAGGGGTAAATATTACCCAGGTATAACCACATTATTTTAGATAGATTTGAAAACTATCTAGTTTACTTGGAATCACAGGGAAAGAGGAGGCTAGGAATTGGAATTAATGATATGGCCAGTATACTGGTGGTAGTGGAGATTAGTGATGTTTAGGAACAGTCCAGTTAGTTGAGGAAGCTACAGTGACTGGAATGCCTGTTTATCTATGTCTGCATTTCCCCCTGATTACCAAAAACACTGTCATTCATTGAATTTCCCTTTTCCTCCAGACAATGGCTCTTCGTCAATGCTGGTCCCAGAGCAGCAGCAGGCATGGGTTTGGGTATGGGCTGCAGAGGGCTGAGGGGCACTGTGTGGAGGCACAGAGGTATGTGGCTGAGTCTTCAGGCTGGGATCCTCTGATGTACATGGAGCTGTAGCCCTCCTTAGTATTCAGAGTGACTCTCACTCGTCCTTGCTTCTTTTCATCCCCATTTACACTTATTACAAACAAGTTCTTGGGGGTCTTTGCAGGTTCCCATCTGTACCAGTGTAAAGCATAGAAAGAGCTGGAAGGGAAACTGCAGGTGAAATTGGTGCTCTCTCCTTCCTGAACCCACAGCAAGGGAGGACGCTGTTCCACAGTCAAGAGGCTGCTCACTCCTGTTCAGAAAGACAAGGTCACACATAGAAACTGATTTCTCTACAGTGTTCATTGCCTTCACACATTCCCAAATATTAGAATCTTGAGGTGCCTGACTGCATCTCCCTCCTTCCCCATCACCACCCCAGACTGTTCAGAATGTCTTCAGCAGCCCCAGGACTTACGGCCAAGATGAAGCCACAGGATCAGCCATGAGGCTGGCAAAGTGTTCCTCTCCATTTATCCTGATCAAGTATCCTCAGCAGAGGAACGTTCTGCAGCCTAGATCTGTGAAACATGTTGCTTCAGAAAATAGGTTTCTGTAACTGGTTGCCCAACCAATCAGAGACAAGACCACACACATGTGCTAGAAACACACCAACCATTTCTGCCCTAGAATCAGTTTCCTGTGGTTCAAAATGAGGGATCAAACACCGCTTTCTTGAGACCAACTTCACAAACATTGAGATGAGCTCACTACACAAAGAGAACTGACAACCTTTCAGAAGTGGGCTGCTTATCATGGACTGCTACTATTCAACTTGAGAGAGTGGGATGGTAATATGTGACATGAATCCCGCTTTGGTTAAAAATTTTTATATGTATTCTAAACAAAATTTTTAAAACTTTCAAACTCCCCAAATAGAAATGTTCACCCACATAATGTGCTGAATTTTCTTTTGCTTCATGTACATTATTCTAATATGAAAGTCACACAATAGAGTTACTATTATTCCTAATTTACAAATAACAAAAACTGTAGCTCAAAGAGTTTGGGTGATTAACTCAAGGTGGAATATCAGGGAAGTGGCATAGTAAGAATTAGAACACTTATCTATCTGGTATGGAGCATATCATGTTTGGAATTTGTCATGCCCCTACGTTAATGATATTCTGTAAATGTTTTCAATGTCAGAGGTTATATGTTTTAAAAATAATAGAGGTCTACTTGTTGATTTTATTTCTTTTTTTAAAAAGAATTTTCTTAATGTCAATCATTTTTAAAGACTTTATTGAATTTGTTACAGTATTGCTTCCGGGTTTTTTAATTTTTTTGGGGGGTGGGGACAAGGCATGTGAGATCTTAGCTCCCCGATCAAGAATCAAACCAGCACAGCACCCAATGCACTGGATAAGTACTTCAAGGACAACACAATACTATATTAAGATAGAGAGTTACTCTTGGGATGAGGAAAGGCCTGTGCTCCAAGTAAGGTATGGAGGGAGGGCTCCACTCTGACACTTACTCTGCAACATCAGGCAAGGTACTGAACCTCTCTCATGTTCAATTTCCATTTCTGTGAATAGTCAGTATCCTTCTGCTGGGCACTGGGCTCACAGTGGCATTCATCATCTCATTCACTTCTCCTGAGAACCCTGCATGGTAGATTCTATCAATATCCACCTTGCAGATATGAGGAAACTGAAGCATAAAAATAATTAAGTGATACTCCCAAGATCACTCAACTAATGAGTGGTAGGTCTG
>NW_011495077.1:747904-748205 GCF_000754665.1 Bison bison bison | reverse complement strand
CTGTTTCCCCATCTATTTGCCATGAAGTGATGGGACCAGATGCCATGATCTTAGTTTTCTGAATGTTGAGTTTTAAGCCAACTTTCTCATTCTCCTCTTTCACTTTCATCAAGAGGCTCTTTAGTTCTTTTTTGCTTTTTTCCATTAGGGTGGTGTCATCTGCACATCTGAGGTTATTGATATTTCTCCTGGCAATCTTGATTCCAGCTTGTGCTTCATTTAGCCCAGCATTTCGCATGATGTACTCTGCATATAAGTTAAATAAGCAGGGTGACAGTAGACAGCCTTGACGTACTCCTTT
>NW_011495077.1:743104-747804 GCF_000754665.1 Bison bison bison | reverse complement strand
TACTCTGCAACATCAGGCAAGGTACTGAACCTCTCTCATGTTCAATTTCCATTTCTGTGAATAGTCAGTGTCCTTCTGCTGGGCACTGGGCTCACAGTGGCATTCATCATCTCATTCACTTCTCCTAAGAACCCTGCATGGTAGAGTCTATCAATATCCACCTTGCAGATATGAAGAAACTGATGCATAAAAATAATTAAGTGATACTCCCAAGATCACTCAACTAATGAGTGGTAGGTCTGGAAACATAATCCAAGTCTTCCATCTCAAGCACTGTTACACTGCCTCCCTAAAGTAGCGTGGACCCAACCTTGAAGGGTTAGGATAAGAACTAAGTGAGAACACACCTGAAAATCGCCTCGCACAGCACTGCCCCAGCGTGCGCTCAGTCAGCTACAGGCAATGCACAGAATGCTGAGGACTGGGAGCCAAACTCTCAAATTGAAAAGGAGTCTATCCACAAGATACAGCTTAATATTTTTTGAGGTGTAATTGACAGTTTAAATGGTAGATCTCATGTGAATAAGTTTCCATGGTCTATCATGTTCTTATTGTTCAGGGAAAATCAGCTCATTAGGGTGTTATATTGAGAGATTGAGATGTTGTTGTTGGAATGAGTCTACCAAGCAGTGTTTGCTGTGATTGCTTAGTTTTTTCCCCATTTTTGAGTCTTGCTCCTATTCTCATAATATTTCTATACTATACTACAAGAAAGGACAGAGCAGTAGAAACTATTTCACTTACCAGAAGAAGAAGGGAAAAAGAAAACAACCCTTTGTGCAATAATTCTGAGCTTCCTTTCCAAGGTAGCCTATTATGTGCCAGCCAAAATCATTGCATGTAAGATGTTATAAGAAAACATGAAGATACTTTTTGGCCAACCCAATATTTGTCATTTGAACTCAATCATTTTCACATCTGGTAGGCAAAGATGAAAAACCAGCCAGTTGTCCTGAATCTTCTCTCTCCTTTGATTTCTGCGTTGAGACTTTTACTGACTTTGGTTGAACAATGGCAGCCCCAATTGTGACTAGCGTGCATGCGTACATGCTTAGCCTCTCAGTCTTTGAAACCTTTGGACTGTAGCCACTCAGGCTCTTCAGTCCATGGGATTCTCCAGGCACATAATGCAAGTGACTAGGTTTGCCCGCAGTTTAATCCATGATCACTAGAGGGCGGCAAGGAGCCCAGGGTAAGCGTCACAAAATATTTAGCAGGACACCAGGTGGCAGTGCTTCAGCTTTCATTCTTGCTACGCAGTCGCTGGAGCCTGATTCTCTGGGAATGCAAATAGTAACATTAAGATAAAGCACTCACAAAGGTGTGACATTTGAGTTTTCAGAGGTGCACCATGTAAATGTTTCGAGGGATAGCATCACAGCAGAGAGGGCAAAAGCAAGGGGCACAGATCTTGATATAGGGATATGCTTGGAGTGTTTAAGGAGTGATATCTCTTCTTTTCCTGTACCCTCTTGTTTTTCCAGGCACACTACAACTAATAAACTTGCTAAAGCATTTAGCACTTAACTGGATAGTGGATGATTTCCTCATCTACTGATCCTGGGGCAATTTTTACCTAGGTTTACCATCTTCTTTCCTAGTTGCCTTTAGTTTCCAGTTTAAACTAGTATAATGTCACCATCACTGAGACATCCAGCCTCCCTGTCTTAGATCCAAGTGCTTCTCCATACCCAAACTTTCTCTTCAGGAGCCCTCTAAGATGGTACACTCTGGAAGACAATAAAAGTTTGGGACACTTTTCACAGTTAGAAAAGTTATGTCTCACTTCTCAAAGATTAAAAGAAATGGAAAATAAAACCTGTCTCATAGGGTTTTAACACTTAAATTAGATAATGGATTGTAAATTCATCCCATGCCTTACTATATTATAGTAAAGCTCAATAAATATCAACTTTATTCTACTAAAGCCTACCTTTCCTTCAAAGTCCACTTCTGTGACCTACTTTTCCCCCCACACACACATCAGTTCAGTAATGGAAGCTTCCAGGATATTTACTTAATCACTTACTTTCCTGGAGACAGTCATTATTTTTCCTTATCCTTTTGGTGTCATATACATCTAGCTACATTGATACACTCAGGCTGAAAGGACACGGATGGAACAGATGAGGTTTGATCTTGGTTTCTGTAAAAACAGTAAAATCAAGGTCATATTGCATGTTTACTACCTATTGGATATAATATTTCTGATTTGGATCTCCAAGATTTTGCTATTCTTATTAGCTATTTTCTCTTCTTATTGATTTATGTGCTTTTAATATATCCTGCATTTGAGTCCTTTTTCAGGACTGTGTATTGCATACATAGCCTTCCAGTCGGGCCTTGATTTTTCCCTCTCTTTGCAGTGATTTTTAACAAACAAAAACAATTTTAAAATATACTTGCATGCTCATAAGAAGCTCTTGAAACTTTTATGTGTTTGTTTTCTTTAGAAATGCTTACCTTTTGTGACTGTTATTGCCTGTGATAAGTCAGGTATCATTATTAATGATGTTTCCCAGAATATAGCATATCAATTTCCCCTGAGTATTAGTAAGAGTTTTACCCACTAAAATAGACACTTGAATTTGTCTTCAATGCTTTGCAAACTTCTGCCAAAACCACAGAGGTGGACTTGCAGAATTCCTTATTCATCTTTATTACTTTCCATATAGCGTTGTTCCTGAATAAGGAGCTTGTTTTATATGAAGTTAAGTACAACAGTGAGTGGAGATTCTTGCTATGAGCAGAGATTATAGAATAGGTAATGCAGGAGGTAGTTATAAATACCAGTTACAACCTTGTGGCCATTTGCAGTAACAAAAAATATAATAGTTATGAAATTACTTTCATTTTATATGAATATATTTATGTATACATTAACCATTTTTAACTTCCATCTCCAGTTTTCCTGCCTGTAGTAGCATAAAATGTGTTACTGAAAGTTAATTTTTATCTCTTTGTATCTCAGTAGTCAAGTTAAATAATTCAGTGGATCCTCTGATTCAGCTATCAGAGGAAAGAGCATCACCCCTAAATGGATAAATGAACTTGGTATTCTCTTTGAGGGAGATAGGTTGCTTTTGTTGATTGAAGAAATAATTACATCATGTTAACAGGAAGCATAATTTTCCTGTTGTCCTTATTAAAAAGTAGTGTTGTTCAAGGAGGTACTGATGAATACTTAGTTAACAAGGAGGGAAGTTAACTAGTTAAGGTATTATGGTAGCTTTGTACTGTTTCACCTTAACTATCTGGAAATCTATTTCCTTGAATTTGCTTCCCTTTTTTGTTCTGGGTTAGGCTTGGCCATGAAAGAGATTTGTGTAAGTTTTGGAAGGTACTTGTGATGAAGTAGCCATATTTTTATGTTCCGCGGGTTGGTGCAGAGCTCCAGGGACTGGCAATACATAATGTTGCTGATGATCTGATAGTTCAACTTATTATTGACTCATAACTCCTCTACCTCCCATCAGATCTCTTACTCATGTTCTCTTTGTATTGGACCAAGTGTGCATGTAGCATGATGGCAAATGGCATCCACTTCTCCTGAAGGCCACCCACCACTGTGCGACTGAAGGAGGTAAGAGACGGACAAGTTTCAGTGTGTCTTGTGGGTTCCGTTGTCCTCATACACTTCCATACATGTCACAGTTTCTCCAGGCTTATGTCCACATCCAACTTTCCTTCACAAATGTTACTCTAGTTGACTTACAGTGAATTAAACTCAAGACCAAATACAAATATAACAGTTTTTATGGACTCTTCCACCAGCTCTACCTGTTGCCCATGTTCTAATCCTTATAACTTATCTCTTACTCTACATCACTGGTGGTTCTCTTTCTCTAATTGTGCCCCGACACAAAATCTGAGAGGAGAGGACTTAAGGAAATTATTTTCATGACAATTTCAGCTTCTAGACCCAGATTTGTGATGTGAGGATCTTTAGGTGAAACTGCCATTTTATATTCTTCTGGGGCAAGTTTTCAAATTTAGACAACTTTACACATGCTCTGGATAGTTGACTTAAAAGTCAAAAATTCAAGATGAGAATATAGGAGTAGAAAGTTACCCTGGACACCTGCTTCCAAATGACATGGAAGGAGCTTTCTTTTAGTATTAAATCTTCTGATCCAGACCACAGATGAAACAAGCACAGGACTATCATCTCTTGTCTGGGGTCTGCAGGTGTGTATTTTGGCGGTAGTCCTGCAGTGGGGGTGGGAGGGGGTAAGGTTGTGGGGGAGGGGGTTCTTCTCTCTTATCCAGGTCAGGAGTTTTTGTTCAGCTTTTCCTATCACTTCAACCACTGTGAGATCCCAGAGAGCACAGAAGTACTTTGCAGAGTCTTCCAGCTTTAAGGCTGAGATAATGAGGTTGATGGCTTTACGTGATCTCTGAAAATTTATGGAGTAGCAGCCATCCCTTGCATTCAGGCTATAAGAATTCTGACTGATAAGGTAAATCATTCTCTCCACTGACAAGCAGCTTGTACCAAAAAATGTTATAACTGTTCCAACTTATCTCATACTGACAGTTCATGGCGGCTGATTCCCCAGCTTGACTGGATATGTCTGGCTGGTCTTGAGTAACTTTCTGGGCCACACCAGATCCTGTGGAAAAAATCAGAAAACACAGATGAAGCAGTGAATAAAATAGTGTAGGAATTAGACTCATTTAGGTCTCCAAAAAGAAAAACC
>NW_011495077.1:739902-743004 GCF_000754665.1 Bison bison bison | reverse complement strand
GGGGGGTCTTCTCTCTTATCCAGCTCAGGAGTTTTTGTTCAGCTTTTCCTATCACTTCAAGCACTGTGAGTTCCCAGACAGCACAGAAGTACTTTGCAGAGTCTTCCAGCTTTAAGGCTGAGATAATGAGGCTGATGGCTTTACGTGATTTCTGAAAATTTATGGAGTAGCGGCCATCCCTTGCATTCGGGCTGTAAGAATTCTGACCAATAAGGTAAATCATCTCTCCACTGGGAAGCTGCTTATACCAAAAAATGTTATAACTGTTCCAACTTGTCTCATACTGACAGTTCATGGTGGCTGACTCCCCAACTTGACTGGATATTTCTGGCTGGTCTTGAGTAACTTTCTGGGCCACACCAGATCCTGTGGAAAAAATCAGAAAACAGAGATGAAGCAGTGAATAAAATAGTGTAGGAATTAGACTCATTTAGGTCTCCAAAAAGAAAAACCAAACTGAAATCCTAAGATGCCTGCTTTTCCCCAGTCCCCCTTTCCTCCCCAAGTCCCCGTGAAGCTCCACGTGCCTGTGTGCAGGCCTTTCACCCTGAACACGCGCACCCAGGCTTGGAAGCATCCCTACCAGAGAAGGTGAAGGCCAGGAGCACCCAGAGCAGACTGGGGAGCGGCATGAGGCATGGAATCCCCTGCTCAAATGTGCTCAGTTCTGCCTCAGGCTGAGAGTTCAGTGTCTTTGAGTGCCTGGCAGTACATATACATAGTATCTGCTTCCTGTGTCACTCCTACAAACAGGAAGTGGGGTTCGTCATGTTCATAGGTAAAGTGGTCTGTGCACAGATGGGGAAAAAAGTGTGATTCACCACAAACCTTTACTTTGTCTATTTTTCTTTTACCATAATTAAGTTACACGGAGTCTGAAAAAAGGGCTTCCCTGATAACTTAGTTGGTAAAGAATCGGCCTGCAATGCTGGAGACCCTGCTTCAGTTCGAGCCTGAAAGAGGACTTTGCAAAAACAGTTATTAGTAAAGATTTGAGCTGAGGGGTATTGAAGAACAAACAAGTTGACATTCATTGATGATTATTCAACAGAAAAATTTTGCCATCCCATCTAAAGTAGGATTTGTTTTTAAAATTTTTATTGGAGTATAGTTGATTTACAGTGTTGTGTTACAGCAAAATGAAATGTCCATGGACAGAGGAATGGATAAACATGTGGCACATATGTACAATGAAATTGTTTTTGCTCTTTAGTTGCCAGTCCTGTCAGGTTCTGTGACCCCATGGACTCTAGCCCATTAGGCTCCTTTGTTCATGGAATTTCTCAAGCAAAAATAATGGAGTGGGGTGCCATTTCCTTCTCCCAGGGGCTATACCTGACCCAGGGATTGAACCCACGTCTCCTGCTTGGCAAGCAGATTCTTTACCACAGAGCTACCAGGAAAAACCCACAATGAAACCACTCAGCCATGAAAAAGAAGAAAATAATGCCATCTGCAGCAACATGAACAGACATAAAATAAGATGTAGTATAAGCTATGAACCCTTCTTGTAATCTACTTACTTACTGGTCATTCATTTAGCCTATGCTTACATTTCTCCATCCAAAATCTAAATACTCTATTTAAAAATTCACAGACTTTGGCCTTGGAGAAAGGCAGTCTTATCCAAAATTTTTAATGAAATTTTTTCTGGGTTTTAGAGCTCTAAAATATTGTTAAAATACAAATGATAACCTGATACCTCAGCTTTATATGCACTCTTTTTTATGCATAGCTCTGTGAAATTTTGTCACAGGTGTAGGTTTTTGTACCACCACTAAAATCATGATACAGAATTGTTCCATCTCTCTAAAGATAACCATTTTCACACCCTCCCCATCCCTGCAACTGGTGATGACCCCTAGCAGATGCTAATCTTTTCATCTCTATATTTTGTCTTTATGAGAACTCTATATAAGTAAACTCATACATTATGTATACAGTCATAAAAGTATGTTAAGTGTAATCACCTACCATGTAGTCCTCTGAGACTGACTTTTTTTTCACTCACCATTGAGATCCATCTAGGCTATTGAGTGTATCAATACTTGGTTTCTTTTAATCAGAAGAGACTGTCTCTAAATTATAATGAATCAACCTAGGATTTTTGACTTTCAGGTATACAGAAAGCTATGTATGCATTCACTAGAATCCATACTTTGATTTTTGAATTTTTATCTTTCCCTATGCTAGCAACATGCTATATTACATCCTCTGATGGTTCTTGGTAGCAACAGTGAGCTGAGCTCTCAGTCAGACCCAGGAACAGGAGGGTAAACAACTGATCCACTTACAGCCATTCTGTACCCGTACAATCGTTATGTGTTTCACTTTCAGTATAATACCTTTAAGGTAGGCCAGGCGAGGCTCTGACTCACAGAGCTTCACAGAGCTTAACTTACTCACAGTAGGTTCAGTTCAGTTCAGTCACTCAGTCATGTCTGACTCTTTGCGACCCCACAAATCACAGCATGCCAGGCCTCCCTGTCCATCACCAACTCCCGGAGTTCACTCAAACTCACATCCATCGAGTCGGTGATGCCATCCAGCCATCTCATCCTCTGTCATCCCCTTTTCCTCCTGCCCCCAATCCCTCCCAGCATCAGAGTCTTTTCCAATGAGTCAACTCTTCCCATGAGGTGGTCAAAGTACTGGAGTTTCAGCTTTAGCATCATTCCTTCCAAAGAACACCCAGGCTGATCTCCTTTAAAATGGACTGGTTGGATCTCCTTGCAGTCCAAGGGACTCTCAAGAGTCTTCTACAACACCACAGTTCAAAAGCATCAATTCTTTGGTGTTCAGTTTTCTTCACAGTCCAACTCTCATATCCATACGTGACCACAGGAAAAACCATAGCCTTGGCTAGACGGACCTTTGTTGGCAAAGTAATGTCTCTGCTTTTCAATATGCTATCTAGGTTGGTCATAACTTTTCTTTCAAGGAGTAAGCATCTTTTAATTTCATGGCTGCAGTCACCATCTGCAGTGATTTTGGAGCCCCAAAATATAAAGTCTGCCACTGTTTCCACTGTTTCCCCATCTATTTGCCATGAAGTGATGGGACCAGATGCCATGATCTTAGTTTTCTGAATGTTGAGTTTTA
>NW_011495077.1:738522-739802 GCF_000754665.1 Bison bison bison | reverse complement strand
TACAACCATTCTGTACCCATACAGCCATTCTGTTTTTCACTTTCAGTACAACACCTTTAAGATTAGGCCAGGCAAAACTCTGATGCACAGTAGGTTAAGTATATTATATACCTTTTCCACTTACAACATTTTCAACTTAAAATGGTTTATTTAGACTTAAGCTCATCGAAGTTGAGATAGATCTATGAATAACATTGTACTGAATGGGTGTACCACACCATATTTATCTATTCACACAATGAAGAACATTTGGTTGGGTTCCAGTTTTTGGCCATCACATATATAGTTTCCATGAATATTCAAGTACAAATTTTGTGTGAGCATAAGTTTTTCATCATTCCATTAGAAATGCCCATAAAGGAGTGTGATTGCTGAATTGTAAGGTGAGTGAATATTTAAGTTTATGTGGAACTGCTAAGCTGTCTTCCAGAATGACTGTTCCATTTACTTACCAGCAATGTATAAGTGATCCAATTTCTCTACATTATCACCAGAACTTGGTATCATCATTATTTTTCATTTTAGCCATTAAGAAAGATGTGAAGTGGTATTTCATTGTGGTTTTAATTTGCATTTCCCGGATGGTTAATGATGTTGAACATCTGTTTACATGCTTATTTCCCTAACACATAACTCTTCCACGAAATGTCTGGGTGAACCATTTTCCAATTGGACTACTTGTTTTCCTCCTGCTGAGTTTAGACAGTCATTGTATTGTAAATACCATTCTTTGATGAAAATACATTGTGAAAATATTTCCTGCCATTCTGTGGTTTGTCTTTTTCATTCTCTTAATAGTATCTTTCACAGAGTAAGCATTTTTACTCTTGATGAAATATTTTATTTTTTATGGATTATGCTTTGATGTCATGACAAAAATCATTTTGTCCAACACTTGGTCTTGAAGATTTTTTTTCAAAAATATCTATAGTTTTAGATTTTACACTTGGATATATGGTCCATTTTGTGATTTTCCTCCAATTTTTGTATAAGGTATGAGATTTAGGCCAAGATTCAATTATTCGCCTAGGAATATCCAATTGTCCCTAAATCATTTGCTCATAAGACTATCATTTCTCCATTGAATAGTCATTGCACCTTTGCCAAAAAATCAGATTTCCCCACTTTCTCATATCCCCACTTGGGATGAGTCAGTAACATTATCCTGTTAATGATTTTTTTATTATCTCTTTTAATTGAACTTTTTGTCTTGTATTGGAGTAGAGCCACTTAGCAATGTTGTGATAGTTTCAGGTGGACAGCAGAGGGACTCTATCCTT
>NW_011495077.1:737992-738422 GCF_000754665.1 Bison bison bison | reverse complement strand
ATTTAGCCCAGCATTTTGCATGATGTACTCTGCATATAAGTTAAATAAGCAGGGTGACAATAGACAGCCTTGACGTACTCCTTTCCCTCGATTTGAACCAGTCCATGTCCAGTCCAGTCCATGTAGGTCTGTTGCTTCTTGACCTACATATAGATTTCTCAGGAGGGAGATCAGATGGTCTGATATTCCCATCTCTTTCAGAATTTCCCACAATTTGTTGTGATCCACACAATCAAAGGCTTTGGCATAGTCAATAAAGCAGAAAAAGATATTTTTCTGAAACTCTCTTTTTCGATGTTTCAACTGATGTTGGCAATTTGACCTCTGGTTCCTCTGCCTTTTCTAAATCCAGCTTGAACATCTGGAAGTTCATGTTTCATGTACTGTTGAAGCCTGGCTTGGAGAATTCTGAGCATTACTTTACTAGCAT
>NW_011495077.1:733631-737892 GCF_000754665.1 Bison bison bison | reverse complement strand
GTTTGAACATTCTTTGGCATTGCCTCTCTTTAGGATTGGAATGAAAACTGACCTTTTCCAGTCCTGTGACCAATGCTGAGTTTTAGAAATTTGCTAGCATATTGAATGCAGCACTTTCCCAGCATAATCTTTTAGGATTTGAAAGAGCTCAACTGGAATTCCATGACCTCCACCAAGTTTTTGTAGTGATGCTTCCTAAGGCCCACTTGACTTCACATTCCAGGATGTCAGGCTCTAGGTGAGTGATCACACCATCATGGTTGTCTGTGTCATGAAGATAATTTCTTGTATAGTTCTTCTGTGTATTCTTGCCACGTCTTCTTTACATCTTCTGCTTCTGTTAGATCCATACCATTTCTGTCCTTTATCCAGTCCATCTTTGCATGAAATGTTCCCTTGGTATCTCTAATTTTCTTGAAGAGATCTCTAGTCTCTCCCATTCTATTGTTTTCCTCTATTTCTTTGCATTGATCACTAAGGAAGGCTTTCTTATCTCTCCTTGCTATTCTTTGGAACTCTGTAGGAAGCCCAGGGACCAGTAAAATGACTACCGATTAAGTTTATTCATATTGTTAAAATGAAAAATACTGGAATTTTTCAATTTTTAGAGGATGTAAACTGCACTTTTTCCCTGTTAGCTGAAATAT
Source organism: Bison bison bison (assembly GCF_000754665.1). Lineage (NCBI taxonomy): Eukaryota > Metazoa > Chordata > Mammalia > Artiodactyla > Bovidae > Bison > Bison bison. The sequence continues at coordinate 737,245 of NW_011495077.1, read as the reverse complement.
AATTGTTTATACCACATGAATGGCAAGTTGTCATTTTCTCAAAAAATTTTGAATGCACCTTGTTTTGTGAATAGTCATTCTAGTTTCAGACATTACATTATAATAGAGATGTCCCCGTAGATACAAAAATGAATTACAAAGATATATAAAGACAACACTCTTTATGATAGCACAGCAATGGAAACAATTATTTATTAATGGAAAGGCAATTAATGACAGAATGTCTCAGAGTACTATATGGGCATTGTAAAGAATGAACTGGACCTCTTCCCAGGTGGCACAGTGGTAAATAATCTGCCTGCAGTGCTGGAGACAAAAAAGACCAGGTTTGATCCCTGGGTCAGGATGATCCCATGGAGGAGGAAATGGCAACCCACTCCAGTATTCTTGCCTGAAAAATCCGCTGGACAGAGGAGCCTGGCAAGCTACAGTTCTTGAGGCCGCACATAAAAGAAGCCTTTGGAACAGGAGAATTATTTGTACTTTTCTCACTTTTAGGTTGAGATTAACACACTGGAACCAACATTTTATTGATACAAGAAAGAACCGTGACAAATTGTTAGTGCTTCTCACTTTATTTCTGTGTTGCAATTAGGATTCTTAGTAGCCATATAATTCTTCTCAGCCACATCAACCGATGACACACTTCCTCCTTGTCCTTTTCATCTTTTCTTTATGTATCTTCTCCCCTTTTCCTTCCCTTTGTTTTCCTCATCTCTTACTGCTGTCTGACTCTCCTTCCAGATGACTCTAGATTTACTCTCATGACTGCTCCCCTGCTGTGTCCCCTGTTCTTCCCCAGAGAAACACTGCACAGGTGCAGCCCCGTCTGTCCCAGTGTGCCTCTCTCAGGATGCAGTAGTACACAGTGGTGTCTCTCAGGGTGACCTGGGGCAGGACCAAGGTGCTGCACTTTCTGTTGGAAGCTGTGTTCAGAGAGGCCATGCTGCTGTTCACGGTGAATGAACCATGAACATGAATGACATACTGTGGACTTTGATTGGGATTTTGCTGATATGAATGTATATAGTCATTTCCACCAATGGTATAGTTATTACAAGGCAGGTTTACATCTTCTCCTTCAGCACAATCCATGGAGCTTGGCTGGGTGGTCTTAGCATCAATCACAGTCCCTACGGGGTTAAGAAATCAAATTAACTCCAGAGCACAAATTAGTGTAATTGTATGGATCAAAGTCATAACCCTCCCACAACTGTCTGGCCCTAACCCCTACTCCAGTGTTCCTATTTATGTCTTGCAAAAATATAATTGATGTTCATTACATGACTGCAAGGAGATCAAACCAGTCATACTAAAGGAAATGAACCCTAAATATTCATTGGAAGGACTGATGCTGAAACTGAAGCTCCAATACTTTGTTTACTTTATGACAAGACCCGACTCTTTGAAAAATATCCTGATTCTGGGAAAGATTGAAGGCAAAAGGAGAAGGGGGCGGTAGAGGATGAGATGATTAAACAGCATTATCATCTCAGCGGACATGAATTTGAACATACTCCAGGAGATAGTAGAGGACAGAGGAGCCTGGCATACTGCCATCCATGTATGTAAAAAGTTGTATACAACTTAGTGACTGAACAACAACAAAATTATAGAGACTGAAGATGTGGCAAGAATCAGAGATCCATAGGCTTTGTTCCATGGGTCATTGGCTCAATAGACCCAGAGATTTCCTACAACCTGCTTACTGCTAAAGACTCATCTAGAATCATGGCCATGATTTAACCTGTCATGTAGAAATCTGGCCTCTTTAGCCAACCCACAGATCATTTCTCAGTTCCATCACTATAATGCTGAATACAGCACAGGGAGAGTAGAGAGCAAATAACTTTGTGGCCCTTTGCCCTCAAGTCATCCCTTGTAGACAGAGAACACTCACCCATGGTCAGAAACACAGTTACTCCAGTCACCAGCCTCATACTTCAAGGACAAGCTACAACCACAGGCTCAGAGCTCAGGCTTGTGTCTGACCCTTGGTTTAAGGAGGTTCCAGAGAACAGAGGCAACAGCTGTTAGTAAAGACTTACAACGAGTGCAGATACCACTGTTGTTGCCAGGACCTTCTCAGCCAATGATCAAGCATTTCCTTATCTAGGTCTTCCTCCCCTGTTTTAGTCATGTCCCCAAAAGATGGTGAAACATTCCCAGCTCACTGTGCAATCATCTATGAAGTTTAATGTCTGGTTCTGGCAAAGGAACACCAATCACAGTGATGTGTCTATGCACAACCATTTGTCTATCATTTGTTTCTTAAGAAATTGGCTGATGCTCCAAGAAGCTTGTGGAATGCAGTATTCAATCCCAGAAAAATGCACTGAGCTCTGTGTTGTAAGATGACATAAATCCCTATCCATGTTTCAGAAAATCTTTGGAAGGTTCAAAAGTAGGATGTGTCTGGGAGATGGAAAGATTAACATGTAGACTAAAAGCTACACATCCTGGAACTCAGAGCTCTTGTAAGTGTTCTTGGAATCATGCATCTATCACCATCTAGGTAGACATTTTTCATGCATCTGTTCTTAATATACTAACTGATTGACATAGATGGTGTTCACCTTATCCTCCTTGAACAGTGGTCCATAATCCTCACGTCCCTTATGCCAATGCTTGTGGCTGTTGTGCAGCAAGGATGCTAAGGGAGAAGAATAGAAAGAAAGAAAGGTAAACCAAGTGGGGTTCAGGCGGAGATGAGTGTGAGTGGTAAGAAAAAGCTGGAGGTGGGGAAAAAGATTTTAAGGAATAGAAAGGTGAAGGGATAATCAGAGCAGGCAAATGGGAAAGCAGTGTTTAGGGAGGTACATGGAAAGGGATTAGGCTATTGGGCTAAGATTCCCTGAATCCTTGACCAGACACATTGACCAAGGGATAATAAAGTACAAGTTATCTAAAGAAGATGAAAGCATGTCATTTTTCCTTTTTTTGGCACATCATCCGGATAATCACAATGGTGTGATCACTGACCGAGAGCCAGACATCCTGGAATGTGAAGTCAAGTGGGCCTTAGAGAGCATCACTACGAACAAAGCTAGTGGAGGTGATGGAATTCTAGTTGAGCTACTTCAAATCCTGAAAGATGATGCTGTGAAAGTGCTACACTCAATATGCTAGCAAATTTGGAAAACTCAGCAGTGGCCACAGGACTGGAAAAGGTCAGTTTTCATTCCAATCTCAAAGAAAGGCAATGCCAAAGAATGCTCAAACTACCGCACAATTGCACTCATCTCACATGCTAGTAAAGTAATGCTCAAAATTCTCCAAGCCAGGCTTCAGCAATATGTGAACTGTGAGCTTCCAGATGTTCAAGCTGGATTTAGAAAAGGCAGAGGAACCAGAGATCAAATTGCCAACATCTGCTGGATCATGGAAAAAGCAAGAGAGTTCTAGAAAAACATTTATTTCTGCTTTATTGACTATGCCAAAGCCTTTGACTATGTGGATCACAATAAACTGTGGAAAATTCTGAAAGAGATGGGAACACCATACCACCTGACCTGCCTCTTGAGAAATCTGTATGCAGGTCAGGAAGCAACAGTTAGAACTGGACATGGAACAACACACTGGTTCCAAATAGGAAAAGGAGTACATCAAGGCTG
>NW_011495077.1:731679-732665 GCF_000754665.1 Bison bison bison | reverse complement strand
TCAACTGAACTGAAAGACTTTTTCCATCCTTGGCTGCAAAGAATATAACCAATCATTTCTGTATTAACTATCTGGTGATATTCAAGTGTAGATGGTCTCTTGTGTTGTTGAAAGAGGGTATTTGCTATCACCAGTGTGTTTTCTTGGCAAAATTGTATTAGTCTTTGCCCTGCCTCATTTTGTACTCCAAGTTCAAACTTGCCTGAGATAAGTTTGCATTGTTTCCTGAGTTTGCATTCTAATCCCCTGTGATGAAAAGAGTATCTTTTTTTGGTGTTCATTCTAGAAGGTATTGCAGATTTTAATAGAACCGTTCTTCATAGATTTCTTTAGGTTCCATTTTAACCATAGTGTCACCATCACTGAAACATCCATTCGTCCTGTTCTGGGTCAAGTAATTCCTCATACCCAAATCTTCTTCAAGGAGCCCTCTAAATGGTACACTCTAGAAGACAATAAAAGTTTGAGACGTTTTTCACAGTTAGGAAAGTTATGTATGTCTCATTTCCCAAAGATTACAAGCATTGGAACAATAAAATCTGTCTCATAGGGTTTTGATATTTAGATTAGATAATGAATCGGAAATGCATTCTACAGTTCCTGACATATAGTAAGTTCAGTAAATATCAACTTTCTATAGTCTGCTAAAACTTGCCTTTCCTTCAGTGTCCAGATTTGTGATCTGCTTGCCCCCTCCTCCGCCCCCCACCACAATATCAGTTCAGGGATGGAAGCTTCTAGGACGTTTACTTAATCTCTTATTTTCCTGGAGACAGTCATTATTTTTCCTTTATCCTTTTGATATCATATACAACTAGCTACATTGATACATTGATCCATTCAGGGTGCTGAAAAGACATAGATGAAAGAGGTGAGGTTTGATTTTGGCTTTCCTAAAAATAGTAAAATCAAGGTCATCTTGCATGTTTACTACCTATTGGATATAGTATTTTTGATTTGGATCTCTAAGATTTTGCCACTCTAAC
>NW_011495077.1:731265-731579 GCF_000754665.1 Bison bison bison | reverse complement strand
TGAAGAAGAACTAAAGAGCTTCTTGATGAAAGTGAAAGAGGAGAGTGGAAAAAGTTGGCTTAAAGCTCAACATTCAGAAAACTAAGATCATGGCAAAGATCATGGCATCCGGTCCCATTACTTCATGTCAAATAGATGGGGAAACAGTGGAAACAGTGGCTGACTTTATTTTTGGGGGCTCTAAAATCACTGCAGATGGTGATTGCAGCCGTGAAATTAAAAGACACTTACTCTTTGGAAGGGAAGTTATGAACAACCTAGATAGCATATTGAAAAGCAGAGACATTACTTTGCCAACAAAGGTCCGTCTAGTC
>NW_011495077.1:730246-731165 GCF_000754665.1 Bison bison bison | reverse complement strand
AATGTATTTATGCATACATTAACCATTTTTAACTTCTCTCCGTGTGATGTTGACTTTCTCTTCTATTTTTAAAAAAGATATAACTCGCCCTTTCAATATTTTATTGCATGCCTAGCAATGAGCACCAAAGAATTGATGCTTTTGAACTGTGGTGTTGGAGAAGACTCTTGAGAGTCCCTTGGAGATCCAACCAGTACATCCTAAAGGAGATCAGTCCTGGGTGTTCATTGGTAGGACTAGTTCTGAAGCTGAAACTCCAATATTTTGGCCACCTGATGCAAAGAGCTGACTCATTTGAAAAGACCCTGATGCTGGGAAAGACTGAGGGCAGGAGGAGAAGGGACGACAGAGGATGAGATGGTTGGATGGCATCACTGACTCAATGGACATGGATTTGGGTGGACTCTGGGAGTTGGTGATGGACAGGGAGGCCTGGCGTGCTGCGGTTCATGGGGTCACAAAGAGTCAGACATGACTGAGCAACTGAACTGAACTGAACTAGCAATTATTAGTAACATCAGTCATAAATGTTTCTTTACTCAATAAATATTTGTTGAACACTTACTATTTGTTGAGTACTGTGCTGATTACTGAGAACTTCAATAAACAAAAGGAATGAAAAGATACGTTTCAGGAAAAGTGAAGTAAGGAAACAGAAAGTGAGCTCAAAGGCTGTGAAGAGGAGGAAATAAGTGAAAAAATGACCAGAGGGATATGCTGATATTTGGAAAATGCTACAGCACCTCTCATTGTACTTTCCAAGATTGAGTACAAGTATCTGTTCCTTTATCTCTGACTCAGAAATCAAAGCAATTTCCAAAGCATAAACACAGCAATATACGTTTAGGTACACATCCTATGCAGCAGGATAGATTTCTCAGTCTTTTTGATGATCCAAGAACATTATGTTAGTGATGCT
>NW_011495077.1:729334-730146 GCF_000754665.1 Bison bison bison | reverse complement strand
GATCTCTAAGATTTTGCCACTCTAACTGTTTTCTCTTCTTATTGATTTATGAACTTTTAGTATATTCTGCAATTGATTCCTTTTTCAGAAATGTCTTTTTCATATATTTCCTTCCACGTTGGCATTGACTTTCCACTCTCTTAGCAGTGATTTTCAACAATAACAACAACAAAAAAAAAAACCCAGCAATTTAAAAATATACTTTCATGCTCATAAAAATCTCCCTTGAAAGTTTTATTTGTTTGGTTTCTTTAGAAAATTTAGAAATGATTTCCTTTTGTGACTGCTGTTGCTTGTGATGATAGTCAGGTATCACTCTTAATGATATTTCCCAGAATACAATGCATCAATTTCCCATGAGTATTAGCAAGATTTTTTCCCACTAAAATAGACCCTTGGATTTGTCTTCAGTGCCTTGCAAACTTCTGCTAAAACCATACTGGTTGAATTGCAGAATTTCTTATTCATCTTTATGACTTTCCACATAGCAATGCTCCTGAATAAGCAGCTTGCTTTATAGGAAGTCAAGTACAATAGTGAGTGGAGGTTCTTGCTATGATAAAGAGCTTATGGAATGGGTAATGGATTGAGGTAGTTATAAATCCTAGTTACAATCATGTGGTCATTTGCAGTAACAAAAGCTATAGTAATAAAATTATTTTCATTTTATATGAATGTATTTATGCATACATTAACCATTTTTAACTTCTCTCCGTGTGATGTTGACTTTCTCTTCTATTTTTAAAAAAGATATAACTCGCCCTTTCAATATTTTATTGCATGCCTAGCAATGAGCACCAAAGAATTGATGC
>NW_011495077.1:727042-728766 GCF_000754665.1 Bison bison bison | reverse complement strand
GCTCACATCAAGGGCCAGAATGCCTCCCTATTACTTTCTCTGTCTTGTGCTCTAATTTCCTCTATATCTTTTCTCTTGGGGAAAATGTGTGGCTAATAAGGAGCTAGGGATGTTTCAGAATCCCACTACAATCAGTAAAAAATATTTCTACTGCTATTTGGATATTTAGAGGACTAGCATGTCTCTTTACAGAATTAAGGATTATTGCTTTTCTTGAGTCACAACATATGCCTTTTGTTCTAACAGTTGACATTTTACCCTAAAATGTGTGTCACCTTCCGCTAAGAGAATTGTGATTCATTCCACTGACTTTTCAGGTGACTCACTATTTCAGGGCTTTCTTCTTACTGTTGCTTCCAGGAAGGCCAGATTGAACTACACATGCTGAGATTTTGGAGCTTGACATTGGCAGATTTAAAAATAAATATCACAGTGGGTCTAAGACATATTCAGACAAAGATAGGCAACTTTTAAAATCTCTTTGAGGCTTAGCTTTCTAAGAGGTACCATAGATCTCAGAATAACTCCCTAAATGGTAGCGAGGATTAAAAGGTACATTTAGGGCTTTCTAAAAGACACTGATTTTAAAGCTAAAAAGAAATAAATTTTTGATAGATTTGACAGTGTAAGAAAGGTAGTATGTTAGAATAAAACATACAAGTAAATATGAAAGTCAAAATATCATGTAAGATGTCAAAATAATTCTAGCGAACAGAAATAAAGCTAAGTTAATGGAAAAAATGGTCAAAAGATAGGAACAAGCATATGAACAAGGTTGAATGACAGAGTGCCAATATACAGAGAAAATGTTGCTCGAAAGCACTAGGGATCAGTAAAATGTCTATAGATAAAGTGCATTTGGATTGTTAAAATGAAAAAGGCTGGTAATTCTCAATTTTTAGAGGGTGCGAAGTATACCTTCTCACTTCCTGTTGGTTGAAGTATAATCGTTTATACCATTTGAATGGAAAGTTGCCACTTTATCAAAAAAATTTTAAATGTACCTTGTTTTGAAAATAGCCATTCCAGTTCAGAAATTTCATTACAGTAGACATGTCCTCATATATGCAAAAGTCAATCTACAAAGTTGTATAAAGACAACACTCTTTAGGATAGCACAGTAATAGAAACAAGTACTTATTAAGGTAAACATAATTAATAATAGAACGTTTCAGAGTACTACACAGGCATTATAAAGAATGAATTGGACCACTTCCCAGGTGGCACAGTGGTAAAGAATCCTCCTACAATGCAGGAGACAAAGGAGACCAGATTTGATTCCTGGATCAGGAAGATCTTCTGGAGAAGGAAATGGCAACCCACTCCAGTATTCTTACCTGGAAAATCCCAAAGACAGAGGAGCCTGGCAGGCTACAGTTCTTGAGGTCTCAAAGAGTCGGACATGAAAGAAAACTTTGGAACAGGAGAATTATTTGTTATTTTTCTCACTTTTAGCTTGAGACTAACACACTGGAACCAACATTTTATTGACATGAGAAAGAACCATGAAAAATTGCTAATGCTTCTCATTTTATTTCTATGTTGCAATTACGATTCTTAGTATTCCCATAATTCCCCAAATTCTTCTCAGCCACATCAACCAATGATGCACTTCTTCCTTGTCCTTTTCTTCTTTTCTTTATCCATCTTCCTCCCTTCTTCTTCCCTTCATTTTCCTCATCTCTTACTGCTCTCTGACTCTCCTTCTAGACGAGTCTAGATTT
>NW_011495077.1:726443-726942 GCF_000754665.1 Bison bison bison | reverse complement strand
TTTTAGAACTAACACCCAAAAAAGATGTCCTTTTCATTATAGGGGACTGGAATGCAAAAGTAGGAAGTCAAGAAACACCTGGAGTAATAGGCAAATGTGGCCTTGGAATATGGAATGAAGCAGGGCAAAGACTAATAGAGTTTTGCCAAGAAAATGCACTGGTCATAACAAACACCCTCTTCCAACAACACAAGAGAAGACTACACATGGACATCACCAGATGGTCAACACCGAAATCAGATTGATTATATTCTTTGCAGGCAAAGATGGAGAAGCTCTATACAGTCAGCAAAAATAAGACCATGAGTTGACTGTGGCTCAGACCATGAACTCCTTATTGCCAAATTCAGACTGAAATTGAAGAAAATAGGGAAAACCACTAGACCATTCAGGTATGACCTAAATCAAATCCCTCATGATTATACAGTGGAAGTAAGAAATAGACTTAAGGGCCTAGATCTGATAGATAGAGTGCCTGATGAACTATGGAATGAGGTTT
>NW_011495077.1:725025-726343 GCF_000754665.1 Bison bison bison | reverse complement strand
GTGGGCATTTATCCTGTTCCTTTATCTGCTGGGTAGTCCTCTGTCTCTTCATCTTGTTTAAATTGCTGATTTTGGGGTGTCCTTTCTGTATTCTGGAAGTTTGTGGAGTTCTCTTTATTGTGGCATTTCCTCGCTGTGTGTGGGTTTGTACAGGAGGCTTGTCAAGGTTTCCTGGTTAGGGAAGCTTGTGTTGGTGTTCTGGTGGGTGGAGCCATATTTCTTCTCTCTGGAGTGCAATGAAGTGTCCAGTAATGAGTTATGAGATGTCTATGGTTTCGGGGTGACTTTGGGCAGCCTGTATTTGAAGCTCAGGGCTGTGTTCCTTTGTTGCTGGAGAATTTGCTTGGTATGTCTTGCCCTGGAAGTTGTTGGCCCTTGTGTGGTGCTTGGTTTCAGTGTTGGTATGGAGGCGTTAGATGAGCTCCTGTCAATTAATGTTCCTTGGAGTCAGGAGTTCCCTGGAGTCAGAGTTTGGATTTAAGCCTCCTGCTTCCAGTTATTGGTCTTATTTTTACAGTAGTTTCAAAACTTCTCCTTCTCTACAGCACCATTGATAAAACATCTACGTTAAAGATGAAAAGTTTCTCTACCATGAGGGTCACCCAGAGAGGTTCACAGCGTTACATGGAGAAGAGAAGAGGGAGGAGGGAGTTAGAGGTGACCCAAATGAGATGAGGTGGAATCAATAGTGGAGAGAGTGGGCTAGCCAATAATCACTTCCTTATGTGCACTCCACAACTGGACTGCTCAGAGATGTTCACAGAGTTATACAGAGAATAGAAGATGGAGGAAGGAGACAGAGGTGGCCAGAAGGATAAAAGGGGGGCATGAAAAGGAGGGAGACAGATCCAGCCAGTAATCAGTTCCCTAAGTGTTCTCCACCATCTGGAACACACAGAAATTCACAGAGTTGGGTAGAGTAGAGAGGGGTTAAGGAGGAGACAGAGGCGACCTGATGGAGAAAAAGGAGAGTCCAAAGGGAGAGAGAGCAGTTAAGCCAGTAATCTTGTTCCCTAGTGAAAAATGGGTACTGAAGATTGGGTTCTTAAAGGTACAAAATTGGTAACAAATACATAAAAGCAAAAATTAAAAATCTAGAGTAGAGTTTGGAATTTTAATATTACGATGTTAAAGAAAAGAAGAAGGAAAAGAAAGAGAGAAAAAATGAGCAAACAAAAACAAACAAGGTCGTGAAAATTATAAAGAAAATATAGGTAAAAAATTGATAACTAATGCCAAAAAGCAAAAGTTAAAAATCTAGAGTAGAGTTTGGAATTTCAAAAAATACAATGTTAAAAAAAAGAAGAAGAAAAAGAAA
>NW_011495077.1:724426-724925 GCF_000754665.1 Bison bison bison | reverse complement strand
AACTGTGAGTCTTCCTTTTTATTCACAACCAAACATATGGTTATCAAGAGTGCAGGGCCTTAACCAGGGTGCTGCTGATACCATTCCTTTAATATTCCTTGTGTGCTCAGTCGTGTCCAATTCTTTGTGACCTCATGGAATATAGCCCATCAGGAACCTCTGTCCATGGGATTCTCCAGGCAAGAATCCTGGAGTGGGTTGCCATTTCTTTCTCCAGGGGATCTTCCCGAGCCAGGGATGGAACCTGGGTCTCCCGCATTGTAGGCAGATGCTTTACTGTCTGAACCACCAGGGAAGTCCGTGGGAAGTAGTCAAATGCACTCTTCTCATAAGTACAGTTCAGAATGGAAATCTCTCTTTCCTGGACTGTTTCCTGGATTGAGGGCTCTGTTTGAGATTAAGAGCAAAGACAAGAGTCTCTTTTTGCATGGGTGTGGTTGTGAAGAGAATGCTGCTCCCATCTCTAAATTCAAAATGTTTTAGATGAGGGAGACTAAGG
>NW_011495077.1:722978-724326 GCF_000754665.1 Bison bison bison | reverse complement strand
AGAGACGGCAGCCCACCAGGCTCCCCCATCCCTGGGATTCTCCAGGCAAGAATTCTGGAGTGGGTTGCCATTTCCTCCTCCAATGCATGAAAGTGAAACGTGAAAGTGAAGTCGCTCAGTTGTGTCCAACTCTTTGCGACCCCATGAACCACAGCACACCAGGCCTCTGCAGTCATTCGATTCTCATTTTTTGATCTCTTTTTCATTTGTCGCTAACCTTCCTATATTTAGAATTTACTTCAAACCCCATGTAATTCAATATTTATAAGAGTTTGATACCTAGTAGGCACTCAAGAATTACATGGTTTCTGAGTGAGCCGATGAATCATTATTCATGAATTTGATGAGAAATTACGTTAAACAGCTGTTTAAATTACTCTGAAAACAATCTTCTAATTTTATGGGATGCATGCCAAATAAAAGACTCCAATAGTATAAACAGAGGGTTATTATTGTGAACAATAAACAGTAGACTATAAACAATAAATCCAAGTCTAGCATGGAGGAAAATTGTGCTGAAGACATACGAGTAATGTTACACTAATCATGCTTTGTTCATTTAACAAATTTTCATAAATACTAGCTAGAAGTGTTGTTGTTCAGTCTCTAAGTCATGTGTCTGACTCTTTGCGATCCCATGAACCGCAGCACACCACAATCTCTTGTCCTTCTCTATCTCCAGGAGTGTGTTCCAGCCCATGTCCATTGTGTGGATGCTGCCATCCAATTACCCTCTTCTCCTCCTGCCCTCAATCTTTCCCAGCATCAGGGTCTTTTCCAATGAGTCAGCTCTTTACATCAGGTGGCCAAAGTATTGGAACTTCAGCTTCAGCATCAGTCTTTCTGATGAATATTCTAGGTTGATTTCCTTAAGGTTTGACTGGTTTGATCTCTTCACTGTCCAAGAAACTCACAAAGGTCTTCTGCAGCATAATTAGAAAGCCTCAGTTCTTTGGCACTCAGCCTTCTTTAGGGTCCAACTGTCACATCAGTATGACTACTGGAAAACCATAGCTTCAACTCTGTGGAACTTTGTTGGCAAAGTGATGTCTCTGCTTTTTAATATGCTGCCTAGGTTTGTCATAGCTTTCCTTCCAAGGAGCAAGTGTCTTAATATCATGGATGCAGTCTTCTTCTGCAGTGATTTTGGAGCCCAGGAAAATAAAATCTGTCACTGCTTCTACTTTTTCCCCATCTATTTGCATTAAGTGTTAGGACCCCAGATGCCGTGATCTTAGTTTTTTGAATGTTGAGTTTGTCACTGTCCTCCTTCACTTTCATCAAGAGGCTCTTTAGTTGCTCTTCTCTTTCTGCCATTAGAGTGGTATCATCTGCATATGTGAGGTTG
>NW_011495077.1:719551-722878 GCF_000754665.1 Bison bison bison | reverse complement strand
CCATTCCAGTTCAGAAATTTCATTACAATAGACATGTCCTCTTATATACAAAAGTCAATCTACAAAGTTTTATAAAGACAACACTCTTTAGGATAGCACAGTAATAGAAATAAGTACTTATTAAGGTAAACATAATTAATAATAGAACGTTTCAGAGTACTACACAGGCATTATAAAGAATGAATTGGACCACTTCCCAGGTGGCACAGTGGTAAAGAATCCTCCTACAATGCAGGAGACAAAGGAGACAAGATTTGATCCCTGGATCAGGAAGATCTTCTGGAAAAGGAAATGGCAACCCACTCCAGTATTCTTCCCTGGAAAATCCCAAGGACAGAGGAGCCTGGCAGGCTACAGTTCTTGAGGTCTCAAAGAGTTGGACATGAAAGAAAACTTTGTAACAGGAGAATTATTTGTTATTTTTCTCACTTTTAGGTTGAGACTAACACACTGGAACCAACATTTTATTGACATGAGAAAGAACCATGAAAAATTGCTAATGCTTCTCACTTTATTTCTATGTTGCAATTGGGATTCTTAGTATTCCCATAATTCCCAAAATTCTTCTCAGCCACATCAACCAATGATGCACTTCTTCCTTGTCCTTTTCTTCTTTTCTTTATCCATCTTCCTCTCTTCTCCTTCCCTTCATTTTCCTCATCTCTTACTGCTCTCTGACTCTCCTTCTAGATGAGTCTAGATTTGCTCTCATGACTGCTCCCCCACTGTGTCCCCCCTTCTTCCCACAAGAGAGATACTGCACAGGTGCAGCCCCGTCTGTCCCAGTGTGCCTCTCTTGGGACGCAGTAGTACACAGCGGTGTCTCTCAGGGTGACCTGGGGCAGGACCAAAGTGCTAGACTTTCTGTCTGAAGCAATGGTCAGAGAAGCCGTGCTGCTGTTCACTGTGCCTCGTAAGCCATGAATGACATACTGTGGACTCTGATTGGGATTTTGCTGATACCAATGTATATACTCATTTCTACCAATGGTAGAGTGGTTACAAGGCAGGGTTACATCCTGTCCTTCAGGATAATCCATGGAGCTGGGCTGGGTGGTCTTAGCATCAGTCACAGTCCCTGGGGGGTTAAGAAATCAAATTAGTTCAAGAGTACAAATAAGCATAATTCTATGGATCAAGTGCATAACCCTCTCATAACTGTCTGGCCCTAAGCCCTACTCTTGTGTTTCTATTTATGTCCTGGAAAAATATTATTGGTGTTCAATATTGGACTGCAAGAAGATCAAACCAGTTATCTGAAAGGAAATGAACCCTAAATATTCACTGGAAGGACTGATGCTGGAACTGGGGCTCCAATAATTTGTACACCTAATGAGAAGAGCTGACTCATTGAAAAATACCCTGATGCTGGGAAAAATTGAAGACAAAAGGAGAAGGGGGTGTTAGAGGATGAGGAGGTTAAACAGTGTCACCATCTCAATGGACATTAATTTGAGCATATTCCAGGAGATAATAGAGGACAGAGGAGCCTGGCACACTGCTGTCCATTTGATCATAAAAGTTGGATACAACTTAGTGACTAAAAACAACAAAATTATGGAGACCAAAGATACGTGGCAAGAATAAGAGATCCATAGGCTTTGTTCCATGGGTCCTTGGCTCAATAAACCCAGAGATTTCCTACAACCTGCTTACTTCTAAGGACTCTTCTGGAATCATAGCCAAGGTTTAATATGTCATGTAGAAGTTTGTGTCCCTAGCAAATCCATGATTGGTTCTCAATTCCATCACTATAATGCTGAATAAAGCACAGGGAGAGCAGTGAGCAAATAACTCTTTGTGGTCCTTTGCCCTCAAAGTCATCCCTTGTAGACACAGAACACTTACCCAAGGTCAGAAACACTGTTACTCCAGTCACCAGCCTCATACTTCAGGGACAAACCAGGATCATGGGCTCAGAGTTCAGGCTTGGGTCTGATCCTTGGCTTAAGGAGGCTCCAGAGAACAGAGGCAACAGCTGTTAGTAAAGACTTACAACGAGTGCAGATATTGCTGTGTTGTTGCTAGGACCTTCTCAGCCAATGATCAAGCAATCCCTTATCTAGGTCTTCCTCCCCTGTCTTAGTCATGTCCCCAAAATATGGTGAAACATCCCCAGCTCACAGTGAAATCATCTCTGAAGTTTAATGTCTGCCTCTGGAAAAGGAATATCGATCACAATGATGTGTCTATGCACAACCATTGGTCTTTCATTTGTTTCTTAAGAAATTGGCTGATGCTCCATGAAGCTTGCAGAGCATAATATTTAATCCCAGAAAAATGTACTGAGCTCTGTGTAGTAAGATAATGAAAATTTCCATCCACATTCCAGAAAGTGTATGGAAGATTCAAAAGTAGGCAGTGATGTGCTCTGAGAGATGGAAAAATAAATAACATTGAGACTAAAAGCTACACATCCTGGAGCTTGGAGCTCTTGTAAGTGTTCTTGGAATCATGCATCTATCACCATCCAGGTAGACATTTTTCATGCATCTGTTCTTAATATACTAACTGATTGACATAGACAGAGTTCACCTCATCCTCTCTGAACAGTGGTCCATAATCCTCATGTTCCCTATGCCTATGCTTGTGGGTGTTGTATAGCAAGGATGCTAAGGCAGAGGAATAGACAGAAAGAAAGGCAAAGTAGAGGGGGGGGTGGAGGTGGGTGTGAGTGGTATAAAAAGTCGGAGGAGGGAAAAAAAAGCGTGTAAGGAATAGAAAAGTGAAGGGATAATCAGAGCAGGGAAATGGGAAAGCAGTGTTTAGGGAGGTACATGGAAAGGGCTTAGGCTATTTGGTTAAGATCCCCTGAATCCTTGACCACACACATTCAACAAGGGAAAAAAAGCTCAAGTTGTCTAAAGAAGATGAAAGCCTGTCATTTTTCCTTTTTTTGGCACATCAATGGAAAACACATTTCCCTCCCTTTATCCCAGAAACACTGTTTTCAGATGAATCAGCCCCCTCTTGTGACTGAATAGAAGAACTGCAGAGCTAAACCCACACCAAAAGTCAGCAAGCAACTTTTTGAAAAGCTCCTCAAATTTGAAGATAAATGGACTTACCAAGCGGTGAGAGTGGTAAACAACTCACCTGTCAATGCAGGAGACTTAAGAGACCCATATTCATATTCCCTGGATCAGGAAGATCCCCTAGAGAAGGGCTTAGCAACCCACTTCAGTATTCTTGCCTGGAGAATCCATTGGACAGGGGAGCCTGGTGGGCTACAGTCCATGACTCCCAGAGTTAGACACGATTGAAGCAACTTACCACACAGCACACACATCTTACTTCTAATACCTCTGTACTCATATTTTCTTGGTC
>NW_011495077.1:718820-719451 GCF_000754665.1 Bison bison bison | reverse complement strand
CCACTCCAGTGTTCTTGCCTGGAGAATCCCAGGGACGGGGGAGCCTGGTGGGCTGCCGTCTATGGGGTCGCACAGAGTTGGACACGACTGAAGCGATTTAGCAGCAGCAGCAGCAGTGAGTCTTCCTTTTTATTCACAACCAAACATATGGTTATCAAGAGTGCAGGGTGTTGCTGATACCATTCCTTTAATATTCCTTGCATGCTCTGTCGTGTCCAACTCTTTGTGACCCCATGGAATATAGCTCACCAGTCTGTCCATGGAATTCTCCAGGCAAGAATACTGGAGTGGGTTGCCCTTTCTTTCTCCAGGGGATCTTCCTGACCCAGGGACTGAACCTGGTTCTCCCGATTGTAGGCAGATGCTTTACTGTCTGAGCCACCAGGGAAGTCAGTGGGAAGTAGTCAAATGCACTCTTCTCATAAGTACAGTTCAGAATGAAAATCTCTCTTTCCTGGACTGTCCATGATTGAGGGCTCTGTTTGAGATTAAGAGCAAAGACAAGAGTCTATTTTTGCACAGGTGTGGTTGTGAAGAGAATGCTGCTCCCATCTCTAAATTAAAAATGTTTTAGATGAGGGAGACTAAGGAGCAACCACAAGAGAGAGAAATATATTACACTGGTCAGTTT
>NW_011495077.1:718077-718720 GCF_000754665.1 Bison bison bison | reverse complement strand
GATCCCGCCTTTGCGTATGCCGAGCCTCCTTCCTCATGACCTTTGTCACGAGTGGAATGCCTCACCGGCTCCCCGCAGATATCCAAATAACTATTTTTTGTATCCATTTTTCTAAAATTAGGAGAATTCCCTGCCTCATTGGAGGAATGAGTTAAGCACAATTTAAATCTTTAAAAATATCTGGTGTTAACCACTTTATGAGAAACGCAATGTATTGGGAATTTTAATGGAAGAAAGAATTTTGAGTTGGAATAAACTAAAGTTTTACAGGAAGACCTTAACAAAGTACTTGGGAACCTATCTCACTAACAATGATAGGAAAGAGGAGGAAAGAGAGGAAAGAAGAAAAAGAAAGAGGGAGGGTGGAAGGAAAAGAAAGGGAAATAGAAGAATAGGATTAATGAGTTTATGAATGAATAAGTATTTTCAAATATACCCGTCTTCATTGTGAAATCCGTGTGATGTTGACTTTCTTTTATATTTTTAAAGATATAACTCACCCTTTCAATATTTTATTGCATCCCTAGCGATGAGCACCAAAGAATTGATGCTTTTGAACTGTGGTGTTGGAAAAGACTCTTGAGAGTTCCTTGGACTGCAAGGAGATCCAACCAGTCCATCCTAAAGGAGATCAGTCCTGGGT
>NW_011495077.1:715053-717977 GCF_000754665.1 Bison bison bison | reverse complement strand
AGACTGCAAGCACACACTATACCTCTACAGCACAGAAGGCGATGACTGAGATTCTGTAAACTGTTACCTGTTCATTTGAATGTAGCTGTCAACTTTCCATTTGGTTTTACCATTTTAATGGATGAATTAATATAAAAGAACCAATGGCAAAATACCAAAGAAAAGAAAGTACAGACAAGGTCTCTAAAACAGTGCCAACTCCTCGCTTTTAAGTTGCTTGAGTGGTGTTGTTAATGACTGATGCATGGAGGAGAGTGCACGTCTAGTTGAGACATCTCCTCTGTCCCATTTCACCCCTGAGTGTTGACAGGCAGCTGATATATGGTTTGCATTACCAAACCTACTTGTATTTAAGTACAAGAGATCACGAATGTCCACAGCAACTGGGCAGCAGCATGGTATTGTATTGTAACATATATAATTATAGATATTATATATATACTAAAAAATTGATATTGATACAGTATTACTAAAATACAGATGATAATCTGATATATTAGCTTTATATGCACTCTTTTTTATGCATAGCTCTGAAATTTTATCACTGGTACAGGTTTTTGTACCATCACTAAAATCAGGATGCAGAATTGTTTCACCTCCTTAGAGCAAACCACTTTCATGCTGCCTCCGCCCCTGCAACTCCTAACAACTACTGATCTTTTCATCTCTATATTTTGTCCTTTTGAGAATGCTGTGTAAGTAAATTCATACATTATGCATGCAATTGTAATAATA
Organism: Bison bison bison; assembly: GCF_000754665.1. NCBI lineage: Eukaryota > Metazoa > Chordata > Mammalia > Artiodactyla > Bovidae > Bison > Bison bison. Next base: position 717,242 of record NW_011495077.1, on the reverse strand, counting down.
TGGTATGTAAGCGTGTATCAAGTAGTCTCCTGAGATACCTTTTTCACTCAGCATTGAGATCCATTTAGGCTGTTGCATGAATCAATAGTAAGTTTCTTTTAATCACTACAGACCGTCCACAACTTGTGATGAATCAACTTAGGATTTTTCACAGTACGGTAGTAAGAAACCTACATATGCACTCACTAGAAACCACACTTTGCATTTTTAATTTTTGTCTTTTCCCACGCTAGCAACATGCTATATGACATTCTCTAGTGATGTTGGGCAGCAACAGCAAGCTGAGCTCTCAGTCAACCCTGGGATCTTGAGGGTAAACAACTGATCCACGTACAACAATTCTGTACCCATACAGCCATTCTGGTTTTCACTTTCAGTACAACACCTTTAAGATTAGGCAAGGCAAAACTGTGATGCAGAGTAGGTTAAGTATATTATATGCCTTTTCCATTTACAACATTTTCAACTTAAAATGGTTTATTTAGACTTAATCTTATCGAAGTTGAGATAGATCTATGAATAATATTGTACTGAATGGGTGTACCACAGCATATTTATCTATTCACACAATGAAGAACGTTTGGCTGGGTTCCGGTTTTTGGCCATCACATGTATAGTTTCCATGAATATTCAAGTACAAATTTTGTGTGACCATAAGTTTTTCATCATTCCATTAGAAATGCCCATAAAGGAGTGTGATTGCTGAATTGTAAGGTGAGTGAATATTTAAGTTTATGTGGAACTGCTAAGCTGTCTTACAGAATGACTGTTCCATTTACCTACTAGCAATGTATGAGTGATCCAGTTTCTCTACATTATTGCCAGAACTTGGTATCATCATTATTTTTCATTTTAGCCATTAAGAAAGATGTGGAGTGGTATTTCATTGTGGTTTTAATTTGCATTTCCCTGGCGGTTAATGATGTTGAACATCTGATTACATGCTTATTTCCCTACCACATAACTCTTCCACGAAATGTCTGGGTGAACCATTTTCCAATTGGACTACTTGTTTTCTTCCTGCTGAGTTAGACAGTCATTGTATTCTAAATACCATTCTTTGATGAAAATACATTGTGAAAATATTTCCTGCCATTCTGTGGTTTGTCTTTTTCATTCTCTTAATAGTATCTTTCACAGAGCAAGCATTTTTACTCTTGATGAAATATTTTATTTTTTATGGATTATGCTTTGATGTCATGACAAAAATCATTTTGTCCAACACTTGGTCTTGAAGATTTTTTTTCAAAAATATCTATAGTTTTAGATTTTACACTTGGATATATGGTCCATTTTGTGATTTTCCTCCAATTTTTGTATAAGGTATGAGATTTAGGCCAAGATTCAATTATTCGCCTAGGAATATCCAATTGTCCCTAAATCATTTGCTCATAAGACTATCATTTCTCCATTGAATAGTCATTGCACCTTTGCCAAAAAATCAGATTTCCCCACTTTCTCATATCCCCACTTGGGATGAGTCAGTAACATTATCCTGTTAATGATTTTTTTATTATCTCTTTTAATTGAACTTTTTGTCTTGTATTGGAGTAGAGCCACTTAGCAATGTTGTGATAGTTTCAGGTGGACAGCAGAGGGACTCTATCCTTTTAACACTGTAGCATCTATTGTTTACTTTTTCATTCTTTAATTTCTAATTTGTGTTTTCTTTTTTTTCACCATGATAATTCTACCTAGGAATATAGTTTATTAATCTTTTTAGCAAAATTAACTTTGTATCTCATGGTTATTTCTATTATTTTATTTCTGTTTTACCAATTTGACATTTTTCTTATTTTCTTATTTCAGTTTATATTAGTTGTAATTTGTTCTTCTTTTTCTATCTTTTTTGCTGAAAGCTTAGATAATTGTTTTGCAGCCTTTTTCTTTAGTAGTATAGGTATTTAAAGAGAAATTCCTCTTATGTATATTAGCTGTATCTCATAATATTTATATGTATATGTTCTCACTATATTTTCTTTCACAATTTTTTCTAATAGCCAAGTAATTATTTCTTTAACCTATGAGTTATTCTAAATTTTAAGGCCTCAATTTCAAATATTTGGGCATTTCTAAAGATATCATTTTGCTATTGATTTTCTAAGCCAATTCCACTTTTGATCAAAGAATAAATTCTATATAATTTCAATTTTCTTAAATATATTAAAACTTTTTATGCACAAACTGAT
>NW_011495077.1:714569-714953 GCF_000754665.1 Bison bison bison | reverse complement strand
ATATTTCTACTGCTATTTGGATATTTAGAGGACTAGCATGTCTCTTTACAGAATTAAGGATTATTGCTTTTCTTGAGTCACAACATATGCCTTTTGTTCTAACACTTGACATTTTGCCCTGAAATGTGTGTCACCTTCAGCTATGGGAATTGTGATTCATTCCACTGACTTTCCAGTTGACTCACTATTTCAGGGCTTTCTTCTTACTGTTGCTTCCAGGAAGGCCAGATTGAACTACACATGCTGAGATTTTGGAGCTTGACATTGGCAGATTTAAAAATAAATATCACAGTGGGTCTAAGACATATTAAGACAAAGATAGGCAACTTTTAAACGATCCAGCAATCCCACTGCTGGACATACACACTGAGGAAACCAGAAGGG
>NW_011495077.1:713282-714469 GCF_000754665.1 Bison bison bison | reverse complement strand
TTGGAAAATGCTACAGCACCTCTCATTGTGCTTTCCAAGATTGAGTACAAGTATCTGTTCCTTCATCTCTGACTGACAAATCAAAGCAATTTCCAAAGCATAAAGACAGCAATATACATTTAGGTACACATCCTATGCAGCAGGATAGTTTTCTCAGTCATTTTGATGATCCAAGAACATTATGTTAGTGATGCCGCTCACATCAAGGGCCAGAATGCCTCCTTATTACTATCTCTGTCTTGTGCCTAATTTCATCTATATATTTTCTCTTGGGGAAAATGTGTGGCTGATAAGGAGCTAGGGATGTTTCAGAATCCCGCTACAATCAGTAAAATATATTTCTACTGCTATTTGGATATTTAGAGGACTAGCATGTCTCTTTACAGAATTAAGGATTACTGCTTTTCTTGAGTCACAACATATGCCTTTTATTCTAACACTTGACATTTTGCCCTAAAATGTGTGTCACCTCCAGCTATGAGAATTGTGATTCATTCCACTGATGACTTTCCAGTTGACTCATTATTTCAGGGCTTTCTTCTTACTGTTACTTCCAGGAAGGCCAAATTGAACTACACATGCTGAGATTTTGGAGCTTGACATTAGCAGATTTAAAAATAAATATAACAGTTGGTCTAAGACATATTAAGACAAAGATAGGCAACTTTTAAAATCTCTTTGAGGCTAAGCTTCCTAAGAGGTACCATAGATCTCAGAATAACTCCCTAAATGGTAATGGAGAATAAAAGATACATTTAGGGCTTTTTAAAAGACACTGATTTTAAAGCTAAAAATAAATAAATTTTTGATAGATTTGACAGTGTAAGAAAGGTAGTATGTTAGAATAAAACATACAAGTAAATATGAAAGTCAAAATATCATGTAAGATGTCAAAATAATTCTAGCAAACAAAAATAAAGCTAAGTTAATGGGAAAAAAATGGTCAAAAGATAGGAACAAGAATATGAACAAGGTTGAATGACAGAGTGCCAATATACAGAGGAAAAGTTGCTCGAAAGCACTAGGTATCAGTAAAATGTCTATAGATAAAGTACATTTGGATTGTTAAAATGAAAAAGGCTGGTAATTCTCAATTTTTAGAGAGTGAAAAGTACACCTTCTCACTCCCTGTTGGTTGAAGTATAATTGTTTATACCATTTCAATGGAAAGTTGTCACTTTATCAAA
>NW_011495077.1:708047-713182 GCF_000754665.1 Bison bison bison | reverse complement strand
TGAACTCTGTTGTAATCAATAAGATGTAAGCATCTTGAGCGATTTATCACCCTTTCCTATTCACTAGTGGAGAAGGAAATGTCACCCCACTCCAGTACCCTTGCCTGGAAAATCCCTTGGACAGAGGAGCCTGGCAGGCTCCATGAATCCATGGGGTCTCAAAGAATTGGACACGATTGAGCGACTTCACTAGAGTTTTCTACTTTTCCTAATAATGCCAAATGTTAATGTGTTGGTACCTTGAAACTACATGCGTTGCATGTGTGTGAAGTCACTTCAGTCATGTCTGCCTCTTTCTGACCCTATGTACTGTAGCCCTCCAAGTTCCTCTGTCCATGGGATTCTCCAGGCAAGAATACTGGAGTGGGTTGTCATGCCCTCCTCCAGGGGATCTTCCTGACCCAGGGATTGAACCCGAGGATCCTGCGGTTCCTGCATTGCAGGCGGATTCTTTACCACTGAGCCACAAGGGAAGTCCTGATAGCAAAGATCAAAATCACACATTGTACCTCAGATAGATGAAAAAGACAAATGACACATTTGTCATCTATGATCTATTAATAGAAAGTCAATACTTACACATGGTCAGAAGTCATGCTTGTTTCACAAATGTGTTCTTACTTAAATATTTCAGTAGCAGAAAAGGAAAACTAGAATGAAAGCACCTGAAATTTTAGTTTTAGTTTATTGTCACCTTATAACTAATAATTAATAAGAGGTCATCATGTATCATTTTAGTTTTTATTGGAGTCTTATATTCATGTAAGAAAATGTAATATAAGGGTACAGCATGGTAAATTTTCACATAAGCAACACCCTTATAACCAGCACTCAGATCAAGAAACAGAGCGTTATCAGCCCTTCAGAGCTCCCTTTATGATATTGACCCATTATAACAGTATTCTGATTTCTACCAGTGTAAATTAGCTATGTCAGCTTATGCACCTTAGGGGAATGATATGTTTATTGACCATTTGAATATCATCTATTGTCAAATGCCTACTTCAGGCTTTTCTCTTTTCTATCAATTTGTTTGTTTTCTTGTTGATTTGAAGGAGATATTTTGAAATCAAAATGAGCCCTTTGATAGTATATTTTATAGCTAATATTTGCTAATATAATATTTTTATAATTAATAATATTAACTTGGATAACATAATAATACTGTAAATATATTCACTAGTTACCCTTTAATGATTTGCTAGCTATCCTTTTAACTCTTGAATACTTTTAATGGCAATTTTAATAAACATCATTTTTTTAATGAAGGGTAGTTGGTTTACAAAGTTGTGCCCATCTCTGCTATACAGAAAGTGACACGAAAAATGAATGTATATATGAATATAGACTAGTTTTGATGCTTAGCCATGATTGTGTCCTGTTTAAGAAATGTGTACCTAACACAAAGTAATGAACAAGTTTTGTATTTTTTCCATTAATTTCATACATTATTCTTACATTCAGATCTGCACTCTGACTGCTATTTATATATGATCTGAAGGCCATAATACACTTTTCCATAGGAAAAATGATGGAATGTCACTTATTGAAATGAAAGTCCTTTATCCTTGGTGCATAAAGGCAAATGTTTTCCAATTTTTAGTGTAACACAATTTCAGTATTAATTTTACCACAAAATTTTACTTTGTCACCCTCTCCATCTGCTTATATCATTCTCCTTTATTTCAGTTTTTCTTCTGTTTGTAGAATTTTTTAAAACGTTTTACAGTTATCACATATTTATTAGTTGGATGATGCAGTTTTCTAAACTTTTGTTCTAGATACTAAAATGAATTATTTTCAGAGGTTTTCTCCTCCTCTTTGTGCCCAGGATGCTTTCTTTTCTATATGATGTACTGTGTGTACACTTGTTATTAGTTAATTTGAGAATCACTTAGTATGTTGCCTGTTTTATGCAATTCTGGTGTAACAAATGAATTAGATATTCTTCTTACTTTAGATTCAGTCCTTCACATGTGCAAACAGGTAGAATTTGAAAAACATTAGGATCCTCAGTGTGCACTGCTAACAGACTCTTCCTGATTCAATTTATTAATGTATTAGTTGTAGGGAAAAACAGTTAAAGGACACAGTGAGCCAATGGAGCTCCAAGTTCCTAACTCAGTTATTTTTCTTGTGAGATCATCTGCTCATGGTGAATCTCTATTGGTAGAATTAGTGATAGAACTAATAACAGTGCTATTAAACAGCACTCATTAATTCTGTGATTTCTAAAGATACATTTGGTAGAAGGTTTTAAAGCAGGACACATTTGGTATAAGGATAGCACATGATTTTTTTTTTTAATTGGTAAGGATTTTTTCTGAACGAAGATGAAAAAACAGGAATGAGAAAAGACTTTCTAAAATCTGTTCACCACATTTGGGTTAGCAAGCACTGTGTTTCCAATGGCCATGGGTTACTGAAATACCATATGGACTTTTTACACCTTTGTTGGCTTATAGTTATGGAAGATGACATGAATGAGAATACCAGTTGATATCCAAATAACTATTTTTTGTATCCATTTTTCTAAAATTAGGAGAATTCCCTGCCTCATTGAGGGAATGAGTTAAGCACAATTTAAATCTTTAAAAATATCTGGTGTTGACCACTTTATGAGAAACACAATGTATTGGGAATTTTAATGGAAGAAAGAATTTTGTGTTGGAATAAACTAAAGTTTCACAGGAAGACCTTAACAAAGTACTTGGGGACCTATCTCACTAACAATGATAGGAAAGAGGAGTAAAGAGAGGAAAGAAGAAAAAGAAAGAGGGAGGGTGGAAGGAAAAGAAAGGGAAATAGAAGGGTAGGATTAATGAGTTTATGAATGAATAAGTATTTTCAAATATACCCATCTTCATTGTGAAATCCATGTGATGTTGACTTTCTCTTCTATTTTTAAAAAAGATATAACTCACCCTTTCAATATTTTATTGCATCCCTAGCAATGAACACCAAAGAATTGATGCTTTTGAACTGTGGTGTTGGAGTAGATTCTTGAGAGTCCCTTGGACTGCAAGGAGATCCAACCAGTCCATCAATCCTAGGTGTTCACTGGTAGGACTAATTCTGAAGCTGAAACTCCAATACTTTGGCCACCTGATGCAAAGAGATGACTAATTTGAAAAGACTCTGATGCTGGGAAAGATTGAGGGCAGGAGGAGAAGGGGACAACAGAGGATGAGATGGTTGGATGCCATCACTGACTCAATGGACATGGGTTTGAATGGACTCCGGGAGTTGGTAATGGACAGGGAGGCCTGGCGTGCTGCAGTTCATGGGGTCACAAAGAGTCAGACATGACTGAGAGACTGAACTGAACTGAACTGAACTGAACTAGCAATTATTAGTAACGTCAGTCATAAATATTTCTTTACTCAATAAATATTTGTTGAACACTTACTATTTGTTGGGTACTGTGCTGATTACTGAGAACTTCAATAAACAAAAGGAATGAAAAGATATGTTTCAGAAAAAGTGAAGTAAGGAAACAGAAAGTGAGCTCAAAGGCTGTGAAGAGGAGGAAATGAGTGAAAACGTGACAGGAGGGATATGCTGATTTTTGGAAAAGGCTACGACACCTCTCATTGTACTTTCCAAGATTGAGTACAAGTATCTGTTCCTTCATCTCTGACTCACAAATCAAAGCAATTTCCAAAGCATAAACACAGCAATATACATTTAGGTACACATCCTATGCAGCAGGATAGATTTCTCAATCTTTTTGAAGATCCAAGAATATTATGTTAGTGATGCCGCTCACATCAAGGGCCAGAATGCCTCCCTATTACTTTCTCTATCTTGTGCTCTAATTTCCTCAATATCTTTTCTCTTGGGGAAAATGTGTGGCTAAAAAGGAGCTAAGGATGTTTCAGAATCCCACTACAATCAGTAAAAAATATTTCTACTGCTATTTGGATATTTAGAGGACTAGCATGTCTCTTTACAGAATTAAGGATTATTGATTTTCTTGAGTCACAACATATGCCTTTTATTCTAACACTTGACATTTTGCCCTGAAATGTGTGTCACCTTCAGCTATGGGAATTGTGATTCATTCCACTGACTTTCCAGTTGACTCACTATTTCAGGGCTTTCTTCTTACTGTTGCTTCCAGGAAGGCCAGATTGAACTACACATGCTCAGATTTTGGAGCTTGACATTAGCAGATTTAAAAATAAATATAACAGTTGGTCTAAGACATATTAAGACAAAGATAGGCAACTTTAAAATCTCATTGAGGATTAGCTTTCTGAGAGGTACCAGAGATCTCAGAATAACTCCCTAAATGGTAACGAGGATTAAGAGGTACATTTAGGGCTTTCTAAAAGACACTGATTTTAAAGCTAAAAAGAAATAAATTTTTGATAGATTTGACAGTGTAAGAAAGGTAGTATGTTAGAATAAAACATACAAGTAAATATGAAAGTCAAAATATCATGTAAGATGTCAAAATAATTCTAGCAAACAAAAATAAAGCTAAGTTAATGGAAAAAATGGTCAAAAGATAGGAACAAGCATATGAACAAGGTTGATGACAGAGTGCCAATATACAGAGAAAACGTTGCTAGAAAGCACTAGGGATCAGTAAGATGTCTATAGATAAAGTGCATTTGGATTGTTAAAATGAGAAAGGCTGGTGATTCTCAATTTTTAGAGGGTGCAAAGTATACCTTCTCACTCCCTGTTGGTTGAAGTATAATCATTTATACCATTTGAATGGAAAGTTGTCACTTTATCAAAAAAATTTTAAATGTACCTTGTTTTGAAAATAGCCATTCCAGCTCAGAAATTTCATTACAGTAGACATGTCCTCATATATACAAAAGTCAATCTACAAAGTTGTATAAAGACAACACTCTTTAGGATAGCACAGTAATAGAAACAAATACTTATTAAGGTAAACATAATTAATAATAGAACGTTTCAGAGTACTACACAGGCATTATAAAGAATGAATTGGACCACTTCCCAGGTGGCACAGTGGTAAAGAATCCTCCTACAATGCAGGAGACAAAGGAGACAAGATTTGATCCCTGGATCAGGAAGATCTTCTGGAGAAGGAAATGGCAACCCACTCCAGTATTCTTCCCTGGAAAATCCCAAGGACAGAGGAGCCTGGCAGGCTA
>NW_011495077.1:706907-707947 GCF_000754665.1 Bison bison bison | reverse complement strand
TAATCCTCATGTTCCCTATGCCTATGCTTGTGGGTGTTGTATAGCAAGGATGCTAAGGCAGAGGAATAGACAGAAAGAAAGGCAAAGTAGAGGGGGGTGGAGGTGGGTGTGAGTGGTATAAAAAGTCGGAGGAGGGAAAAAAGCGTGTAAGGAATAGAAAAGTGAAGGGATAATCAGAGCAGGGAAATAGGAAAGCAGTGTTTAGGGAGGTACACGGAAAGGGCTTAGGCTATTTGGCTAAGATCCCCTTAATCCTTGACCACACACATTCAACAAGGGATAAAAAGCTCAAGTTGTCTAAAGAAGATGAAAGCATGTCATTTTCCTTTTTTTGGGCACATCAATGGAAAACACATTTCCCTCCCTTTCTCCCAGAATCACTGTTTTCAGATGAATCAGCCTCCTCTTGTGACTGAATAGAAGAACTGCAGAGCTAAACCTGCACCAAAAGTCAGCAAGCAACTTTTTGAAAAGCTCCTCAAATTTGAAGGTAAATGGGCTTCCCAAATGGTGCGAGTGGTAAAGAACTCACCTGCCAATGCAGGAGACTTAAGAGACCCATGTTCAATCCCTGGTTCAGGAAGATCCCCTAGGGAAGGGCTTAGCAACCCACTTCAGTATTCTTGCCTGGGGAGCCTGGTGGGCTACAGTCCATGACTCCCAGAGTTAGACACGATTGAAGCAACTTACCACACAGTACACACAACTTACTTGTAATACTTCTATACTCCTCTGTATTTTCTTGGTCCTAAATATCCCATAGAAGATTTTAATTATCTTTGCTTTCAGTTCAGTTCAGTTCAGTTGCTCAGTCATGTCCAACTCTGCGACCCCATGAACTGCAGCACACCAGGCCTCTGCAGTCATACGATTCTCATTTGTTGATCTCTTTTTCATTTGTCTCTAACCTTCCTATGTTTAAAATTTACTTCAAAGCCCATGTAATTCAATATTTATAAGAGTTTGATACATAGTAGGCACTCAAGAATTACATGGTTTCTGAGTGAGCCGATGAATCATTATTCATGAATTTGATGAGA
>NW_011495077.1:705435-705776 GCF_000754665.1 Bison bison bison | reverse complement strand
TCACTGTGCCTCGTAAGCCATGAATGACATACTGTGGACTCTGATTGGGGTTTTGCTGATACCAATATATATACTCATTTCTACCAATGGTAGAGTGGTTAAAAGACAGGGTTACATCCTGTCCTTCAGGATAATCCATGGAGCTGGGCTGGGTGGTCTTAGCATCAGTCACAGTCCCTGGGGGGTTAAGAAATCAAATTAGTTCCAGAGTACAAATAAGCGTAATTCTATGGATCAAGTGCATAACCCTCTCATAACTGTCTGGCCCTAACCCCTACTCTTGTGTTTCTATTTATGTCCTGGAAAAATATTATTGGTGTTCAATATTGGACTGCAAGAAG
>NW_011495077.1:705016-705335 GCF_000754665.1 Bison bison bison | reverse complement strand
AGTAATAGGTTATAAAAGTGAAAATTAAAGGAATAATAGAGGACTTAAATTTTTTTTTTAATTAAAAAAAAGAAAAGAAAGAATGTCGTAAAAATAGTAAAAATATATCGAGGACTTTCCCTGGTTTTGTTGTGAGTATTGTGGGTTCAGCTCATTTTTGGCTAGTTCCTTGGTCAGACTTTTATTTCTCAAAATCTGTAGGCCCCTTCCTATGTAGTCAGTAGTAACCACAGAGTTTTAATCTATTGCCTGTAGCTTCCAAGGCGGTTCCCTCTGTTATAGCTTCTTCTGTTTGCTGGACTCCAGTGTCTGGTTTCCG
>NW_011495077.1:704490-704916 GCF_000754665.1 Bison bison bison | reverse complement strand
AGGTCTCTGAGATTGTCCTCATTTCTTTTAATTTGTTTTTCTTTTATCTTCTCTGATTCATTTATTTCTGCCATTCTATCTTCTAATTCACTAATCCTATCTTCTGCCTCTGTTCTTCTACTATTTGATGCCTCCAGAGTGTTTTTAATTTCATTTATTGCATTATTCATTATATATTGACTCTTTTTTATTTCTTCTAGGTCCTTGTTAAACCTTTCTTGCATCTTCTCAATCCTTGCCTCCAGGCTATTTATCTGTGATTCCATTTTGATTTCAAGATTTTGGATCAATTTCACTATCATGATTCGGAATTCTTTATCAGGTAGTGTCCCTATCCTTCCTCTTTTGTTTGGTTTGGTGGGCATTTATCCTGTTCCTTTATCTGCTGGGTAGTCCTCTGTCTCTTCATCTTGTTTAAATTGCTGA
>NW_011495077.1:702747-704390 GCF_000754665.1 Bison bison bison | reverse complement strand
ATGGGGAAAGAGTGGAAACAGTGTCAGACTTTATTTTTCTGGGCTCCAAAATCACTGCAGATGGTGACTTCAGCCATGAAATTAAAAGACACTTACTCCGTGGAAGGAAAGTTATGACCAACCTAGATAGCCTATTCAAAGGCAGAGACATTACTTTGCCAACAAAGGTTCGTCTAGTCAAGGCTATGGTTTTTCCTGTGGTCATGTATGGATGTGAGAGTTGGACTGTGAAGAAGGCTGAGCAAAGAAGAATTGATGCTTCTGAACTGTGGTGTTGGAGAAGACTCTTGAGAGTCCCTTGGACTGCAAGGAGATCCAACCAGTCCATCCTGAAGGAGACCAGCCCTGGGGTTTCTTTGGAAGGACTGATACTAAAGCTGAAACTCCAGTACTTTGGCCACCTCATGCGAAGAGTTGACTGATTGAAAAAGACTCTGATGCTGGGAGGGATTGGGGGCAAGAGGAGAAGGGGATGGCAGAGGATGAGATGGCTGGATGGCATCACTGACTCGATGGACGTGAGTCTGAGTGAACTCCGGGACTTGGTGATGGACAGGGAGGCCTGGCATGCTGCGATTCATGGGGTCGCAAAGAGTCGGACACGACTGAGCGGTTGATCTGATCTGATCTGTGATGAAGTAGTCATATTTCTAGGTTCTGCAGGTTGGTTCAGGACTCCAGAGACTATGGCAACTCATAATGTTGCTGCTGGTCTGATAGTTCAACTTATTGTTGACTCACAACTCCTCGCCCTCCCACCGGATTTCTTACTCATGTTCTCTTTGTCTTTGACTGAGTATGCTTGTAGCATGACGGCAAACTTCTGAAGTTCGCCCATTATTGTGAGCCTGAAGGAGGTAAGAGAAAGACGAGTGTTAGTGTGTCTTGTGGGTTCCACTGTCCTCATGTACATGTCACAGTTTGTCCAGGCTTTTTCCAGTTTGTCCACAATTGGTCCAGTTGCCACATCCAACTTCCCTTCATAAATGTTACTTTAGTTGACTTACAGTGATCTCAAGCTCAAACCAAATACAAATATAATAGCTTTTATGGACTCTTCCTCCAGCTCTAGCCCTGCCTGTGAATAATCCTTATAACTCATCTCTTACTCTACATCACTGGTGGGTCTCCTCTGGACTTGACACAATGTCTAAGAGGAAAGGACTGTATGATAAGTCACTTCAGTCATGTCTGACTCTTTGCAACCCCATGGACTGTAGCCCACCAACTTCCTCTGTCCAAGGGATTCTCCAGGCAAGAATATTGGAGTGGGTGGCCGTGCCCTCCCCCAGGGGATCTTCCCAAACCAGGGATCAAATCTGTGTCTCTAATGTCTCCTGCATTGGTAAGAGAGTTCTTTACACCTAGTGCCCAGGAAGCCCTAAAAGGAAAGGACTAAGGGAATTATTTTCATGATGATTTCAGATTCTAGACCCAGATTTGCGATGTGAGAATCTTTAGGTGAAACTACCACTTTGTATTATTGTGGAGCAAGTCTTCAAATTTAGACAACTTTACACATATTTTGTATGGTTCATTTAAAGTCAAAAATTCAAGAGGAGAATGTTATCAGTAGAGAGTTACTCTGGACATCTGTTTCCATATGTCATGGAAGGAAATTTTATTTAGAATTAAATCCTCTG
>NW_011495077.1:701649-702647 GCF_000754665.1 Bison bison bison | reverse complement strand
ATTGGTGTTCAATATTGGACTGCAAGAAGATCAAAACAGTTATCCAAAAGGAAATGAACCCTAAATATTCATTGGAAGGACTGATGCTGAAACTGGAGCTCCAATAATTTGTACACCTGATGAGAAGAGCTGACTCATTGAAAAATACCCTGATGCTGGGAAAAATTGAAGACAAAAGGAAAAGGGGGCGTTAGGGGATGAGGTGGTTAAACAGTGTCACCATCTCAATGGACATTAATTTGAGCATATTCCAGAAGATAATAGTGGACTGAGGAGCCTGGCACACTGCTGTCCATTTGGTCATAAAAGTTGGATACAACTTAGTGACTGAAAAACAACAAAATTATGGAGACCAAATATACGTGGCAAGAATCAGAGATCCATAGGCTTTGTTCCATGGGTCCTTGGCTCAATAAACCCAGAGATTTCCTACAACCTGCTTACTGCTAAGGACTCTTCTGGAATCATAGCCAAGGTTTAAACTGTCATGTAGAAGTTTGTGTCCCTAGCAAATCCATGATTGGTTCTCAATTCCATCACTATAATGCTGAATAAAGCACAGGGAGAGGAGTAGCGAGCAAATAACTCTTTGTGGTCCTTTGCCCTCAAGTCATCCCTTGTAGACACAGAACACTTACCCAAGGTCAGAAACACTGTTACTCCAGTCACCAGCCCCATACTTCAGGGACAAACCAGGATCATGGGCCCAGAGTTCAGGCTTGGGTCTGATCCTTGGCTTAAGGAGGTTCCAGAGAACAGAGGCAACAGCTGTTAGTAAAGACTTACAACCAGTGCAGATATTGCTGTGTTGTTGCTAGGACCTTCTCAGCCAATGATCAAGCAATCCCTTATCTAGGTCTTCCTCCCCTGTTTTAGTCATGTCCCCAAAAGATGGTGAAACATCCCCAGCTCACAGTGAAATCATCTCTGAAGTTTAATGTCTGCCTCTGGAAAAGGAATACCAATCACAATGATGTGTCTATGCACAACCATTGGTC
>NW_011495077.1:701181-701549 GCF_000754665.1 Bison bison bison | reverse complement strand
TTTTCTCATGAGATCATATACTCATGAATCTCTATTGGTAGAATTAGTGATAGAACTAACAACAGTTCTATTAAACAGCACTCATTAATTCTGTAATTTCTAAAGATAAGTTCAGTAGAATGTTTTAAAGCAGGACACGTTTGGTATAAGAATGGCACTTGATTTTTTTTCTTTTTGGTAAGGATTGTTTCTGAACAGAGATGAAAAAATAGAAATCAAAAAAGGCTTTTTAAAATCTGTTCACTACTTTTGGGTTGGCAAGCACTGTGCTTCCTTGGGCATCAGTTCAGTTCAGTTCAATTCAGTCGCTCAGTCATGTTGAACCCTATGAGACCCCATGAACTGCAGCATGCCAGGCCTTCCTGTAC
>NW_011495077.1:699163-701081 GCF_000754665.1 Bison bison bison | reverse complement strand
TGTCTATGCACAACCATTGGTCTTTCATTTGTTTCTTAAGAAATTGGCTGATGCTCCATGAAGCTTGCAGAGCATAATATTTAATCCCAGGAAAATGTACTGAGCTCTGTGTAGTAAGATAATGAAAATTTCCATCCACATTCCAGAAAATGTAAGGAAGATTCAAAAGTAGGCAGTGATGTGCTCTGGGAGATGGAAAAAAATAACGTTGAGACTAAAAGCTACACATCCTGGAGCTTGGAGCTCTTGTAAGTGTTCTTGGAATCATGCATCTATCACCATCCAGGTAGACATTTTTCATGCATCTGTTCTTAATATTCTAACTGACATAGCTAGAGTTCACCTCATCCTCTCTGAACAGTGGTCCATAATCCTCATGTTCCCTATGCCTATGCTTGTGGGTGTTGTATAGCAAGGATGCTAAGGCAGAGGAATAGACAGAAAGAAAGGCAAAGTAGGTGGGGGGTGGGGTGGAGGTGGGTGTGAGTAATATAAAAAGTCGGAGGAGGGAAAAAAGCATGTAAGGAATAGAAAAGTGAAAGGATAATCAGAGCAGGGAAATAGGAAAGCAGTGTTTAGGGAGATACATGGAAAGGGCTTAAGCTATTTGGCTAAGATCCCCTTAATCCTTGACCACACACAGTCAACAAGGGATAAAAAGCTCAAGTTGTGTAAAGAAGATGAAAGCATGTCATTTTCCTTTTTTTGGGCACATCAATGGAAAACACATTTCCCTCCCTTTCTCCCAGAAACACTGTTTTCAGATGAATCAGCCTCCTCTTGTGACTGAATAGAAGAACTGCAGAGCTAAACCTGCACCAAAAGTCAGCAAGCAACTTTTTGAAAAGCTCCTCAAATTTGAAGGTAAATGGGCTTCCCAAGTGGTGTGAGTGGTAAAGAACTCACCTGCCAATGCAGGAGACTTAAGAGACCCATGTTCAATCCCTGGATCAGGAAGATCCCCTAGAGAAGGGCTTAGCAACCCACTTCAGTATTCTTGCCTGGGGAGCCTGGTGGGCTACAATCCATGACTCCCAGAGTTAGACACGATTGAAACAACTTACCACACAATACACACAACTTACTTGTAATACTTCTGTACTCATCTGTATTTTCTTGGTTCTAAATATCCCATAGAAGATTTTAATTATCTTTGCTTTCAGTTCAGTTCAGTTCAGTTGCTCAGTCATGTCCAACTGTGCGACCCCATGAACCGCAGCACACCAGGCCTCTGCAGTCATACGATTCTCATTTGTTGATCTCTTTTTCATTTGTCTCTAACCTTCCTATGTTTAAAATTTACTTCAAAGCCCATGTAATTCAATATTTATAAGAGTTTGATACATAATAGGCACTCAAGAATTACATGGTTTCTGAGTGAGCCGATGAATCATTATTCATGAATTTGATGAGAAATTGCATTAAACAACTGTTTAAATTACTCTGAAAACAATCTTCCAACTTTATGGGATGCATGCCAAATAAAAGACTCCGATAGTATAAACAGAGGGTTATTATTGTGAAGAATGAACAATAGACTATAAACAATAAATCCAAGTCTAGCATGGAGGAAAATTGTACTGAAGACATAGGAGTAATGTTACACTAATCATGCTTTGTTCATTTAACAAATATTCATAAATACTCGCTGGAAGTGTTGTTCAGACTCTAAGTCATGTCTGACTCTTTGCAACCCCATGAACCGCAGCACACCACAATTTCTTGTTCTTCTCTATCTCCAAGAGTTTTTTCAAGCCCATTTCCATTGTGTGGATGCTGTCATCCAATCATCTCATCCTCTGTCACCCCCTTCTCCTCCTGCCCTCAATCTTTCCCAGCATCAGGGTCTTTTCCAATGAGTCGGCTCTTCACATCAAGTGGCCAAAGTATTGGAACTTCAGCTTCAGCATCAGTCTTT
>NW_011495077.1:695219-699063 GCF_000754665.1 Bison bison bison | reverse complement strand
ATTGAAGCAACTTACCACACAGCACACACATCTTACTTCTAATACCTCTGTACTCATATTTTCTTGGTCCTAAATACCCCATGCTGCTGCTGCTAAGTCGCTTCAGTCGTGTCCGACTCTGTGCGACCCCATAGACGGCAGCCCACCAGGCTCCCCTGTCCCTGGGATTCTCCAGGCAAGAATTCTGGAGTGGGTTGCCATTTCCTCCTCCAATGCATGAAAGTGAAACATGAAAGTGAAGTCGCTCAGTCGTGTCCGACTCTTCGGTACCCCATGGACTGCAGCCCACCAGGCTCCTCCGTCCATGGGATTTTCCAGGCAAGAGTACTGGAGTGGGGTGCCATTGCCTTCTCTGCCAAATTCCCTAGGTTACTGCAATTACTAACGTAAATTTGAAATGTAATTTGAAATACCCCATAGAAGGTTTTAATTATCTTTGACGGCTTTCAGCTCAGTTTAGTTCAGTTGCTCAGTCGTGTCCAACTCTTTGCGACCCCATGAACCACAGCACACCAGGCCTCTGCAGTCATTCGATTCTCATTTGCTGATCTCTTTTTCATTTGTCGCTAACCTTCCTATATTTAAATTTTACTTCAAAGCCCGTGTAATTCAATATTTATAAGAGTTTGATACATAGTAGGCACTCAAGAATTACATGGTTTCTGAGTGAGCCGATGAATCATTATTCATGAATTTGATGAGAAATTACGTTAAACAACTGTCTAAATTACTCTGAAAACAATCTTCTAATTTTATGGGATGCATGCCAAATAAAAGACTCCGATAGTATAAACAGAGGGTTATTATTGTGAACAATGAACAGTAGACTATAAACAATAAATCCAAGTCTAGCATGGAGGAAAATTGTGCTGAAGACATAGGAGTAATGTTACACTAATCATGCTTTGTTCATTTAACAAATTTTCATAAATACTCGCTAGAAGTGTTGTTGTTCAGTCTCTAAGTCATGTCTGACTCTTTGCAACCCCATGAACCACAGCACACCACAATTTCTTGTCCTTCTCTGTCTCCAAGAGTTTTTTCAAGCCCATGTCCATTGTGTGGATGCTGCCATCCAATCACCCCCTTCTCCTCCTGCCCTCAATCTTTCCCAGCATCAGGGTCTTTTCCAATGAGTCGGCTCTTCACATCAAGTGGCCAAAGTATTGGAACTTCAGCTTCAGCATCAGTCTTTCTGATGAATATTCTGGGTTGATTTCCTTTAGGATTGACCCGTTTGATCTCTTTGCTGTCCAAGAAACTCTCAAAGGTCTTCTGCAGCACCACAATTAGAAAGCCTTAATTCTTCGGCACTCAGCCTTCTTTAGGGTCCAACTCTCACATCAGTATGACTACTGGAAAACCATAGCTTCAACTCTGTGGAGCTTTGTTGGCAAAGTGATGTCTCTGCTTTTTAATATGCTGTCTAGGTTTGTCATAGCTTTCCTTCCAAGGATCAAGTGTCTTTTAATATCATGGTTGCAGACATCTTCTGCAGTGATTTTGGAGCCAAAGAAAATAAAATCTGTCACTGCTTCCACTTTTCCCCCATCTATTTGCATTAAGTGTTGGGACCCCGGATGCCATGATCTTAGTTTTTTAAAATTTGAGTTTGTCAGTGTTCTCCTTTACTCTCATCAAGAAGCTCTTTAGTTACTCTTCTCTTTCTGTCATTAGAGTGGTATCATCTGCATATGTGAGGTTGTTGGTATTTCTCCTGGCAATCTTGATTCCAGCTTGTGATTCATCCAACCCAGCATTTCACATGATGTACTCTGCATATTATTTAAATAAGCAGGGTGACAGTATACAGCCTTGATGTATTCCTTTCCCAGTTTTGAATCAGTTTTTTGTTCCATGTCTGGTTCTAACTGTTGCTTCTTGACCTGCATACAGGTTTCTCAGGAGGCAGGTAAGGTGGTCTGGTATTCCTATCTATTTAAGAATTTTCTGATTTGTTTTGATCCACAC
Organism: Bison bison bison; assembly: GCF_000754665.1. NCBI lineage: Eukaryota > Metazoa > Chordata > Mammalia > Artiodactyla > Bovidae > Bison > Bison bison. The sequence goes on along the minus strand of NW_011495077.1, from coordinate 697,092 downwards.
AGTCAAAGGCTTTAGCATAGTCAACGAAGCAGAAGTAGATGTTTTTTTCTGGAATTCCCTTGCTTTTTCTATGATCCAGTGAATGGTCTAGTGGTTTTCCCTACTTTCTTCAGCTTAAGCCTGAATTTTGCAATAATGAGCTCATGATCTGAGCCACAGTCAGCTCCAGATATTGTTTTTGCTGACTGTGTAGAGTTTCTCCAACTTTGACTGCAAAGAATATAATCAATTTGATTTCTGTATTAACTCTCTGGTGATATTCATGTGTAGGGTGGGCTCTTGTGTTGTTGGAAGAGGGTGTTTTCTATGACCAGTGTGTTTTTGTGGCAAAACTCTATTAGCCCTTTCCTGCTTCATTTTGTACTCCAAGGCCAAACTTACCTGTTACTCCAGGTATCTCTTGACTTCCTATGTTTGCATTCCAATTCCTTATGATAAAAAGGACATCTTTTTTTTATTTGGTGGTATTTCTAGAAGGTCTTGTAGATCTTCATAAAACTGTTCTTCATAGATCCCTTTAGGTTCCAGTTTAAACCTATCATGTCACCATCACTGAGACATCCAGTCACCCTGTTCTGGGTCAAGTGCTTCCTCATACCCAAATCTTCTCCAAGGAGCCCTCTAAATGGTACACTCAGGATGACAACAAAAGTTTAAGATGCTTTTCACAGTTAGGAAAGTTATGTCTCATTACTCAAAGATTAAAAATATTGGAACAGTAAAATCTATCTCAAAGGGTTTTGATATTTAAATTAGATAATGAATCGGAAATACATCCTACAGTGCCTGACATATAGTAAGCTCAATAAATACCAACTTTCTATATTCTACTAAAACCTCCTTTCCATTGATGTGCACACCTGTGACCTGATTTTTCAACTCCACATCAGTTCAGTAATGATTTGATTTTTCTCCCTTTGTTTCTTGATGAGTCTGGCTAATGGTTTGTCAATTTTATTTATCCTTTCAAAGAACCAGCTTTTGGCTTTGTTGATTTTTGCTATGGTCTCTTTTGTTTCTTTTGCATTTATTTCTGCCCTAATTTTTAAGATTTCTTTCCTTCTACTAATCCTGGGGTTCTTCATTTCTTCCTTTTCTAGTTGTGTGAGGTGTAGAGTTAGGTTATTTATTTAACTTTTTTCTTGTTTCTTGAGGTATGCCTGTATTGCTATGAACTTTCCCCTTAGGGCTGCTTTTACAGTGTCCCATAGGTTTTGGGTTGTTGTGTTTTCACTTTCATTCGTTTCTATGCAAATTTTGATTTCTTTTTTGATTTCTTCTGTGACTTGTTGGTTATTCAGCAGCGTGTTGTTCAGCCTCCATATGTTGGAATTTTTCATAGTTTTTCTCCTGTAATTGAGATCTAATCTTACTGCATTGTGGTCAGAAAAGATGCTTGGAATGATTTCTATTTTTTTGAATTTACCAAGGCTAGATTTATGGCCCAGGATGTGATCTATCCTGGAGAAAGTTCCAGGTGCGCCTGAGAAAAAGGTGAAATTCATTGTTTTGGGATGAAATGTCCTATAGATATCAATTAGGTCTAACTGGTCTATTGTATCGCTTAACGTTTGTGTTTCCTTGTTAATTTTCTGTTTAGTTGATCTATCCATAGGTGTGAGTGGGGTATTAAAGTCTCCCACTATTATTGTGTTATTGTTAATTTCTCCTTTCATACTTGTTAGCATTTGTCTTATGTACTGTCGTGCTCCCGTGTTGGGTGCATATATATTTATAATTGTTATGTCTTCTTCTTGGATTGATCCTTTGATCATTATGTAGTGACCTTCTTTGTCTCTTTTCACAGCCTTTGTTTTAAAGTCTATTTTATCTGATATGAGTATTGCTACTCCTGCTTTCTTTTGGTCCCTAT
>NW_011495077.1:693178-695119 GCF_000754665.1 Bison bison bison | reverse complement strand
TTTTTTTTTTTTTTTTGGTGGTATTTCTAGAAGGTCTTGTAGATCTTCATAGAACTGTTCTTCATAGATCCCTTTAGGTTCCAGTTTAAACCCATCATGTCACCATCACTGAGACATCCAGTCACCCTGTTCTGGGTCAAGTGCTTCCTCATAACCAAATCTTCTCCAAGGAACCCTCTAAATGGTACACTCAGGATGACAATAAAAGTTTAAGATGCCTTTCACAGTTAGGAAAGTTATGTCTCATTTCTCAAAGATTAAAATTTGGAACAGTAAAATCTATCTCAAAGGGTTTTGATATTTAAATTAGACAATGAATTGGAAATACATCCTACAGTGCCTGATATATAGTAAGCTCAATAAATACCAACTTTCTATATTCTACTAAAACCTCCTTTCCATTAATGTCCACGCCTGTGACCTGATTTTTCAACTCCACATCAGTTCAGTAATGGACACTTCTAGGAAAGTTATTTAATCACTTGTTTTCCTGGAGATAGTCATTATCTTTCTTTATTCTTTTGGTGTGATAGCCAGCTAGCTACATTGATGCACTCAGGGTGCTGAAAAGACACAGATGGAACAGGTGAGGTTTGACTTTGGTTTCCGTAAAAATAGTGAAATCATGGACACCTTGCATATTTACTAGCTATTGGATATAATATTTCTGAATTGGATCTCCAAGATTTTGCCATTCTTTTTAATGACTATTAATAAGTCATTCTTGTTAATGACTAAGAAGTGACTATTTTCACTTCTCTTTGATTCATGAGCCTTTAATATATTCTGCACTTGATTCCTTTTTCAGTAATGCGTATTGCATATCTAGGCTTCCAGACTGACACTGGCTTTCCACTCTCTTAGCAGCGCTTTTTGATTAAAAAGACAATTTAAAAATATGCTTTCATGCTCATTAGAAGCTTCCTTGAAAGTTTTATTTGTTTTTTTCTTTAAAAACTTTACAAATGCTTTCCTTTTTGCACTGCTATTGCTTGTGATGAGAAGACAAGTATCGTTCTTAATGATGTTTCCCAGAATACAACATATCAATTTCCCCTGCCTATTAACACGATTTTTTTACACTAAAATAGACCCTTGAATTTGTCTTCAACACCTTGCAAACTTCTGCCAAAACCATAGAGGTCAACTAACAGAATTCCTTATTCATCTTTATGACTTTCCACATAGCATTGCTCCTGAATAAGGAGCTTGTTTTATAGGAAATCAAGTACAACAGTGAGTAGAGGTTCTTGCTATGCTAAGAGGTTATGGAATGGGTAATGGATGAGGTAGTTATAAATACCAGTTACAATCTTGTGATCATTTGCAGTAACACAACCTAGAATATTTGTGAAATTATTTTCATTGTATATGAATATATTTATGTATATATTAGCCTTTTTAGCTTCCCTCTCCTCTTTGCCTGCCTCTGGTAACAGAAAATGTGCTGCTACAAGTTAATCTTATATCTCATTGTATCTCTGTAGTAAAAATACAGGGTCAATTGGAGAGTGTGATTCAGCTAGAATAGGAAAGAATGTCACCCTTAAATAGACAAATGAACTTGGTATTCTCTTTGAAGGAGAGAGCCTGTTTTGGCTGAATAAAGAATAATTGCATCATATTAACAGGAAGCTTAGTTTTCCTGTGGTCCTTGTTCAAAGTTGTGGTGTTCAAAGAGGTAATGATGAATGCTTTAGTTAACAAGGAGAGAAGTTAACTAGTTAAGCTATTATGGTGGATTTGTACTTTCTCAACTTAATCTATTTCCCAGAATTTGCTTCTCTGTATTGTTCTGGGTTATGGTTGGCCATGAAAGAGATTTGCGTAAGATTTCACTGACCTAGAGCCAGACATTCTGGAATATGAAGTCAAGTGGGCCTTAGAAAGCATCACTACAAACAAAGCTAGTGGAGGTGATAGAATTCCAGTTGATCTATT
>NW_011495077.1:692621-693078 GCF_000754665.1 Bison bison bison | reverse complement strand
ATTTGGAAAACTCAGCAGTGGCCACAGGACTGGAAAAGGTCAGTTTTCATTCCAATCCCAAAGAAAAGCAACGTCAAAGAATGCTCAAACTACCGCACAATTGTACTCATCTCACATGCTAGTAAAGTAACGCTCAAAATTCTCCAAGCCAGGCTTCAGCAACATGTGAACCATGAACTTCGTGATGTTCAAGCTGGTTTTAGAAAAGGCAGAGGAACCAGAGACCAAATTGCCAACATCTGCTGGATCATGGAAAAAGCAAGAGAGTTCCAGAAAAACATCTATTTCTGCTTTATTGACTATGCCAAAGCCTTTGACTGTGTGGATCACAATAAACTGTGGAAAATTCTGAAAGAGATGAGAATACCAGACCACCTGATCTGCCTCTTGAGAAATTTGTATGCAGGTCAGGAAGCAACAGTTAGAACTGGACATGGAACAACAGACTGGTTCCAAA
>NW_011495077.1:692048-692521 GCF_000754665.1 Bison bison bison | reverse complement strand
ATAACTTTCCTTCCAAGGAGTAAGCGTCTTTTAATTTCATGGCTGCAGTCACCATCTACAGTGATTTTGGAGCCCCCCAAAATGAAGTCTGACACTGTTTCCCCATCTATTTCCCATGAAATGATGGGACCAGATGCCATGATCTTAGTTTCTGAATGTTGAGCTTTAAGCCAACTTTTTCACTTTCACTTTTTCACTTTCATCAAGAGGCTTTTTAGTTCCTCTTCACTTTCTGCCATAAGGGTGGTGTCATCTGCATATCTGAGGTTATTGATATTTCTCCTGGCAATCTTGATTCCAGCTTGTGTTTCGTCCAGTCCAGCGTTTCTCACGATGTACTCTGCATATAAGTTAAATAAGCAGGGTAAAAATATACAGCCTTGACACAATAGTAGGATGCAAATTCTATTCAAGGTCCCATAGACTATAAACTAGGAGACACTGGTACACATCCAGGGACATAAAACAAGGTG
>NW_011495077.1:691107-691948 GCF_000754665.1 Bison bison bison | reverse complement strand
TTTATCCTTGGCACATGGATGCAAATGTTTTCCAATTTTTAGTGTAATACCTTTCCAGTATCAATTTTATCACAAAATTTTACTTTGTCACCCTCCGCATCTGGTCATATCATTCTCCTTTATTTCAGGTTTTTCTTCTATTTTTAGAATTTTTCTTTACCTTTTATAGTTATCGTGTATTTATTCCATGGGTGATCTGGTTTTCTGAGTTTTTGTTCTAACTACTAAAATGAATTATTTTCTGAAGTTTTCTCATCATCTTTGTGCCCAGGATGCTTCTTCTCTATGTTCTGCATTGTGTATACACTTGTTACTCGTTTATTTAAAAATCACTTAGTGTGTTGCCAGTTTTATGCAATTCTGGTGTAATGAACAAATTAGATATTCTTCTAACTTTAGATTCAATCCCTCAGATGTGCAAACAGCTAGAATTTGTGAAACATTAGAATCCTCAGTGTGCACTGCCAACAATCTCTTCCTGATTCAATTTATTAATGTACTAGCTACAGGGAAAAACAGTTAAAAGACACAGTGTGCCAATGGAGCTCCAAGTTACTAACTCCTATTATTTTTCTCATGAGATCATATACTCATGAATCTCTATTGGTAGAATTAGTGATAGAACTAACAACAGTTCTGTTAAACAGCACTCATTAATTCTGTAATTTCTAAAGATAAGTTCAGTAGAATGTTTTAAAGCAGGACACCTTTGGTATAAGAATGGCACTTGATTTTTTTTCTTTTTGGTAAGGATTGTTTCTGAACAGAGATGAAAAAATAGAAATCAAAAAAGGCTTTTTAAAATCTGTTCACTACTTTTGGGTTGGCAAGCACTGTGCTT
>NW_011495077.1:689006-691007 GCF_000754665.1 Bison bison bison | reverse complement strand
GTCCAGTACTTTGGCCACCTCATGCAAAGAGTTGCCTCATTGGAAAAGACTCTGATGCTGGGAGAGATTGGGGGCAAGAGGAGAAAGGGACGACAGAGGATGAGATGGCTGGATGGCATCACTGACTCGATGGACGTGAGTCTGGGTGAACTCCAGGAGTTGGTGATGGACAGGGAGGCCTGGCGTGCTGCAATTCATGAGGTCGCAAAGAGTCAGACACGACTGAGAGACTGATCTGATCTGATCTGTGATGAAGTAGTCATGTTTCTAGGTTCTGCAGGTTGGTTCAGGGCTCCATAGACTATGGCAACTCATAATGTTGCTGCTGGTCTGATAGTTCATCTTATTGTTGACTCACAACTCCTCGACCTCCAGCCGGATTTCTTACTCATGTTCTCTTTGCCTTTGACCAAGTATGCTTGTACCATGACGGCAAACTTCTGAAGTTCGCCCATTACTGTGAGCCTGAAGGAGGTAAGAGAAAGACGAATGTTAGTGTGTCTTGTGGGGTCCACTGTCCTCATGTACATGTCACAGTTTGTCCATGCTTTTTCCAGTTTGTCCACAGTTTGTCCAGTTGCCACATCCAACTTCCCTTCATAAATGGTACTTTAGTTGACTTACAGTGATCTCAAGCTCAAACCAAATACAAATATAATAGCTTCTTAGACTCTTCCTCTAGCTCTAGCACTGCCTGTGAATAATCCTTATAACTCATCTCCTACTCTGCATCACTTGTGGGTCTCCTCTGAATATGCCCTGACACAATGTCTAAGAGGAAACAACTGTATGATAAGTCGCTTCAGTCGTGTCTGACTCTTTGCAACCCCATGTACTGTAGCCCTCCAACTTCCTCTGTCCGAGGGATTCTCCAGGCAAGAATATTAGAGTGGGTGGCCTTGCCTTCCTCCAGGGGATCTTCCCAAACCAGGGATTAAATCTGTCTCTAATGTCTCCTGCATTGGCAAGTGAGTTCTTTACCCCTAGTGCCCAGGAAGCCCTAAAAGGAAAGGACTAAGGAAATGATTTTCATGATGATTTCAGATTCTAGACCCAGATTTGTGATGCAAGGATCTTTAGGTGAAACTACCACTTTATATTATTGTGGAGCAAGTCTTCAAATTTAGACAACTTTACACATATTTTGTATGGTTGATTTAAAGTCAAAAATTCAAGAGGAGAACGTTATCAGTAGAGAGTTACTCTGGACACCTGTTTCCATATGTCATGGAAGGAAATTTTATTTAGAATTAAATCCTCTGATGCAGACCACAGATGAAGCAACCGCAGGACTACCATTTCTTGTCTAGGATCTAAAGGTGTGTATCTCAGCTCTGGTCCTGCAGCAGAGGGGCTCTCTCTTATTAAGCTCTGGGAGTTTTGTTCAGCTTCTCCTATTACCTTGAGCACTGTGAGTTCTAAGAGAGCACAGAAGTACTTTGTAGAATCTTCTAGTTGCAAGGTTGAAATGGTGAGGCTGGAGGATTTAAGTGATCTCTGAAAATTTATAGAGCAGCGGCTACCCACTGTAAGGAAAATCATCTCTCCACTGGCAGGTTGCTTATACCAAAAAATGTTGTAACTGCTCCAACTTGTTTCACACTGACAGTTCATGGTGACTGCCTCTCCAATCTAAGTGAATATGTCTGGTTGATCTTGAATAACTTTCTGGGCTACACCAGATCCTGTGGAAAAAATCAGAAAACAGAGGTGAAGCAGTGAATAAAATAATGTAGGAATTAGATTCATTTCAGATCACACCCCCCAAAAACAAACTGAAATCCTAAGACTCTTGCTTTTCTCTAGTCCTCCTTTCTTCCCCAAGTCCCTGTGAAGCTCCATGTGCCTGTGTGCAGTCCTTTCACCCTGAACACTTGCACCCATGTTTGGAAGCATCCCTACCAGAGAAGGTGGAGGCCAGGAACACCCAGAACAGATTGGAGAGCAGCATGAGGCATGGATTCCCCTACACAAATGTGCTCAGTTCTGCCTCAAGGTGAG
>NW_011495077.1:688347-688906 GCF_000754665.1 Bison bison bison | reverse complement strand
GGCTCACTTGTTCAGTCGCGCTGTGGGGAGGGAGGGAGGGATGCTGCAAACAAGTAACACTGGCGTGTGCTCGCAGTGCCTCAGCCACACTGGGTCTGCCCCCGCTCACGGTGCATGTAGCCTCCCTGCCCACACTGCTCAGGCTCTAGGTTGTTCTGCCGGGAACCATCCGTAGCTGGCCCTGGGCTGCCTGCACCTCCCAGGTCCAAGCCACTCAGGTTCAGGCACTCGGGTAGTCAGAGGCGCAGACTCGGTTGGGCCTGCGTTTTGTGCCCTTCCCAGGTCCAAGCAGCTCCAGTGATGAGGTGTTTAGCGAGCGTGCTTGCTGCGACTTATCACCTCTCCACCGCTCAGTTATCTAGGTGTACAACTGGCACACCTTCTCCGGGAGATGTTGACCGTCCAGACCCCCAAGAAGTTTTAGTTAGCAAAGAAGCCTGCTTACAGTTTTATAGATAATGTCTCTCTGGGGCTGTGATTGCCCCCTTCGGCTCTGGCTGTGTGTCACCGGAGGGGGAAGTCTGCAGCTGGCTATCTCTGTTCAGTCCTTTGTCCGTGC
>NW_011495077.1:686591-688247 GCF_000754665.1 Bison bison bison | reverse complement strand
CGTGCACAGGCCTGGCGGTGTCTTAGGTTAGGGCTGGCTTTTCCCGTGGTAGATATCCCACAGTCTGGTTTGCTAGCCCAGATTATTTCTCTCAGATACCGCTCAGGGTATTCAGGCCAGGTCCTTACTCTAAGCGATGAAGCCCGCACAGCGCCTCCCTGCCCAGCCCCTGCTTGCTAATGGCGTGTGCAGGCATCTGCGCTGCTTCTCCACTGGGGGAGTTACTGTAGGGCTCGCAATTTGCAAGTTTTAATTGTTTATTTATTTTTACTCCATGTTATGTTGCCCTCTGTGCTTCCAAAGCTCGGCACAGATTCAGCAGTGAGAAGGTTTCCTGATGTTTGGAAACTTCTCTCTTTTTAAGACTCCCTTCCCGGGATGGAAGTCCATCCCTCCCTCTTTTGTCTCTTTTTTTGTCTTTTATATTTTTTCCTACCTCCTTTTGAAGACTTGGGTTGCTTTTCTGGGTGCCTGATGTCCTCTGCCGGCATTCAAAAGTTGTTTTGTGGAATTTACTCGGTTTTTAAATGCTCTTTTGATGAATTTGTGGGGGAGAAAGTGTTCTCCCCACGCTACTCCTCCACCATCTTGGCTCCGCCTCCAAGTATCCTTCTTAATGATGTTTCCCAGAATACAACATATCAATTTCCCCTGCCCATTAACACGATTTTTTTTACACTAAAATGGACCCTTGAATTTGTCTTCAACACCTTGAAAACTTCTGCCAAAACCACAGTGGTCAACTAACAGAATTCCTTATTCATCTTTATGACTTTCCACATAGCATTGCTCCTGAATAAGGAGCTTGTTTTACAGGAAATCAAGTACAACAGTGAGTAGAGGTTCTTGCTATGCTAAGAGGTTATGGAAAGGGTAATGGATGAGGTAGTTATAAATACCAGTTACAATCTCGTGATCATTTGCAGTAACACAACCTAGATTATTTGTGAAATTATTTTCATTGTATATGAATATATTCATGTATACATTAGCCATTTTTAGCTTCCCTCTCCTCTTTGCCTGCTTCTGGTAACATAAAATGTGCTGCTACAAGTTAATCTTATATCTCATTGTATCTCTGTAGTAAAAATACAGGGTCAATTGGAGAGTGTGATTCAGCTAGAATAGGAAAGAATGTCACCCTTAAATAGATAAATGAACTTGGTATTCTCTTTGAAGGAGAGAGCCTGTTTGGGCTGAATAAAGAATAATTGCATCATATTAACAGGAAGCTTAGTTTTCCTGTGGTCCTTATTCAAAGTTGTGGTGTTCAAAGAGGTAATGATGAATGCTTGGTTAACAAGGAGAGAAGTTAACTAGTTAAGCTATTATGGTGGATTTGTACTGTCTCAACTTAATCTATTTCCCAGAATTTGCTTCTCTGTATTGTTCTGGGTTATGGTTGGCCATGAAAGAGATTTGTGTAAGACTTCATTGACCTAGAGCCAGACATCCCGGAATGTGAAGTCAAGTGGTCCTTAGAAAGCATCACTATGAACAAAGCTAGTGGAGGTGATAGAATTCCAGTTGAGCTATTCCAAATCCTGAAAAATGATGCTGTAAAAGTGCTGCACTCAATATGCCAACAAATTTGGAAAACTCAGCAGTGGCCACAGAACTGGAAAAGGTCAATTTTCATTCCAATCCCAAAGAAGG
>NW_011495077.1:685851-686491 GCF_000754665.1 Bison bison bison | reverse complement strand
GAGAGGCAGGAGATGTTCTAAACTGTCTAAACACAGATTCTTTTGAGTAGTTAAAAGATTGATTATAAATTGTATTGGTGAAGGGATTTTCACTTGTTGGGCCAATGTTTGCTGCTAAGTCTCCATATCCCTTACCTGCTGTGTCCCTGGCAGTGTATTGATTAATATAATTGGTGTAAGTAGTAGCTTTAATGTTTGTAACCTGGGACCCTTGAGTTAATTCTTTTTCTTGTTATAGCCTACCACACCTTTGCTCTGTAGGAATGCAACTTTATCTAATGCTTTTGGAGGGTGGCTCCTGACCATTCACCTTTAGAGAAAAATAAGTTTTCTGAAGAAAAGGTCTTAAAATGTTAACAGGCCTCCGGGCCAGAAGATGATGCAAATCACCTAAGCTTTTGCATATGATAAGTTTGCAGGAAGAAAGCCTGGTTTGCTGCAAGACTCTACCCCTTCCCCCATTATCCTCTATGCATAACTTAAGGTATAAAAACTACTTTGAAAAATAAAGTGCGGGCCTTGTTCACCGAAACTTGGTCTCCCCATGTCGTTCTTTCTCTTACCTTCTGGCTGAATTATTCAGCCTCTTTTCTCCACTGAATTTCCTCACTGAGCTATCCTTATTTCAGCCTCTTTTCTT
>NW_011495077.1:681133-681910 GCF_000754665.1 Bison bison bison | reverse complement strand
CAGCATTGGAAAAGACTCTGATGCTGGGAGGGATTGGGGGCAAGAGGAGAAAGGGACGACAGAGGATGAGATGGCTGGATGGCGTCACTGACTCGATGGACGTGAGTCTGAGTGAACTCCGGGACTTGGTGATGGACAGGGAGGCCTGGCATGCTGCGATTCATGGGGTTTCAAAGAGTCAGACACGACTGAGCGACTGATCTGATCTGATCTGATCTGATCTGATAGGTATTTATTTTAACAGTGATTTTGTCCACAATTCCCGTAGGACCTTTAAAAATTATAAAAGCAACATTATCTGTTATCTCAAAATGTAATTGAAAAAATAAAACATGTCTAGGGAAAATTTGCAAGTATAAGATAGTATTAACAGAGACTGTTCAGAATCTAAATCTTTATCTTGGCATCTGGTACTGCAGACTTACTACACACCTTCTTTACAGGGAACAACTGAAATAAGCAAAGTAAACAGTATGGTTGTTGTTCAGTAGTTAAGTCTGCTATTTGTGACCCCAAGGACTGCAGCATGCTAATGTAGCCTGTCCTCCACTATGCCCTGGAGTTTGCAAAAATTCATGTCTATTGAGTTAATGATGCTATCTAACCACCTCATCTCATCTCACCTAAACACTATGGGATAGGTGCTAAACATCAGAGCAGTGCCTTCCACCAGCTTAGTCGTTCAGTCATGTATGACTCTTTTCAACCTCCATAGACTGTAACTCACCAGGTTTCTCTGTCTATGGAATCCTCCAGGCAAGAATACTGGAGAGGCTT
>NW_011495077.1:678666-680234 GCF_000754665.1 Bison bison bison | reverse complement strand
ATGTTATCAGTAGAGAGTTACTCTGGACATCTGTTTCCATATGTCATGGAAGGAAATTTTATTTAGAATTAAATCCTCTGATGCAGACCACAGATGAAGCAAGAGCAGGACTACCATTTCTTGTCTAGGATCCAAAGGTGTGTATCTCAGCTGTGGTTCTGCAGCAGAGGGGCTCTCTCTTATTAAGCTCTGGGGGTTTTGTTCAGCTTCTCCTATTACCTTGAGCACTGTGAGTTCAAAGAGAGCACAGAAGTACTTTTCAGAATCTTCCAGTTGTAAGGTTGAAATGGTGAGGCTGGAGGATTTAAGTGATCTCTGAAAATTTACAGAGTAGTGGCCATCCCTTGTAAGGAAAATCATCTCTCCACTGGCAGGTTGCTTATACCAAAAAATGTTGTAATTGCTCCAACTTGTTTCATACTGACAGTTCATGGTGACTGCCTCTCCAATCTGAGTGAATATGTCTGGTTGATCTTGAATAACTTTCTGGGCTACACCAGATCCTGTGGGAAAAATAAAAAAACAGAGATGAAGCAGTGTATAAAATAGTATAGGAATTAGCCTCATTTCAGATCACACCCCCAAAAAACAAACTGAAATCCTAAGACTCTTGCTTTTCTCCAGTCTTCCTTTCCTCCCCAAGTCCCTGTGAAGCTTCACGTGCCTGTGTGCAGTCCTTTCACTCTGAACATGCGCACCCGTGCTTGGAAGCATCCCTACCAGAGAAGGTGGAGACCAGGAACACCCAGAGCAGATTGGAGAGTGGCATGAGGCATGGATTCCCCTACACAAATGGGCCCAGTTCTGCCTCAAGGTGAGAGTTCAGTGTTTTTGTGCACCTGGCAGCACATACGCATAATACCTCAGTTCTTGTGTGACTCCTTCAAACAGGAAGTGGTGTTTGTCATATTCATACATCATGTGGTCTGTGTACAGATGAGAAAAAACGTCTGGCTCACCACAAACTTTTACTTTGTCTATTTCTCTTTCACTGGCAATTAAGTTAGGCTGATCCTGAAAGGGGGAGTGGGGTGCTGAAAAAGCTGGTAGTAATAAAGGTTTGAGCTGAGGGAATTGAGGAACAAACTAGGTGTCATTCACTGATACATATTCAGGACAATTATTTTGCCATCCCATTTATTTTTTTTTTAATTTTATTTTATTTAACTTTACAATATTGTATTGGTTTTGCCATCCCATTTAAAACACGGTTTGCTTTCTGTTTTTAAACTTTATATTAGAGTATAGGCAAAATGTTTGTCTGAGGAGGCCTTACAAACAGCTGAGAAAAGAAGAGAAGAGAAAGGCAAAGAAGAAAAGAAGCAATATACCCATTTGAATTCAGAGTTTCAAAGAATAGCAAAAAAGAGATTCGAAAGCCCTCCTCGGTGATCAATGCAAAGAAATAGAGGAAAACAATAGAATGGGAAAGACTAGAGAGCTCTTCAACAAAATTAGAGACACCAAGGGAACATTTCATGCAAATATGGGCACAATAAAGGACAGAAATGGTAAAGACCTAACAGAAGCAGAAGATATTAAGAAGAGGTAGAAAGAATACATAGAGG
>NW_011495077.1:674852-677931 GCF_000754665.1 Bison bison bison | reverse complement strand
TAGAAATACACCATTTCTGCCCTAAAATCAACTTCCTGTGGTTCAAAATGAGGAATCAAACACTGCTTTCTTGAAACCAGCTTCACAAACATTGTAGATATCTCTTATGAGCTCACAATGCAAAGAAAGCTGGCAACCTTTCAGAATTGGGTTGCCTTGGGATGGACTGCTGTTATTCAACTTGAGAGAGATTGGGATTGCAAATGTGGCAGGAAACATACTTTGATTAGAAATCTTTTACACAAAATTTCAATAAAATTTATAAACTTTCAAATCACCAATTTATAAATGTGTGCAAATGCTATGTGTTATATTATCTTTCTGCACACTATTCTAATAGAAAAGATATGCAGTAGAGATATTATTTCCAACTTAAAAACAAGAAAACTAAAGCTGAAAGAGATCAAGTAACTAACTTGAGATCACATATATGATAGGTAGCATAGTAAGAATCACAATATATATCTAGTTGGCTAAGTGGTCTATTCCCTGGGATTTCCCAGTGGCTCAGATGGTAAAGAGTCTCCCTGTAATATGGGAGACCCAGGTTCAATCCCTGGGTCAGGAAGATCCCCTGGAGAAGGAAATGGCAACCCACTCCAGTATTCTTGCCTGGAAATTCCCATGGACGGAGGAGCCTGGCAGACTATAGTCCATAGGTCACAAAGAGTCAGACATGACTGAGTGACTTCCTTTTCACTTTCAAGTAGTCTATAGTATTTGGAATTTGCCATGCAACCTACATTTGTCATACTCAGTAATTGTGTAAGTGTTAACAAAGTTATGTTCTAAAAATACTGGGAACCTACTTTGTAGTTATCCTTCCTAATAGTCCCAAAATGAGAAGCAACCAAAAGTGAAACATCTGGTGAGTGGATAAACAAAATGTAATTAATTAGTCAATGAATTTCTATTCATCAATAAATATGAGTGAAATACTAATGTATACTACAAGATAAATAATTTTTTTTAATTATGTTAAGGAAAAATAGCAAAACACAAAATTACATATTTAAAGTTCCCATGTATATGAAATATTCACAAAAAGAACTTATAAAGCTGTAAATTAGATCAGTGGTTGCTGGGGGGCAAGCATGGAAATAAAGAACAACTATAACTGGGGATGAAGGATAATTTACTAAAAATTATTAAACTGGAAATGCAAAATGGATGAATTTTAGGGAATGTCACTTATACCTCAGTACAGTTGCTTAAAAATAAATAAGAATTTTGTTCTGTCTTACCTGTGTCACAGTACAGGAATAATGTTAGTTTAATTCAACATGTAGGTATTTATTTAAACAGTGATTTTGTCCACAATTTCCCTAGGACCTTTAAAAATTATAAAAGCAACATTATCTGTGAACTCAAAATGTAGTTGAAAAAATAAAATATGTCTAGGGAAAATTTACAAGTACAAGATAGTATAAATAGAGACTGTTCAGAATCTAAATCTACGTCTTGGAATCTGGTACTGCAGACTGACTACAAACCTTCTTTACAGGGAACAACTGAAATAAGCAAAGTAAACAGTATGGTTGTTGTTCAGTAGGTAAGTCAACTATTTGTGACCCCAAGGACTGCAGCATGCTAGTGTCCTCTATCCTCCACTATGCCCTGGAGTTTGCAAAAATTCATGTCTATTGAGTTAATGATGCTATCTAACCACCTCTTCTCATCTCACCTAAACACTATGGGATAGGTGCTAAAAATCAGAGCAGTGCCTTCCACCAGCTTAGTCACTCAGTGAATCAGTCATGTATGACTCTTTTCAACCTCCATAGACTGTAACTCACCAGGTTTCTCTGTCTATGGAATCCTCCAGGCAAGAATACTGGAGAGGCTTGCCATGCCCTCCTCCAGGGGATCTTCTTAACCCAGAAGTCAAACCCAGGTCTCCTGTATTGCAGGTGGATTCTTTACTATCTGAGCTACCAGGGAAGCCCATGAATACTCAAACTTTAATCATGTTCCTAAAAGAGAAACAGGATTGGTAGGTTTCTCAACGGCTAACCTCTGACTTACCTTTCCAAGAAAAGAAATGCAGCTACAGTTAATAAAGGTATATCTAAAAAGTCTCATTCATGTCTCCTATTTAGAAGTATAAATGTATGTTTGGAGAGGAGGGAGGCTAGACAAATAGTAGTGTAGTGTATTGTTAGTTGCTCAATTGTGTCTGACTCTTTGCAACCCCATTGACTGTAGCCCACCAGGCTCTACTGTCCATGGGATTCTCAGTGCAAGAATACCAGAGTGGGTTACCATGCCCTCCTGCAGGAGATCTTCTGGATCCAGGGACTGAACCCATGCCTCTTATGTCTCCTTCATTGACAGGCAGGTTCTTTACCACTAGCGCCACTTGGGAAGCCCTGACAGACAGAAGTCACTACAAATCAATTTCCCTTTTCTTTTCTCCAGATCACAGCAATCAGCCCACTTGAGGATAGGGTTGTAAGAACATGACCACACCATTCAGAAAGCTCATTTGCTATGGACCTTATTTCTGATGAGACGACTAATTCTTTGATAAATTTACCCACATATTGGAGGGGCTGTGTCCAAACCAGGAAGTATAGGCCTCTAATAGCAGGAAGCATTCCTTCAACTAATATGGCAGAATCCTGAAATCTAAAGCTATCATAATTATCTGAAATAGAGGACAAGCCAATTGACCACTACTGCTGCTGCTGCTGCTAAGTCACTTCAGTTGTGTCCGACTCTGTGTGACCCCATAGACGGCAGCCCCCTAGGCTCCTCTGTCCCTGAGATTCTCCAGGGAAGAATACTGGAGTGGCTTGGCATTTCCTTCTCCAATGCATAAAAGTGAAAAATGACAGTGAAGTCGCTCAGTCGTGCCGGACTCCCAGCGATCCCAAGGACAGAAGCCTACCAGGCTCCTCCGTCCACCGGATCCTCCAGGCAAGAATACTGGAGTGGGGTGCCATTGCCTTCTCCAATTGACCACTAGATAAATCAAATAAATCTTCCTGAAGTGGCTTGCAAGGTAGAAATGTTGACAAATATAGATAAATTAAATGAGTCTTATTTAATATTTTAGAGTTTGGATACTGTGAACTCT
>NW_011495077.1:674196-674752 GCF_000754665.1 Bison bison bison | reverse complement strand
TAGGGCTTAAAGCTCAACATTCGAAAACGAAGATCATGGCATCCGGTTCCATCACTTCATGGGAAATAGATGGGGAAAGAGTGGAAACAGTGTCAGACTTTATTTTTCTGGGCTCCGAAATCACTACAGATGGTGACCGTAGCCATGAAATTAAAAGACGCTTACTCCGTGGAAGGAAAGTTATGACCAACCTAGATAGCATATTCAAAAGCAGAGACATTACTTTGCCAACAAAGGTTCGTCTAATCAAGGCTATGGTTTTTCCTGTGGTCATGTGTGGATGTGAGAGTTGGACCGTGAAGAAGGCTGAGCAAAGAAGAATTGATGCTTTTGAGCTGTGGTGTTGGAGAAGACTCTTGAGAGTCCCTTGGACTGCAAGGAAATCCAACCAGTCCATTCTGAAGATCAGCTGTGGGATTTCTTTGGAAGGATTAATGCTAAAGCTGAAACTCCAGTATTTTGGCCACCTCATGCGAAGAGTTGACTGAGTGGAAAAGACTCTGATGCTGGGAGGGATTGGGGGCAAGAGGAGAAGGGGACGACAGAGGATGAGATG
>NW_011495077.1:672299-673409 GCF_000754665.1 Bison bison bison | reverse complement strand
AGTGGGTTGCCATTTCCTTCTCCAATGCATGAAAGTGAAAAGTGACAGTGAAGTCGCTCAGTCGTGCCCAACACCCAGCGACCCCAAGGACTGGAGCCTACCAGGCTCCTCCATCCATGGGATCCTCCAGGCAAGAGTACTGAAGTGGGGTGCCATTGCCTACTCCGATTGACCACTAGATAAATCAAATAAATCTTCCTGAAGTGGCTTGCAAGGTAGAAATGTTGACAAATAGAGATAAATTAAAATGAGTCCTATTTAATATTTTATGTTAGAGTTTGGATACTGTGAACTCTTAGAAATACTTTTATCTTTTGCACTATACACACATACGCACACAAACACATACTCACATACATTGGCTTCCCAGATGGCTCAGTGGTAAAGAATCCACCTGCAATGCAGGAGACATGAATTTGATCACTGGGTCATGAAGAGAAGCAAAATGCAGTGTTTATCACAGGGCACCAAGCAAGTAGCCCATGCAGCCAGGACTCAAAGTCTGGAATTCCCAGATGGCTTCGAGGAAAATGTTTTTAAAGATCAGGTGAGGGAAGGGAGTTGTGGGGTGTGTGATCAGCTTGTGGACATTCTTCTGATTCATTGGTGGTGAGGTAATCAAGAGTCAACACAATCAACCTTTTGTTTCCAACCAGTCTGAGTACTGGGGCTTCGTTAGTAGCTGAAATGGTAAAGCATCAACCTGCAATGTGGGAGACCTGGGTTTGATACCTGGGTCAGGAAGATCTCTGGGAGAAGAAATGGCAACCCACTCCAGTATTCTTGCCTGGAGAATTGCATGGACAGAGGAGCCTGGTGACTACAGTTCATGGGGTTGAAAGCAGTCTGACACAATTGAGCAACTAACACACACAGTCTGAGGTCTAGTGTTTGTGATCACATACAGTTAACTTCTTCCACTTGGTAGGGGTTTCAGATTCTGCAAAACAGCTTGAAGGACTTGGCTCAAAATGTTACACACAGTCCTTGAGGGGTTTCTGAAGGTCCTTGAATAAGTTTAATGGCTAAACTATTGGAGAAGATAGAGAAGGCAATGGCACCCCACTCCAGTACTCTTGCCTGGAAAATCCCATGGACGGAGGAGCCTGG
>NW_011495077.1:671127-672199 GCF_000754665.1 Bison bison bison | reverse complement strand
TTTCTGCTGGACACTGGGCTCAGCACTGGCATTCATTATTCCATTCACTTCTTATAAGAACCCTGAATAATAAATTCTACCAATAACCACAGTGCAGAGATGAGGAAATTGAAGCATAAAAATTCTTGTCACAATCCCAAGGTCACACAACTAGTGAATGCTGGATCTAGAAACACAATCTAAGTCTCTGGTCTTAAGCACTTTGCTCCACTGTCTTCCTAAAGTAGGGTGGACCCAATCTTGAGGGGTTCCAGTAAGAATTGCAAACACACATGCAAATCACCTAGTGCAGTGCTTTCTCTGTCACAGGCTCTCAACCAGCTGTGGTAATGCACAAAACCTTGGTGGATGGGAAGCCATGGTCTGGAATTCCAGACGAGTTTATCTACAAGATAAAGCTCAATATTTTCTGAGGTTTGTTTAGCAGTTTACACAGAAGATTTCATGTATTATCATAAGTATCAGCGGTCTATCATGTTTCTTACTGTTAATTGGAAATCAGTTCCCATTAACTGATATTAACCACCTTAAATATAAAATATTACATTGAGACAATGGGTACCATAATATAACATAGAAAGAGTATACCAAGCTGTGTTTGCTACTACAGTCTATTAGCATTTTTGTAATTGACTTTTGCTCCCACTTCCCAGGATATTTCTACACTACAAGAAAGGACAAGCAGTAAATGCAATTTGACTTAATAGATAAAAATATCCCATCTTATGCAAAAATTCCAAACTTTCTATTCATGCAACCATAGTCATCTCATGTGTTTATTTTTCATTTGGAACCAATCATTTTCACATCTGTCTGACAAAAGCAAAAAACAAAAACAAACAGCCAGTTTTCCTGAATCCTCTCCCTCTTGATTTCTGCACTGGGAAGTTTACTGACTGGTTCAGCCTTGGCAGCTCCTATTGGGATTAGGCTTCCCCACAATTTTTTTTTGAATTTTATTTTATTTTTAAACTTTACATAATTGTATTAGTTTTGCCAGATATCAAAATGAATCCACCACAGGTATACATGTGTTCCCCATCCTGAACCCTCCTCCCTCCTCCCTCCCCAT
>NW_011495077.1:668037-670963 GCF_000754665.1 Bison bison bison | reverse complement strand
ATTCTTGCCTGGATAACTGCATGGACAGAGGAGCCTGGTGACTACAGTTCATGGGGTTGAAAGCAGTCTGACACAATTGAGCAACTAACACACGCAGTCTGAGGTCTAGTGTTTGTGATCACATACAGTTAACTTCTTGCACTTGGTAGGGGTTTCAGATTCTGCAAAAGAGCTCAAAGGACTTGGCTCAGAATGTTACACACAGTCCTTGAGGGGTTTCTGAAGAAACCTTCAGAAAATAGTTTAATGGCTAAACTATTGGAGAAGACTCTTGAGAGTCCATTGGGCAACAAGGAGATCAAACCAGTCAATCTTAAAGGAAATCAGTCCTGCATATTCATTGGAAGGACTGATGCTGAAGTTGAAGCTCTAATACTTTGGCCCCCTATATGAAGAACTGACTCATTGGGAAAAACCCTGATGCTGGGAAAGACTGAAGACAGGAGGAGAAGGGGATGACAGAGGATGAGATGGCTGCATGGCATCCCCGACTTGATGGACATGAGTTTGAGCAAGCTGTGGGAGTTGGTGATGGGCAGGAAGCCTGGCGTGCTGCAGACATGACTGAACTGAATTGAAAGTATTATTGTTTTGTCTTGCTTTATTGTTTTCCTTTCTTTCTGCACTTTCTAACTTCTCTGATTAAATTTATACTTTGGAACTTGGTGAAGGTCTAGGAGCTAAAGTTTTTCTACACATAAGAGGCAGAGAGAGGACATTGCAGGGGCAGATGGAGTAATCTGTTCCAGGAAGGCCTCATAAAGTCCTGCTCAATTACTTATAGATAGATAGATAATCTCCTGTGTGTGCTATGTATTGTTCAGGAATGCAGGATGCAACACTGAAGAGCAATTAAAAACAAACAGAAAAAGGCCTACATTGCAGTAGGAGGAGAAAAAATTAAAGTTTTGTGTTTTTAAAAATTAGACAATTTTAAGTAGTGATAAGCACTTTGAAGACATTACAAAACTGTGTTAAGATAGAGAGTGACTCTTGGGATGAGGAAAGGCATCAGCCCTAAGTAGGGTATGGAGGGAGGGCTCCACTCTGACACTTACTCTGCAACAGCAGGCTGGGCGCTGAACCTCTCTCATGTTCAATTTTATATCTGTAAGTAGCCAGTATCTTTCTGCTGGACACTGGGCTCAGCACTGGCATTCATTATTCCATTCACTTCTTATAAGAACCCCGAATGGTAAATTCTACCAATAACCACAGTGCAGAGATGAGGAAACTGAAGCATAAAAATTCTTGTCACAATTGCAAGGTCGCACAATTAATGAATGCTAGATCTAGAAACACAATCTAAGTCTCTGGTCTTAAGCACTTTGTTCCACTGTCTTCCTAAAGTAGGGTGGACCCAATCTTGAGGGGTTCTAGTAAGAATTGCGAACACACATGCAAATCACCTAGTGCAGGGCCTTCTCTGTCACAGGCTCTCAACCAGCTGTGGTCATGCACAAAACCTTGGAGGATGGGAAGCCATGGTCTGAAATTCCAGACAGTTTATCTACAAGATAAAGCTCAATATTTTCTGAGGTTTGTTTAGCAGTTTACACAGAAGATTTCATGTGTTATCATAAATATTAGTGATCTATCATGTTTCTTACTGTTAATGGGAAATCAGTTCCCATTAACTGATATTAACCACCTTAAATATAAACTATTACATTGAGACAATGGGTAGCATAATATAACATAGAAAGAGCATACCAAGCTGTGTTTGCTACTACAGTCTATTAGTATTTTTGTAATTGACTTTTGCTCCCACTTCTCAGGATATTTCTACACTACAAGAAAGGACAACCAGTAAATGCAATTTGACTTAATAGATAAAAATCTCCCATCTTGTGCAACAATTCCAAACTTTCTATTCATGCAGCCATAGTCATCTCATGTGTTTATTTCTCATTTGGAATCAATCACTCTCACATCTGTCTGGCAAAAGCAAAACACAAAAAACAAAACAAACAAAACAAACAGCCAGTTTTCCTGAATCCTCTCCCTCTTGATTTCTGCACTGGGAAGTTTACTGTCTGGTACAGCCTTGGCAGCTCCTATTGCGATTAGGCTTCCCCACAATTTAATCCATGATCACTGGAGGGGAGCAGAGAAGCCAGAGAAAGCCTCACAAAATGTTTGAGCAGGACACCAGGTGGCAGTATATCAGCTTTCATTCTTGCTGCACGCAGTGTGCTAGAAGTCTGATTCTCAGGACAGAAAAACAGATTTCGACAAAGGATTCACAAAGGGGTTACATTTGAGTTGAAACATGAAGGGATTCAGAGGTGCATCATGTTCATATTTGGGGGATAGCATCACTGGCTCAGTGGTAAAGAATCCACCTTCCAGTGGATTCAATCCCTGGGTCTGGAAGATCCCACAGAGAAGGAAATGGCTACACACTCCAGTATTCTTGCCTGGGAAACCCCATGGGCAGAGGAGCCCTTGTTTTTCCCAGCACACTATTACTTAAGAAACTTATTAAAGCATCTGGCACTGTGAACTAGTTAGTGGATGCTTTTCTCATTTACTGATCCTGGGACAGTTGAATCTATGTTTGCATTTTCTTTCTTAGTTTCCTTTAGCGTCCAGTTTAAACCACTAATGTCACCACGACTGAGACATCCAACCACCCAGTTCTGGAGCCAAGTGCTTCTCTGTAGTCCAGACCTTGCTTCTAAGCAGCCCTCTAAAATGCAACACACTGGCCAATAATAAAAGGTAGAGAAGATTTTCACAATTAGGAAAGATAGGGCTCATTCCCAAAGTATTTTTTGTTTTTTAAGGAAACAGTAAAACCTATCTCTTACGGTTTTGATATTTGAATTATAATGAATCTGAAATGCAAACTACAGTGGCTGACATCGAGTAAACTCAGTAAATATACCAAGTTTCTTTTTTCCAGGAAATCCTACCTCTCCTT
>NW_011495077.1:666579-667937 GCF_000754665.1 Bison bison bison | reverse complement strand
TCGCAGCCATTCTGACTGGTGTGAAATGGTACCTCATAGTGGTTTTGATTTGCATTTCTCTGATAATGAGTGATGTTGAGCATCTTTTCATGTGTTTGCTAGCCATCTGTATGTCTTCTTTGAAGAAATGTCTGTTTAGTTCTTTGGCCCATTTTTTGTTGGGTCATTTATTTTTCTGGAGTTGAGCTGTAGGAGTTGCTTATCCATGATCACTGGAGGGGAGCAGGGAAGCCAGAGAAGCCTCACAAAATGTTTGAGCAGAACACCAGGTGGCAGTATATCAGCTTTCATTCTTGCTGCATGCAGTGTGCTAGAAGTCTGGTTCTCAGGATGGAAAAACAGATTTCGACAAAGGATTCACAAAGGGGTGACATTTGAGTTGAAACATGAAGGAATTCAGAGGTGCATCATGTTTATATTTGGGGGATAGCATCACTGGCTCAGTGGTAAGGAATCCACCTTCCAGTGGATTCAATCCCTGGGTCTGGAAGATCCCATAGAGAAGGAAATGGCTACCCACTCCAGTATTCTTGCCTGGGAAACCCCATGGACAGAGGATGAGTCAGACACGACTTAGTGACTAAACAACAGCAAAGCATCACAGTCAAGAGGGAAAAACAAGGGGCACTGGTCTTGATTGGGAAACAAGCTTGGGGTGTTTAAGGAATGAAATCTCATTGTAGCCCTTGTTTTTTCCAGTACACTATTACTTAAGAAACTTATTAAAGCATCTGGCACTGTTAACTAGTTAGTGGATGCTTTCCTCATTTACTGATCCTGGGACAGTTGAATCTATGTTTTGGCATTTTCTTTCTTAGTTTCCTTTAGCATCCAGTTTAAACCAGTAATGTCACCACCACTGAGACATCCAACCACCCAGTTCTGGGGCCAAGTGCTTCTCCATAGTCCAGACCTTGCTTCTAAGCAGCCCTCTAAAATGTGACACACGAGCTTATAATAAAAGGTAGAGAAGCTTTTCACAATTAGGAAAGATAAGGCTCATTCCCAAAGTATTTTTTCTCTAAGGAAACAATAAAACCTATCTCTTAGGGTTTTGATATTTGAATTAGATAATGAATCTGAAACGCAAACTACAATGCCTGACATTGAGTAAAGCTCAGTAAATATACCAACTTTCTTTTTTTCCAGGAAATCCTACCTCTCCTTCAGTGTCCAGGTCTGTGACTTGTTACTGTTTGTTCTTTTCACCACATCGGTTCAATGATGGAAGCTTCTAGAAAATTCACTTAATCACTTAGTTTCCTGGAGAAAGTCATTATTTCTCCCTGTTTCCTGGAGTCATATTCTCCTAGCCACATTGATACACTCAGAGTACTGAAAGGACCCAGATGGAACAC
>NW_011495077.1:664172-666479 GCF_000754665.1 Bison bison bison | reverse complement strand
GGGATGGATAATGGAAGAGGTCATTATAAATACCAGGTATAATCATGTGGTCATTTGCAAGAATGAGAACAATAATACTTATGAAAATTTGTTTTTCATTTTGATATGAATATATTTATGTATTATATTAACAAATTTTAACTCCCTTTTCCCATTTTCCTGCATGTAGTAACATAGAAAGGTATGTTAACATAACTCAATCTTATATTTTATTTTATCTCAGTACTGAAGATACAGGATTCAGCGGGAGAGTGTGACTAGCTAGAAGATAAAGTAACATCACCTACAAATGGATAAATGAACTTGCTCTAATCTTTGAAGGATACGGTTAGAAAATTTTGCATTGAATGAGGAATTACTGCATCATAATGTCAAGAAGTGTGGTGCTGGAGAAGACTTTTGAGAGTCCCTTGGACTGCAAGGAGATCAAAGTAGTCAATCCCAAAGGAAATCAACTCTGAATATTCATTGGAAGGACTGATGCTGAAGCTGAAACTCCAATACTTTAGCCACTCATTGAGAAGAGCCAACTCATTGGAAAAGACCAAGCCTGATGCTGGGAAAGACTGAAGGCAAAAGAAGAGGGCAGCAGAGGATGAGATGATTGTATGGTACCACCAAATCAATGGACTTGAATTTCAGCAAACTCTGGGAGTAGTGGAAGATAGAGGAGCCTGATGAGCTGCAGTCCATGGAGTCACAGATTGTTGGAAGCCGCGTTAGGCGTTACTGACAAAATGGAGGCATGGCCCCCAGCCCCCTTTCCTCATTCCCCAGGCATGGACCTGGATGAAGGAGTTAGGCCTTGTAATTCTGACTTGTTTCTTCCTCTCTTCAGCTGAGTTGGCTGAAAAGGAATATTAAGGTGCTTATTGTTCTTAAGAGGAGCATGAGAAGGCACAAAGCCTTCTGCAGCTGTGCTCAGAGAATAATTCATAAAGTTAATCATTGATATTTGTTCAAGGACTTTTACAAAAGAGTGTTCCAGGATGAGCACATAGGCCGTAGCTTGAGGCCATGGGAGGGATTGATATCTGAAGCCTATTTGTGGGGAAAATGTTTATGGCAAACGAGTTTACTGAATTTAGGGCTTAGAAATAATTAAAATAGTTAGAAGTTAAAGATTTAAGAAATGTTGTAATGTTAGCATATTTTATTATAGCTTATAGAGGTTAGGAATTTTAGAGATACTAATAGCTAGAAGTCTTTTTAAGAGATAGTGAGCTCAGGATGTTAGGGGCCAACAGGATTTAGAAAGATTAGAAATAAACTGAGAAATGTAGCATGAGTTACAATGTAATCACAAGTAAACTATAGGACACATAAGAGGAAGTAGATAATAGATGGTAAAGCTGATTCGGAGAGAATCACTGAAGCAGGAACTCTGTTTGAAGAGCAACAATGATTTATGGAGATAATAAATCTGGGTGAGGGGGAGCTGAAAATGTCAAACCTCTGACCTAATGTTTTTGTAAAAGTATAAAACAGAATGTTAAACTTGAAATAAATAGGCAGCCCAAGAAAACTGAGAGGCTGTCTCATTACTCGCTGACACCGTTCCTCCCTTCAGGTTGAATCCCTGGCTGCTGGAGCTAGACTCCAGCAACAGTCAGACACGACTTAGTGACTGAACAGCAACAACAACATGAGCAAGAAGCATAGCTTTCCAATCATCCTTATTCAAAAGTGGTTAAAAGAGTACAGATGGATGACAAGTTACCAAAGAGGGTACTGTAGCAGCTTTGATCTATCTTAACTAACTGAAAACATCTTTCCCAGAACGTGCTTCCCCATATTGTTCTGACTTAGGGTTGGCCACCAAAGGAACTTGTCTAACATTTGGAAGATAGTTGTGATGAAGCAGCCATAGTTTTTATGTTTGGGGGTTTGGTGCAGGCCTCCAGGAACTACGGTTACTCACACGTGTTACTGATGATCTGATAGTTCATTTTATTGTTGACTCACAACTCCTTCACTTCCAACCAAATCTCCTCCTCATCTTCTCTTTGTCTTGGGCCAAGTGTGTATGTAAGCATGATGCCAAATGACACCTACTTCTCCTAAGGTCACCCACTACTGTGAAACGGAGGGAGGTGAGACATAGACAAGTTTTAGTGTTTCTTTGTGAGCTCCATTATCTTCATGGTTCTAATATGTCATTGTGAGTCACAGTTCGTTCATGCTTCAGTCTCTATCCAATATTCTTCTACAAATATTACTCCAACCAACTAACACTAAATTCAGTCTCAACACCAGATACTAATATAATAGCTTTGTATACAGTCTTATACCAGACCAACAATTGCC
>NW_011495077.1:661477-664072 GCF_000754665.1 Bison bison bison | reverse complement strand
ATGTTAGCATATTTTACTATAGCTTATAGAGGTTAGGAATTTTAAAGATACTAATAGCTAGAAGTCTTTTTAAGAGATAGTGAGCTCAGGATGTTAGGGGCAAACAGGATTTAGAAAGATAAGAAATAAACTGAGGAATATAGCATGAGTTACAATGTAATCACAAGTTAACTATAGGACACATAAGAGGAAGTAGATAATAGATGGTAAAGCTGATTCCAAGAGAATTACTGAAGCAGGAACTCTGAAGAGCAACAATGATTTATGGAGATAATAAATCTGGGTGAGGGGGAACTGAAAATGTCAAACCTCTGACCTAATATTTTTGTAAAAGTAAAAAGAGAATCTTAAACTTGAAATAAATAGGCAGTCCAAGAAAACTGAGAGGCTGTCTCATTACTTGCTGACACTGTTCCTCCCTTCAGGTTGAATCCCTGGCTGCTGGAGCTAGACTCCGGCAACAAAGAGTCAGACACGACCTAATGACTGAACAGCAACAACAACATGAGCAAGAAGCATAGCTTTCCAATCATCCTTATTCAAAAGTGGTTAAAAGAGTACAGATGGATGACAAGTTACCAAAGAGGGTACTGTAGCAGCTTTGATCTATCTTAACTAACTGAAAACATCTTTCCCAGAATGTGCTTCCCATATTGTTCTGACTTAGGGTTGACCCCCAAAGGAACTTGTCTAACATTTGGAAGATAGTTGTGATGAAGCAGCCATAGTTTTTATGTTTGGGGGTTTGGTGCAGGCCTCCAGGGACTATGGTTACTCACACGTGTTACTGCTGATCTGATAGCTCATTTTATTGTTGACTCACAACTCCTTCACTTCCAACCAAATCTCCTCCTCATCTTCTCTTTGTCTTGGGACAAGTATGTATGTAAGCATGATGCCAAATGACACCTACTTCTCCTAAGGTCACCTACTACTGTGAAACGGAGGGAGGTGAGACATAGACAGGTTTTAGTGTTTCTTTGTGGGCTCCATTATCTTCATGGTTCTAGTATGTCACTGTGAGTCACAGTTCATCCATGCTTCAGTCTCTGTCCAACGTTCTTCTACAAATATTACTCCAACCAACTAACACTAAATTCAGTCTCAACACCAGATACTAAGATAACAGCTTTGTATACACTCTTCTACCAGACCTAGCAATTGCCTGAATTCTAATCTTTATAACTAATTTCTTATTTGACAGACACCACTAGTGGTTCTGCTTCTCTGATTGTACCTTAAGTGTCACAAGTCTAAGAAGAAAGGACTAAGGAAATGATTTTAATGATGATTCATGATAGCCTATACCCAGATTTGTGATGTGAGTGTATTTTAGTGAAACTGTCACTTTAAATTACTATGGAGCAAGTTTACAGTTTTAGACAACTTTACACATCTTCTGTATGATTGACTTAAAGTCGAGAATTCAAGAAGAGAATGTATTAGTCAACAGTCACTCTGAACACCTGCTTCCAAATGACATCAAAGAAGCTTTTATTTAGAATTAAATCCTCTGATCCAGACTACAGATGAAGCAACCTCAGGACTACCATTTCTTGTCTGGGGTCTGCAGGTGTGCATTTCAGCTGGGGTCCTGCAGCAGGGGGTCTCTTTTTTATTTAGTTCTTAGGTTTTTGTTCAGCCTTTCCTATTACTTCAAACACTGTGATGCTCTGAGAACACAGAAGTACATTGCAGAATCTTCCAGCTCTAAGGCTGAAATGGTGAGGTTGATGGACTTTTGAGCTTTCTGGAAGTTTACAGAGTAGCGGCCATCCCTTGCATTCCCATCATCTGAATACTGACGAATAAGATAAGTCATCTGTCCACTGGGAAGCTGCTTGTACCAAAATATGTAGTAGGAGAACGTGTACCAACTTGTTTCATACTGACAGTTCAGGGTAACTGCCTTCCCCACTTCACTGAGTATGTCTGGCTGGCCTTGAGTAACACTCTGGGCCACACCAGATCCTGTGGAAAAAAAGAAGAAAACAGAGCTGAAATAGTGAACAAAATAATGTATAAATTAGACCTGTTTGGGGCCCAAATATTTACAAACCTAACTGAAATCCTAAGATGCTTGCTTTTCCCCAATCCTCCTTTCCTCCTCAAGTCCCTGTGAATCAGCACGTGCCTGTGTGCAGTCCTTTCACCCTGAACACGTGCACCCATGTTTGGAAGCATCCCTACCAGAGAAAGTGAAGGTCAGGAACACCCAGAGCAGACTGGAGAGCGGCATGAGGCATGGATTCCCCTGCTCAAAAGTGTTTAGTTCTGCCTCAACCTAAGATTTCAGTGTCTTTAAGTGCCGGGCAGCACGTATACACAGTACCTGGTTCCTGTGTGGCTCCTCCCCCAGACAGGAAGTGCCATTTGTCATGTTCCTAGACCAGCTGGTCTGTGCTCAGGTGGAAAAAAGTTTGGCTCACAACAAACCTTTACTTTGTCTACTCATGTTTCCCTGGTCATTAAATTTGGCAGATCCTGAAAAAGGGCTTGAAAAAGGCAATTAATATTAAAGATTTGAATTGAGGGGAACTAAAGATTAAACAAGTTGACATACACTGGTAATTATTTAGTAAAATTATTTGCCAT
>NW_011495077.1:659120-659783 GCF_000754665.1 Bison bison bison | reverse complement strand
CTTGATCAGCCCTGGGATTTCTTTGGAAGGACTGATGCTAAAGCTGAAATTCCAGTACTTTGGCCACCTCATGTGAAGAGTTGACTCATTGGAAAAGACTCTGATGCTGGGAGGGATTGGGGGCAAGAGGAGAAGGGGACGACAGAGGATGAGATGGCTGGATGGCATCACTGACTCGATGGACATGAGTCTCAGTGAACTCCGGGAGTTGGTGATGGACAGAGAGGCCTGGCGTGCCGGGATTAATGGGGTTGCAAAGAGTCGGACACGAGTGAGTGACTAATCTGATCTGATCTGATAAATTCTTGTTAGTTCAGTCAGTTCAGTTCATATCACCACTGAAATCATGACACAAAACTGTTTCATATCTCTAAAGAAATCCCCTTTGAATACCCTCCCCATCCCTGCAGCTCTTTATAACCCTGCTAACTACTCATCTCCTTTTCATCTTTATATTTTGTGCCTTTGAGAATGTTGTTTAAGCAAAATCACACTATGTAAGCATAATAATAATCCAATAAGTGTAATCATATACCATGTGGCCTCTGAGATTGACTACTTTTTCATTCACCATAACATCCTGAGATCCATCTAGGCTATTGTTATTTAGTCTCTAAGTCCTGTCTGACTCTTTTGTGACCCCATATACTGTAGCCCACCAGG
>NW_011495077.1:655514-659020 GCF_000754665.1 Bison bison bison | reverse complement strand
TGTTTTTTTTTTTTTAATGGGTTGTGCTTTTGGTGTCATGTCAAAAGTCTTTTTGTCCAGACGTAGGTCAGGAAGATATTCTCTTATGTTTTTCCTAAAAGATTTGTAATGTTACATTTTATACCTGGATGTATGGTTCATTTTGAGACTGTACTCAAATTTTTGTATAAGGTGTGAAATTTAGGTCAAGTTTCAATTGTTTCCCAAGAATATCCAATTGTCCTAATCTCATTTGCTCATAAAACTATGTTACTGCTCTAGAATTGAAAGAGACACGTGTACCCCGATGTTCATCACAGCACAGTTTACAATAGCTAAGACTTGGAAGCAACCTAGATGTCCACTGGCAGATGAATGGCTAAGAAAGTTATGGTGCTGCTAAGTCGCTTCAGTCATGTCCGACTCTGTTCGACCCCATAGACGGCAGCCCACCAGGCTCCCCCGTCCCTGGGATTCTCCAGGCAAGAACACTGGAGTGGGTTGCCATTTCCTTCTCCAATGCATGAAAGTGAAAAGTGAAAGTGAAGTCGCTCAGTCGTGTCTGACTCTTAGCGACCCCATGGACTGCAGCCTACCAGGCTCCTCCATCCATGGGATTTTCCAGGCAAGAGTTCTGGAGTGGGGCAACATTGCCTTCTCCAAAAGTTGTGGTACATATACGCAATGGAGTATTTCTCAGCCATTAAAAAGAACACATTTGAATCAGTTCTAATGAGGTGCATGAAATTGGAGCCTATTATACAGAGTGAAGTAAGTCATAAAGAAAAACACCAGTACAGTATATTAATGCATTATACGGAATATAGAAAGATGGCAACAATGACCCTATATGTGAGACAGCAAAAGAGACACAGATACAAAGAACAGACTTTTGGACTCTGTGGAGAAAGCGAGGGAGGGATGATCTGAAAGGATAGCATTGAAACATGTATATTACCATATATGAAATGGATGACCAGTCCAAGTTCAACGCATGAAACAGGGCACTCAAAGCCAGTGTCCTGGGACAACCCAGAGGGATGGGATGGGGGGAAAATTGGATGGGGGTTCAAGATGGGGGCCACATGTACACCCATGGCTGATTCATGTCAATGTATGGCAAAAACCACCACAATATTGTAAAGTAATTAGCCTCCAATGAAAATAAATTAATTAATTAAAAAAAACACTTTGCTACTCTATTGAATTGTCTTTGCGTTTTGTCAAAAAATAAGCTTTCCTGACCTGTGTGGATCCACTTCTATACAATGGCTCAGCACCATAAACTTGTTAATGATACACTTTCATTCCCTTAGAATGTAAGAGAACCTGCAGAATAGTTCTCTTTTTTATTTCTTATATTTATAATTTGTATTTTGTCTTTTTTCCTTTGATAATTCTACCTAGGAATATATCAAGTTTATTAATTATTTTAACAAAATTAACTTTGTATTTCATGGTTATCTCCTTAGATTTCTTTGTATTTCACCTATTAGACATTTTATTTTTTACTTCTTTCAGTTTATGTTGGGTTTAATTTGCTTTCCTATCATCTTTTCTTGAAAGCCTTGATAGTAGTTTATCAACCTTTTTTCTTTAGTAATATAAGTATTTAAAAAGATAAATTTCCTTCTATGTGTTATTTTAGCTGCATCTCATACATATTTAATGTGTTCTCACAACATTTACCTTCAAAATATCTTCTAGCATCCATTGTAATTGTTTCTTTAACCTAGGTTGTTTTAAAGTTATAGGTTTTAAGTATATACAAACTATTTGGGAGTTTCTAGATACGTCTCTTTGCACTTAATTTTCCATATCATTTCCACTTTGGTCAATAAATAAATTCTATATAATGTCAGTTTTCCTAAATATATTAAGACTTTTTATGCAGAAACAAATTGTGTGTGTGTGTGTGTGTTTCATCTGCATAGCAGGGTGTGTCTGGAGCCTCGGCTGCAGATCTGGGTGCAGGCTGCAAGTGCCTGGGGAGCACTGTGCTCTTGCTGCACAGAAGTAGGTGGCTGAGTCTCCAGGCTGGGAAGTTGCAATGTGCAATGAGAGCTGTTTGGCACTCTTATTGAGGGAAATGGTGAATCTTCCCTCTTCCATTTCATTCACAACTGAATATATGTCTACCAAGAATGCAGGGGCTTTACCAGGGTATTGCTGGCACCACTGCTACTGCTGCTGCTAAGTCACTTCAGTCGTGTCCGACTCTGTGTGACCCCAGAGACGGCAGCCCACCAGGATCCCCCATCCCTGGGATCCTCCAGGCAAGAACACTGGAGTGGGTTGCCATTTCCTTCTCCAATGCATGAAAGTGAAAAGTGAAAGGGAAGTCACTCAGTCGTGTCTGACTCTTCACAACCCCATGGACTGCAGCCCACCAGGCTCCTCCGTCCATGGGATTTTCCAGGCAAGAGTACTGGAGTGGGGTGCCATCGCCTTCTCCGCTGGTACCACAGGAAGCAGTTAATCACACTCTTCTCACAACTACAGTTCAGAATGGAAATCTCTCTTTCCTGGACTGTCAAAGATCAAGGGCTCTGTTTCACCTGCTGTTGGTCACTTTTTCCTTTTGTTGTCCATTCACCCCTGTTTAAACAAATAAAAGCCATGAATTCCATAAAATATATTTCTTTTTTAAGAATATCTGCATGAACTTGTTTGTAACCCAATTTTCCAAGTCCCCCTAATTAATGAAATATCCTAGGTTTTCTCCTCCACAACTCACAGCTTAGTTGAAGCCACAGAAGTGAAAATGATGCTCCCAGTATCTTGTCCATTGTTTCTGGCACCAGTGCTTAGTGGCAACTCAAGTTCCTCTTCTGCTCTTCTCAGTCAGCTAGAACTCTGACTTTAAACTAACACTTATTTTTATTCTTTTAGTAGGTCCCACCCTTTCATAAGTGCTTTCTTTAAACCCATCTCTCTCAAAAGTACTACTTCTCATTTGGTGCTAATTTAGAATCACTGAAAATTAAATTCATTGGGAATCAGAAATGCCCCCCTTACAAGCATAAAGACCAGGTTAGAATTTTTCTCACTCTGTCCCCTTCTTCCTTTTCCTCACACCTCCTAGAAGGTTAAAAATCATATATCAGGAGAGTTTGATGTTTTAATAGGAAGAGGATTAGTTTACAGTGGGGAAGAGAGGGCCTCCCACGAAATCACTAGATTAGCATTACAGGGTATTTCTTTTTTTATTACAAATACTAACTAAAGTCTATTGTGAATACACAAGGGGCATAATGTATCATTCAAGCAAAGCTTATGGAGCAGAACATAAAGATACATAGTCCTTTTGTCCTGATGGAACTTAAATTTTAACATGATCGTTCAATGTTTCCACACTTTACATGATCCTAAGAATTAATTCGGAGAAGGCAATGGCACCCCACTCCAGTACTCTTGCCTGGAAAATCCCATGGATGGAGGAGCCTAGAAGGCTGCAGTCCATGGGATCGCTGAGGGTCAGACACAACTGAGCGACTTCACTTTCACTTTTCACTTTCATGCATTGG
>NW_011495077.1:653071-655414 GCF_000754665.1 Bison bison bison | reverse complement strand
GTATTTCATCTGCACAGCAGGGTGTGTCTGGAGCCTCGGCTGCAGATCTGGGTACAGGCTGCAGGTGCCTGGGGAGCACTCTGCTCTTGCTGCACAGAAGTAGGTGGCTGAGTCTCCAGGCTGGGAAGCTGCGATGTGCAGTGAGAGCTGTTGGGCACTCTTATTGAGGGAAATAGTGAATCTTCCCTCTTCCATTTCATTCACAACCAAGAATGCAGGGGCTTTACCAGGGTATTGCTGGTACCACAGGAAGCAGTTAATTGTACTCTTCTCACAACTACAGTTCAGAATGGAAATCTCTCCTTCCTGGACTGTCAAAGATCGAGGGCTCTGTTTCACCTGCTGTTGGTCACTTTTTTCCTTTTGTTGTCCATTCATGCCTGCTTAAAGAGGTAAAAGCCATTAATTCCAAAAATATATCTATTTTTTAAGAATATCTGCATGAACTTGTTTGTAACCCAATTGTCTCAGTCCCCCTAATTAATGAGATATCCTAGGTTTTCTCCTCCACAACTCACAGACTAGCTGAAGCCACAGAAGTGAAAGTGATGCTCCCAGTATCTTGTCCATTGTTTCTGGCACCAGTGCTCAGTGGCAACTCAAGTTCCTCTTCTGCTCTTCTCAGCCAGCTAGAACTCTGACTTTAAGCTAAGACTTATTTTTATTATTTTAGTAGGTCCCACCCTTTCATAAGTGCTTTCCTCAAACCTATCTCTCTCAAAAGTACTACTTCTCATTCAGTGCTAGTTTAGAATCACCAAAAATCAAATTAATTGGGAATCAGAAATGCCCCCCTTACAAGCATAAAGACCAGGTTAGAATTTCTCTCATTCTATCCCTTTCTTCCTTTTCCTCACACCTCCTAGAAGGTTAAAAATCATATATCAGGAGAGTTTGATGTTTTAATAGGAATAGGATTAGTCTACAATAGGGAAGAGAGGGCCTCCCACGAATTCACAAGATTAGCATTACAGGGTATTTCTTTTTTATTACAAATACTAATTAAATTCTATTGCAAATACACAAGGGGCATAATGTATCATTCAAGCAAAGCTTATGGAGCAGAACATAAAGATACATAGTCCTTTTGCCCGGATGGCATTTAAATTTTAACATGATCGTTCAATGTTTCCAAACTTTACATGATCCTAAGAATTAATAAAATATAATTAGATCAATTTCAATTTATATTTCTTCTAAAATATAAATCAGGCAAATAAAATGTTTCCAAGAATATGCATGGAGAAAATAAACTGAGGAGCACTGGAATAATCTGTTCTGGAGGACATTTGATCTCCAAATGGGTAAGATTGGCTAGGAAAATTCTGCAGAATGCAGACGATATGAGACCATGATCATTCAGTAAAGAAATATTTTTGGTAGTTCTCATCCTGAGTTACACCTTATCCTCACAGGCAAAATACAAAAATGTGAAGAGTCAATTTGGCTTTTGATGTCAACACATCAGGGGATAGGGACAGAAATTAAGGAGCTCATTTTTTTTTTTTTTTTAAGCACAAAGAAGAGTTTGTGGTCTCTGATTTGATGTCATCTCAGACACTATCAAAGAAAAACATCATCACAGTTCAAAAGAAAACAATAATAACCATTCTCACTCCTCAATCTAATCCCATCAACTCCAGCTCTCTAAGGGGATGTTTTATTATTTGTTGAATTTTTGGTGTGTTTTCTCTTTTATTTATTCACTCACTGATGCATGTCTTCAATATATATTTACTTATGCCTACCAAATGGTCATACTTGGGTCTCACTCCAGAAAGAGTAGATATAGCAATCTTCAGCCTACCCACTCCCAATATTCAAGTACATTCAGATAATAGCTACTAAAGAGAAATGTGTTTCTATATGATGCATCCAAGAAAATGATAATGGACCCACTTCTGGGCTCACTCAAAGAGTAGTTCTGATGGAGGAGCTGCTTGAACTGGAATTTACATTAACACTAGATTTCTTAGTAAAGAATGGGGTAAGGGAATTCTGGCACTGATTAACTCAGTATGATTGCAGTTTGGGATGTATCTGAGTGAAAACATTATAAATTTATATTAGAGCAATTAATGTGGCCTTAATCTCAGAGGACAAAACATATTGTTTAAAGAAATATTAATTTTCAGAACCATATTTTTCAAACTGTTAGACTAAAATATACACAGATACTATTTAGGTAGATTGATGGATACCTGCATACATACAAGATTGAGAGATGTAAACTGAAGCAAAGTTGGAGATAAACATTTGATATTTAAAGGATCCTTTCTGGCTCCTTGAAGAATCTGTGTATGTTGGACAAAAGTTAATCTTCTCTGAAGCAGTGTTGCCCCT
>NW_011495077.1:650514-652971 GCF_000754665.1 Bison bison bison | reverse complement strand
AGTCTCTAATATTCATTAAAAGAGCAAATCTATGTCAATATGAGGTGTCACCTCACATCTATCAGTATGACTATCATCAAAAGAAAAAAAATAACAAATGTGGTGAGGATGCAGAGGAGAGGAAACCCTCGTACACTGCTGCTGGGTTGGAAATTGATGCAGCTACTATGCAAAACATTACAGATATTCCTCTC
Source organism: Bison bison bison (assembly GCF_000754665.1). Classification (NCBI taxonomy): domain Eukaryota; kingdom Metazoa; phylum Chordata; class Mammalia; order Artiodactyla; family Bovidae; genus Bison; species Bison bison. Next base: position 652,777 of record NW_011495077.1, on the reverse strand, counting down.
AAAACACTAAAAATATAACTGCCATGTAATACAGAAATTCCACTCCTGGGTATTTATCCAAAGAAAACAAAAACTCTTCCAAATTGTATCTGCACCCAAATGTTTATAGCAGCATTATTTACAATAACCAAGATCCAGAACCAAGCTAAGTGTTCATTCATAGATGAATGGATAGAGAAAATACTGATCTTTCATCTAACTATCTATCTACACACACACACACACACACACACACACCACAATAGAACATTAATCACATACAAAAAGAACGTAATCGTGCCAAATGGAATAACATGGATAGATATGGAGTGTATGATATTTAGTGAAATAAGTCAGACAGAGAAAGACAAATACTGTGTGTTTTTACTTATATATGATATATAAAAGCAAAGCAAAACAAAGGAACAAATAGAACAAAAACAGAATCACAGGAACAAATGGCAGACTGCCAGGTATTTCCCCACAAAAGATGAGTTTATTGGAGATCACCAAAGGACTGCAGTTCTGAATCAGCAACCATGAGGAGCCACATGCAAGTCCCCACTGGACAAGGAAAGGAAATGCTTTTATAGAGAAGACATGGAAATTGGGAGGGTGATAGGAAACAGAATGCCCTTAACTTTCTATTGACTGCGTCCTGACCAGGGAATAAGGGGCTTCTTTCATCTCCCCATTGCCCTCTGTGATGTCCACAGGTCAGGAGAGCTCCCTCTCTTCTGCCAGCTCTATTTAATTGAGATTTCTGTGCATTTAATTTTTATACCTTATAGGACAGAGTCAGAAAGATATTTGATTCCAGGAGATGAGGGAACCATGGTGGTGGAAGTAAGATGTTGGAGTGATTCAAGAAGGGGTCTTGAGCCATGGAATCCAAGTGGCTTCCAAAAGCTACAAAATGAAAAGAAACAGATTCTTCCTCAGAGAATCTGGAAGGAATCGACCCTGCCAAGACCTTGACTGTAGACAGCAAAACACATTTCAGATTTCTTGCCTCCAGAACTATAAAAAATATTTTGTAAGTGATCAAGTTTATACTAAACATTGAGCAAATATTTTCTGTTCACATTGCTGCACTCGTAGGATGGGATACCAGTGCTTGCAGTTGCCTGTTGAGACACATCATGGTGAGACAGACCTGAACATTCTTGAGACACCCAACCAAGCTGGATAATATATTTACTGGAGAGATTTCTCCCTTCTTTTAGTTGCTTTCAATGTTTAGTATTTTGGGTGGGAAATATTTATTTTAATTCTGTCTTATCAGCCATTCTTTTAGTTACAAGTTAGAGATTCTAGTGCAGAAGGAGATACAGATTGAGAAGGGAAAAGACCAAATCCCAAAACTGTAGGGCTGAAAAGTGTTTGTGATTATAGCTATACCAATGTAGGTAAGAAATACTAAGTACTGCAAATGCCCTGTGGTGGCCTCATGATGTGACTGCAGCTGGAGGAAGATCTAGGCCCCGCAAAGGGTTTGAGTACACACTGCAAGTGCCTGGGCAACACTGTGCTGCATGATACAGAAGTAATTGAGTCTGTGGTCTGCAAAGAGGACATGTGCAATAAGCTATGGCATTCTATAAGGACTGTGGTGCCCTTTAATCTTCTATCCTGTTTTGTCCCTGAAGGAATATAAACCAGGTTGATGAGGTGGCCCCCAGGGTTCTTAAGATACCAATTCACACTCTGTGGGGAAGTGGGAAAATTACTCCAAAGCGTGGAGTTGGCTCCCTCCTGGAGACTCAGGGCTGGGGGACTCTGCTCCACATCCACCCCTCGCACACCTAGTGAGAAAAGAGAAACTGTCACAGGCGAGGGTCACTTAACTCTTACTAAACCCTGAAAGTGTCCCCCTCAATCCCCATAGATGGTGAATAGGATAGAAAGTCTGCAGGACTTGTCAGCTTCTCTTTCCCTTAACAATATAGCAGCTGCTCAATCCTTCAGATCCCCTGTGGGTCAGCCACAACTCACAGGAAACCTGGGCAAACAAAGCCCCAGCACAGTGCCTGCTAGCCCCTTCATGATGCTTCCTCTTCTTGTTGAGACATTTTCACTACAAGATACTTAACTAAACCCTGAGGGGGTGAGGGTCACAAATCCTTGTGCAAATGTTCCTGCTCCTGCAACCAATCAGCTCACCCAACAAATCCTGCTCATGCACTCACTTTGTGACAGGAAGCCTCGATCTCCCATCTTAACCAGTTCAGAATGAACTGGAGAGGAGTGGAGAAGAGTGGCAAATAGAAAGGTCAATAGTTTA
>NW_011495077.1:647304-650414 GCF_000754665.1 Bison bison bison | reverse complement strand
CAACAAAATTAGAGACACCAAGGGAACATTTCATGCAAATATGGGCACAATAAAGGACAGAAATGGTATAGACCTAACAGAAGCAGAAGATATTAAGAAGAGGTAGAAAGAATACATAGAGGAACTATACAGAAAAGATCTTCATGATGCAGAAAGCCATGATGGTGTGATCACTCACCTAGAGCCAGACATCCTGGAATGCAAAGTCAAGTGGGCCTTAGGAAGCACCACTACAAACAAAGCCAGTGGACGTGATCGAATTCCAGTGGAGCTATTTCAAATCCTAAAAGATGATGCTATGAAAGTGCTGAACTCAATATGCCAGCAAATTTGGAAAACTCAGCAGTGGCCACAGGACTGGAAAAGGTAAGTTTTCATTCCAATCCCAAAGAAAGGCAATGCTGAAGAATGTTCAAACTATCGCACAATTGCACTCATCTCGCATGCTAGCAAACTAATGCTCCAAATTCTCCAATCCAGGTTTCAACAATATGTGAACCATGAACTTTCAGATGTTTGAACTGGATTTAGAAAAGGCAGAGGAGCCAGAGATCAAATTGCCAACATCCGCTGGATCATGGAAAAAGCAAGAGAGTTCCAGAAAAACATCTACTTCTGCTTTATTGACGATGCCAAAGACTTTGACTTTGTGGATCACAATAAACTGTGGTAAATTCTGAAAGAGATGGGAATGCCAGACCACCTGACCTTCCTCCTCAGAAATCTGTATGCAGGTCAAGAAGCAACAGTTAGAACTGGACATGGACTGGTTCAAATCGGGAAATGAGTACATCAAGGCTGTCTATTGTCACCCTGCTTATTTAACTTATATGCAGGGTACATCATGTGAAACGCCCGGCTGGATGAAGCCACAGGATCAGTAATGAAGCTGGCAAAGTACTCCTCTCCATTTATTCTGATCAAGTATCCTCAACAGAGGAAAGTTCTGCAGTGTAGGTCTGTGGAACATTCTGCTTCAGGTAATCAGAGATGAGACCACATACATGTACTAGAAATACACCATTTCTTCCCTAGAATCAACTTCCTGTGGTTCAAAATGAGTAATCAAACACTGCTTTCTTGAAACTAGCTTCACAAACATTGTAGATATCTCTTACGAGCTCACAATGCAAAGAAAGCTGACAACCTTTCAGAATTGGGTTGCCTCAGGATGGACTGCTGTTATTCAACTTGAGAGAGATTGGGATTGCAAATGTGGCAGGAAACACACTTTTATTAGGAATCTTTCACATAAAATTTCAATAAAATTTATAAACTTTCAAATTACCAATTTATAAATGTGTGCAAATGTTACGTGTTAAATTATCTTTCTGCACACTATTCTAATAGAAAAGATATGCAATAGAGATATTATTTCCAACTTACAAACAAGAAAACTAAAGCTGAAAGAGATCGAGTAACTAACTTGAGATCACACATATGGTAGGTAGCATAGTAAGAATCACAATATATATCTACTTGGCTAAGTAGTCTATTCCCTGGGATTTCCCAGTGGCTCAGATGGTAAAAAGAGTCTCACTGTAATGCAGGAGACCCAGGTTCAATCCCTGGGTCAGGAAGATACCCTGGAGAAGGAAATGGTGACCCACTCCAGTATTCTTTCCTGGAAAATCCCATGGATGGAAAAGCCTGGCAGACTACAGCCCATGGGTAACAAAGAGTCAGACACGACTGAGTGACTTCCTTTTCACTTTCAAGTAGTCTATAGTGTTTGGAATTTGCCATACGACCTACATTTGTGATACTCAGTAAATGTGTGTGTTAACAAAGTTACGTTCTAAAAATACTGGGAACCTACTTTGTGGTTATCCTTTCTAATAGCCCCCAAATGAGAAGCAACCAAATGTACATCATCTGGTGACTGGATAAACAAAATATAATTAATTAGTCAATGAATTTCTATTCATCAATAAATATGAGTGAAATACTAACGTATACTACAAGATAAATAATTTTAAAAAATTATGTTAAGGAAAAATAGCAAAACACAAAATTACATATTGAAAGTTCCCATGTATATGAAATATTCACAAAAGGAACTTATAAAGCTGTAAATTAGATCAGTGGTTGCTGGGGGTCAAGCATGGAAATAAAGAACAACTATAACTGGGGATGAAGGATAATTTACTAAAAATTATTAAACTGGAAATTCAAAATGGATGAATTTTAGGGAATGTCACTTACACCTCAGTACAGTTGCTTAAAAATAAATAAGAATTTTGTTCTGTCTTACCTGTGTCACAGTACAGGAAGACTGTTAGTTTAATTCAACATATAGGTATTTATTCCAGTAACGCTGAAGAAGCTGAAGTTGAACGGTTCTATGAAGACCTACAAGACCCTCTAGAACTAACATGCAAAGAAGACGTGCTTTCCATTATAGGAGACTGGAATGCAAACGTAGGAAGTCAAGAAATACCTGGAGTAACAGGCAAATTTTGCCTTGGAGTACAGAATGAAGCATGGCAAAGACTAACAGAGTTTTTCCATGAGAACTCACCGGTCATAGCAAACAATCTCTTCCAAAAACACAAGAGAGGACTCTACACATGCACATCACCAGATGGTCAATACTGAAATCAGACTGATTATATTCTTTGCAGCCAAAGGTGGAGAAGCTCTATACAGTCAGCAAAAACAAGACTGGGAGCTGACTGTGGCTCAGATCATGAACTCCTTGTTGCCAAACTCAGACTTAAATTGAAGAAAGTAGGGAAAACCACTAGACCATTCAAGTATGGCCTAAATTAAATCCCTTATGACTATACAGTGGAAGTGACAAATAGATTCAAGGGATCAGAGCTGACAGACAGAGAGCCTGAAAACTATGGATGGAGGCTCATGACACTGTACCAGAGGCAGGGATCAAGACCATCCCCAAGAAAAAGAAATGCAAAGAGGTAAAATGCTTGTCTGAGGAGGCTTTACAAATAGCTGTGAAAAGAAGAGAAGTGAAAGGCAAAGGAGAAAAGGAAAAATATACCCATTTAATGCAGAAATTCAAAGAATAGCATGAAGAGATAAGAAAGCCTTTCTCAGTGATCAATGCAAAGAAATAGAGGAAAGCAATAACATGGGAAAGATTAGAG
>NW_011495077.1:642582-644145 GCF_000754665.1 Bison bison bison | reverse complement strand
AGATGGTAAAGAATCTACTTGCAGTGTGGGAGACCTGGGTTTGATACCTGGGTCAGGAAGATCTCTGGGAGAAGAAATGGCAACCCACTCCAGTATTCTTGCCTGGAGAATTGCATGGACAGAGGAGCCTGGTGACTACAGTTCATGGGGTTGAAAGCAGTCTGACACAATTGAGCAACTAACATACACAGTCTGAGGTCTAGTGTTTGTGATCACATACAATTAACTTCTTCCACTTGGTAGGGGTTTCAGATTCTGCAAAACAGCTCGATGGACTTGGCTCACAATGTTACACACAGTCCTTGAGGGGTTTCTGAAAGTCCTTGAATAAGTTTAATGGCTAAACTATTGGAGAAGATAGAGAAGGCAATGGCACCCCACTCCAGTACTCTTGTCTGGAAAATCCCATGGACAGAGGAGCCTGGTAGGCTGCAGTCCATGGGGTTGCTAAGAGTCGGACACGACTAGGCAACTTCACTTTCACTTTTCACTTTCATGCATTGGAGAAGGAAATGGCAACCCACTCCAGTGTTCTTGCCTGGAGAATCCCAGGGACGGGGAAGCCTGGTAGGCTACCGTCTATGAGGTCACACAGAGTCAGACACGACTGAAGTGACTTAGCATAGCATAGCATTGGAGAAGACTCTTGAGAGTCCGTTGGACAGTAAGGAGATCAAACCAGTCAATCTTAAAGGAAATCAGTCCTGCATATTCATTGGAAGGACTGATGCTGAAGTTGAAGCTCTAATACTTTGGCCCCCTATATGAAGAACTGACTCATTGGGAAAAACCCTGATGCTGGAAAAGATTGAAGACAGGAGGAGAAAGGGATGACAGAGGATGAGATGGCTGCATGGCATCCCCGACTCAATGGACATGAGTTTGAGCAAGCTCTGGGAGTTGGTGATGGGCAGGAAGCCTGGCGTGCTGCAGACATGACTGAACTGATTGAAAGTATTATTGTTTTATCTTGCTTGATTGTTTTCCTTTCTTTCTGCATTTTCTCACTTCTCTGATTAAATTTATACTTTGGAACTTGGGGAAGGTCTAGGAGCCTAAGTTTTTCTACACATAAGAGGCAGAGAGAGGACATTGCAGGGGCAGATGGAGTGGTCTGTTCCAGGAAGGCCCCATAAGGTCCTGCTCAATTACTTATGGATAGATAGATAATCTCCTGTGTGTGCTATGTATTGTTCAGGAATGCAGGATGCAACACTGAAGAGCAATTAAAAAATAATAATAAAAGGCCTACAGTGCAGTAGAATGAGAAAAAATTAAACAGCTTTGTTTCTTAGAAAATTAGACAATTTTAAGTAGTGATAAGCACTCTGAAGACATTACAAAACTGTGTTAAGATAGTGACTCTTGGGATGAGGAAAGGCATCAGCCCTAAGTAGGGTATGGAGGGAGGGCTCCACTCTGACACTTACTCTGCAACAGCAGGCTGGGCGCTGAACCTCTCTCATGTTCAATTTTATATCTGTAAGTAGCCAGTATCTTTCTGCTGGACACTGGGCTCAGCACTGGCATTCATTATTCCATTCACTTCTTATAAGAACCCTG
>NW_011495077.1:639997-641233 GCF_000754665.1 Bison bison bison | reverse complement strand
CAATGTCCAGGTCTGTGACTTGTTACTGTTTGTTCTTTTCTCCACATGGGTTCAATGATGGAAGCTTCTAGAAAATTCACTTAATCACTTAGTTTCCTGGAGACAGTCATTATTTCTCCCTGTTTCCTGGAGTCATATTCTCCTAGCCACATTGATACATTCAGAGTATGGAAAGGACCCAGATGGAATGCTGAGATAAAGTATTATTTTCCTTTCCCTAATTAATAATAATATTATTGGATATCTTATTTCTGAGTTATATCTCCAAGATTTTGTCATTCTTTATTATCTGTTTTCTTAATGATTTAAAGGAACTTCTAACATATTCTGCATTTGAGTCCTTTTTCAGAAATATTCATTGCAAATGTAGTTTAACAGTTTGTGCATTGACTTTCAAAACTCTTAGCAGAGATTTATAACAAACACAATTTAAAAATATATTTTCAGGTTCACAAGAAACTGGCTTGGATATTTAGTTTGTTTTCTTTAAACTCTTTAATTTTTTTTTTTTTACCTTGGTGGCTTCTATTGCTTCTGATGTGAAGTTATCAGTTCAATTCAGTCGCTCAGTCGTGTACTACTTTTTGCGACCCCATGGACTGCAGCACACCAGGCTTCCCTGTCCATCACCAACTCCTGGAGCTTGCTTAAACTTAAGTTCATCGAGTCAGTGATGCCATCCAACCACCTTATCCTCTGTATTCCCCTTCTCCTGCCTTCAATTTTTCTCAAAATCAGAGTTTTTTTCCAATGAGTCAGTTCTTTGCATCAGTTGGCCAAAGTATTAGAGTTTCAGCTTCAACATCAGTCCTTCCAATGAATATTCAGGACTGATTTCCTTTAGAAATGACTGGCTGGATCTCCTTGCAGTCCAAAAAACTCTCAAGAGTCTTCTCCAACACCACAATTCAAAAGCATCAATTCTTCAACACTTAGCTTTATGGTCCAACTTTCACATACATACACAACTACTGGAAAAACCATAGCTTTGACTAGATGGACCTTTGTAGGTAAAGTAATGTCTCTGCTTTGTCATAACTCTTCTTCCAAAGAGCAAAAGTCTTTTAATCATTCTTAATGATGTTTCCCAGAATATAATGCCTTGCAAACACCTGCCAAAACCTAGAGTGGTGAACTTGCAGAATTCCTTATTCAAATTTATTGCTTTACTCATAGCATTGCTCTTGAATAAGAAGATTGCTTTATAGGAAGTCAAGTATAGCAGTGAGTGGAAAT
>NW_011495077.1:637644-639897 GCF_000754665.1 Bison bison bison | reverse complement strand
CTCTAAAATGCAACACACTGGCCGATAATAAAAGGTAGAGAAGCTTTTCACAATTAGGAAAGATAGGGCTCATTCCCAAAGTATTTTTTCTCTAAGAAAACAATAAAACCTATCTCTTAGGGTTTTGATATTTGAATTAGATAATGAATCTGAAACGCAAACTACAATGCCTGACATTGAGTAAAGCTCAGTAAATATACCAACTTTCTTTTTTTCCAGGAAATCCTACCTCTCCTTCAGTGTCCAGGTCTGTGACTTGTTACTGTTTGTTCTTTTCACCACATCGGTTCAATGATGGAAGCTTCTAGAAAATTCACTTAATCACTTAGTTTCCTGGAGAAAGTCATTATTTCTCCCTGTTTCCTGGAGTCATATTCTCCTAGCCACATTGATACACTCAGAGTACTGAAAGGACCCAGATGGAACACTGAGAAAGGTATTATTTTCATTTCCCTAATTAATAATAATATTAAGGTCTTTATATATGTATTAGCTATTGGATATCTTATTTCTGAGTTGGATCTCCAAGATTTTGTCATTCTTTATTATCTGTTTTCTTAATGATTTAAAGGAGCTTCTAACATATTCTGCATTTGAGTCCTTTTTCAGAAATACTCGGAGAAGGCAATGGCACCCCACTCCAGTGCTCTTGCCTGGAAAATCCCATGGATGGAGGAGCCTGGTAGGCTCCAGTCCATGTGGTTGCTGAGAGTTGGGCACGACTGAGCGACTTCACTTTCACTTTTCACTTTCACGCATTGGAGAAGGAAATGGCAACCCACTCCAGCGTTCTTGCCTAGAGAATCCCAGGGACGGAGGAGCCTAGTGGGCTGCCATCTATGGGGTCACACAGAGTCGGACACGACTGAAGTGACTTAGCAGTAGCAGTCAGAAATACTTATTGCAAATGCATTTTAACAGTTTGTGCATTGACTTTCAAAACTCTTAGCAGAGATTTATAACAAACACAATTAAAAAATATATTTTCAGGTTCACAAGAAACTGGCTTGGATATTTAGTTTGTTTTCTTTAAACTCCGTAATTTTCTTTTTTTTTTAACCTTGGTGGTTTCTATTGCTTCTGATGTGAAGTTATCAGTTCAATTCAGTCACTCAGTCGTGTACTACTCTTTGAGACCCCTCGGACTGCAGTACACCAGGCTTCCCAGTCCATCACCAACTCCTGGAGCTTGCTCAAACTTAAGTTCATCGAGTCAGTGATGCCATCCAACCATCTTATCCTCTGTATTCCCCTTCTCCTGCCTTCAATCTTTCTCAAAATCAGAGTCTTTTCCAATGAGTCAGCTCTTTGCATCAGGTGGCCAAAGTATTGGAGTTTCAGCTTCAACATCAGTCCTTCCAATGAATATTCAGGACTGATTTCCTTTAGAATTGACTGGTTGGATCTCCTTGCAGTCCAAAGGACTCTCAAGAGTCTTCTCCAACACCACAATTCAAAAGCATCAATTCTTCAACACTTAGCTTTATGGTCCAACTTTCACATACATATACAACTACTGGAAAAACCATAGCTTTGACTAGATGAATCTTTGTAGGTAAAGTAATGTCTCTGATGTCTAGCTTTGTCATAGCTCTTCTTCCAAAGAGCAAACCTCTTTTAATCATTCTTAATGATGTTTCTCAGAATATAATGCCTTACAAACATCTGCCAAAACCAGAGTGGTGGACTTGCAGAATTCCTTATTCAAATTTATGGCTTTACTCATAGCATTGCTCCTGAATAAGGAGATTGCTTTATAGGAAGTCAAGTATAACAGTGAGTGGAAGTGCTTGCTATGAGCAAACAGGTTATGGGATGGATAATGGAAGAGGTCATTATAAATACCAGGTATAATCATGTGGTCATTTGCAAGAATGAGAACAATAATACTTATGAAAATTTGTTTTTCATTTTGATATGAATATATTTATATATTATATTAACCAGTTTTAACTCCCCTATCCCATTTTCCTGCATGTAGTAACATAAGAAAGGTATGTTAACATAACTCAATCTTATATCTTATTTTATCTCAGTAGTGAAGATACAGGATTCAGCAGAAGAGTGTGACTAACTAGAAGATAAAGTAACATCACCTACAAATGGATAAATGAACTTGCTCTAATCTTTGAAGGATATGGTTAGAAATTTTGGGGTTGAATGAGGAATTACTGCATCATAATATCAAGAAGTGTGGTGCTGGAGAAGACTTTTGAGAGTCCCTTGGACTGCAAGGAGATCAAAGTAGTCAAT
>NW_011495077.1:636257-637384 GCF_000754665.1 Bison bison bison | reverse complement strand
CAATTGCCTGAATTCTAATCTTTATAACTAATTTCTTATTCAACAGACACCATTAGTGGTTCTGCTTCTCTGATTATACCTTAAGTGACACAACTCTAAGAAGAAAGGACTAAGGACATGATTTTCATGATGATTCATGATAACTATACCCAGATTTGTGATGTGAGTGTATTTTAGTGAAACTGTCACTTTAAATTATTATGGAGCAAGTTTACAGCTTAAGACAACTTTACACATCTTCTGTATGATTGACTTAAAGTCAAGAATTCAAGAGGAGAATGTATTAGTCAACAGTCACTCTGGACACCTGTTTCCAAATGACATCAAAGAAGCTTTTATTTAGAATTAAATCCTCTGATCCAGACTACAGATGAAGCAACTGCAGGACTACCATTTCTTGCCTGGGGTCTGCAGGTGTGCATTTCAGCTGGGGTCCTGTAGCAGGGGTCTCTCTTTTATTTACTTCTGGGGTTTTTGTTCAGCTTTTCCTATTACTTCAAGCACTGTGAGTCCAAGAGAAGACAGAAGTACTTTGCAGAATCTTCCAGCTCTAAGGCTGAAATGGTGAGGCTGATGGACTTATGAGCTTTCTGGAAATTTACAGAGTAGCGGCCATCTCTCGCATTCCCATCATCTGAATACTGACGAATAAGATAAGTCATCTGTCCACTGGGAATCTGCTTGTACCAAAAAATGTAGTAGCGGAACATGTCCCAACTTGTTTCATACCGACAGTTCAGGGTGACTGCCTTTCCCACTTCACTGACTATGTCTGGCTGGTCTTGAGTAACACTCTGGGCCACACCAGATCCTGTGGAAAAAAGAAGAAAGCAGAGCTGAAATAGTGAACAAAATAATGTAGAAATTAGACCTGTTTTGGACCCAAATATTTACAAACCTAACTGAAATCCTAAGATGCTTGCTTTTCTCCAATGTCCTTTCTTCCCTAAGTCCCTGTGAAGCTCCATGTGCCTGTGTGCAGTCCTTTCACCCTGAACACACGCACCCATGTTTGGAAGCATCCCTACCAGAGAAGGTGAAGGCCAGGAACACCCAGAGCAGGCTGGAGAGCGGCATGAGGCATGGATTCCCTTGCACAAATGTGTTTAATTCTGCCTCAAGCTAAG
>NW_011495077.1:635056-635931 GCF_000754665.1 Bison bison bison | reverse complement strand
CTAAGATTTCAGTGTCTTTGAGTGCCTGGCAGCACATATACACAGTACCTGGTTCCTGTGTGGCTCCTCCCTCAGACAGGAAGTGGGGGTTGTCATGTTCCTAGACCAGCTGGTCTGTGCTCAGATGGAAAAAAGTTTGGCTCACCACAAATTTTTACTTTGTCTACTCATGTTTCCCTGGTCATTAAATTTGTCAGATCCTGAAAAAGGGCTTGAAAAAGGCAATTAATATTAAAGATTTGAATTGAAGGGAACTAAAGGTTAAACAAGTTGACATACACTGTTAATTATTTAGTACAATTATTTGCCATCCTGTTTAAGATATAATTTTGTATAGCCTATGAAACTTTCTTGAAATCTACTGATTGGTCATTCATCTAGCTTATACTTACTTTTCTCCATCCAGAATCTATTGACTGTTTTAAAACACTCACAGATCTTAGGCCTTCTGGGAGAAAAGCAATCTTATCCAAAATAATTAATGTATCTCTTTTGTTTTTTTTCACTGAGGTCCAGGGCTGTACTTAGATTTTTCAATAAATAAAATCCCTGCAACGTGAAATGATTTTAGAAAACCAGCCCATCTGAATTTCAGAGCCTATTCAGTGATATATATTAAATGAAATTATAACCAGAATAAAATATTATTCTTTTGAAATCTGATATTTATTTCATATCTATCAAGAAATTGATATTAATACAATTTTAGCAAAATATCATAACCTTATACATCAATTTTGATACACACTCTTAGGTTTCATACATCACTCTAGAGGAAAACAACAGAATGGGAAAGACTAGAGATATTTTCAAGAAAATCAGAGATACCAAAGGAACATTTCATGCAAAGATGGGCTTGATAAAGGACAGAAATG
>NW_011495077.1:632135-634956 GCF_000754665.1 Bison bison bison | reverse complement strand
AATGTAGAAATTAGACCTATTTTGGACCCAAATATTTACAAACCTAACTGAAATCCTAAGACGCTTGCTTTCCCCCAATTCTCCTTTCCTCCCCAAGTCCCTGTGAATCAGCATGTGCCTGTGTGCAGTCCTTTCACCCTGAACACGAGCACCCATGTTTGGAAGCATCCCTACCAGAGAAGGTGAAGGTCAGGAACACCCAGAGCAGACTGGAGAGCGGCATCAGGCATGGATTCCCCTGCTCAAAAGTGTTTAGTTCTGCCTCAAGCTAAGATTTCAGTGTCTTTAAGTGCCTGGCAGCACATATACACAGTACCTGGTTCCTGTGTGGCTCCTCCCCCAGACAGGAAGTGCCGTTTGTCATGTTCCTAGCCCAGCCGGTCTGTGCTCAGACGGAAAAAAGTTTGGCTCACAACAAACCTTTACTTTGTCTACTCATGTTTCCCTGGTCATTAAATTTGGCAGATCCTGAAAAAGGGCTTGAAAAAGGCAATTAATATTAAAGATTTGAATTGAGGGGAACTAAAGATTAAACAAGTTGACATACACTGGTAATTATTTAGTAAAATTATTTGCCATCCTGTTTAAGATATAATTTTGTATAGCCTACAAAACTTTCTTGAAATCTACTGATTGGTCATTCATCTAGCCTATACTTACTTTTCCCCATCCAGAATCTACTGACTGTTTTAAAGCATTTACAGATCTTAGGCCTTCTGGGAGAAAAGCAATCTTATCCAAAATAATTAATGTATCTCTTTTGTTTTTTTTCACTGAGTTCCAGGGCTCTACTTAGATTTGTCAATAAATAAAATTACTGCAACATGAAATGATTTTAGAAAATCAGCCTATCTGAATTTCAGAGCCTATCCAGTGGTTTATATTTAAATGAAATTATAACTAGAATAAAATATTATTCTTTTGAAATCTGATATTTATTTCATTTTCATATGAAAATCTGATATTTATTTTCATATCATTTCATTGATATTAATACAATTTTAGCAAAATATCATAACCTTATATATCAATTTTGATACACACTCTTAGGTTTTCATACATCGCTCTAAGAAATTTTATCACATGTATAAATTCTTGTCAGTTCAGTCAGTTCAGTTCATATCACCACTGAAATCATGACACAAAATTGTTTCATATCTCTAAAGAAATCCTCCTTGAATACCCTCCCCATCCCTGCAACTCTTTGTAACCCTGCTAACTACTCATCTTTTCATCTTTATATTTTGTGCCTTTGAGAATGTTGTTTAAGCAAAATCACATTATGTAAGCATCATAATAATCCAATAAGTGTAATCATATACCATGTGGCCTCTGAGATTGACTACTTTTTTATTCAGCATAACACCCTGAGATCCATCTAGGCTATTGTTGTTTAGTCTCTAAGTCCTGTCTGACTCTTTTGTGACCCCATATACTGTAGCCCACCAGGCTCCTCTGTCTATGGAATTTTCCAGGCATGAATACTGGAGTGAGTTGCCTTTTCCTTCTCCAGGGGATCTTCTTGACCCAGAGATCAAACCCAAGTCTCCTGCTCAGCAGGTGGATTGTTTACCACTGAGCCACCAAGGAAGTCCCATCTGGGCTTTTGCATGTATCAGTAGTCTGCTTTTTTTAATCACTACAGACTGTTACCATCTTATGATGTTCTGATTTTGGATTTCTTTACCTTACAGTGGCAAGACAGTGATGAACTTTCAGGATAAAGTAGAAACCGTACTTTGAATTTTTAAATATGATCTTTTCCCATGCTAGTAACATGTGGTATAATATTCCCTGGTGGTTCTGGGCAGCAACAGTGAGCTGAGGTCCTGGCCAGCCCTGGGATCATGAGAGTAAACAACTGACACACTTACATTCACTCTGTACTCGTACATCCATTCTGTTTTTTACTTTTAGTGTGTGTGTGTTAAGTTCCTACAGTTGTGTCTGACTCTTTGAGATTGTATGGACTGTAGCCCACCAGGCTCCTCTGTCCATGGGATTCTCCAGGCAAGAATACTGGAGTGTGGTGCTGTGCCCTCCTCCAGGGGATCTTCCTGATCCAGGCATCTAACCTGCATCTCTTATGTCTCTGCTTTAGCAGGCAGATTCTTTATCCATTAGAGCCACCTTGGAAGCCCCACTTTCAGTACAGTACTCAATAAATTATATGATATTTTCAACACTTTAATATAAAACAGACTTTGTGTTAGATGATTTCACCCAGCTGTAGGTTAATGTCAGTGCTGAGAATCTTTAAGGTAGACTGGGTTCAATTCAGTGGGTTAGGTATATTAAATGCATTTTCCATTTATGATCCTCTCAACTGAAAATGGTTTATTGAGACACAATCCTATTGCAAGTTGAGAAAAATCTATAAATATTATGTCATTGTACAGATGTATTACAGTGGATTTATTTGTCTATTCACCCACTGAAGAACATTTGGCTGGTTTCCAGTTTTTGATCATCAGAAACAGAGCTGCTATGAATATTCAAATACAGATTTTGAATGAATATAAGATTTTCATTTTTCAAGCATTAATACCCAGGAGTGTGATTGCTGAGCTGTAAGGCAAGTGAATATTTAAGTTTAGGTGAAACTGCTGAACATTTTTCCAGAATGGCTGGACCATTCACCCACCAGCAATGTATGAGTGATCCAATTTCTCTGCAGTTTTGCCAGAACTTGGCATTGTTAGCATTTTTAATTTTAGCCTGTGAGAAATGTGAAGTGTTATCTCTTTGTGGCTTAATTTGCATTTCCCTAATTACTAATAATGCTAATCATCTCTTTATATTCTTATTTCATTACCAGATA
>NW_011495077.1:629942-631260 GCF_000754665.1 Bison bison bison | reverse complement strand
GAAAGTTGTGGTACATATACACAATGGAGTATTTCTCAGCCATTAAAAATAATACATTTGAATCAGTTCTAATGAGGTGGATGAAACTGGAGCCTATTATACAGAGTGAAGTAAGTCAGAAAGAAAAACACCAGTACAGTATATTAATGCATATATATGGAATTTAGAAAGATGGCAACAATGACCCTATATGTCAGACAGCAAAAGAGACACAGATATAAAGAACAGACTTTTGGACTCTGTGGAGAAAGCGAGGGAGGGATGATCTGAAAGAATAGCACTGAAACATGTATATTACTGTAAATGAAATGGATGACCAGTCCAAGTTCAACGCATGAAACAGGGCACTCAAAGCCAGTGCACTGGGAAAACCCAGAGGGATGGGATGGGGGGGAAGTGGGATGGGGGTTCAGGATGGGGGACACATGTACACCCATGGCTGATTCATGTCAATGTATGGCAAAAACCACCACAATATTGTAAAGTAATTAGCCTCCAATTAAAATAAAAAAATTAATTTTTTTAAAAAACCACTTTGCTACCTCTATAGAATTGTCTTTGCATTTTGTCAAAAAATAAGCTTTCCAGACCTGTGTGGATCCACTTCTATACAATGACTCAGTAACATAAACTTGTTAATGATACACTTTCATTCCCTTAGAATGTAACAGAACCTGCAGAATAGTTCTTTTTTTATTTATTATATTTATAATTTGTATTTTTTCTTTTTTCCTTTGATAATTCTACCTAGGAATATATCAAGTTTATTAATTATTTTAACAAAATTAACTTTGTATTTCATGGTTATCTCCATAGATTTATATTTCACCAATTAGACATTTTATTTTTTACTTCTTTCAGTTTATGTTGGGTTTAATTTGCTTTTCTATCATCTTTTCTTGAAAGCCTTGATTGTAGTTTATCAACCTTTTTTCTTTAGTAATATAAGTATTTAAAAAGATAAATTTCCTTCTATGTATTATTTTAGCTGCATCTCATACATATTTAATGTGCTCTTACAACATTTACTTTCAAAATATCTTCTAGCATCCATTGTAATTGTTTCTTTAACCTAGGTTGTTTTAAAGTTATAGGTTTTAAATA
Source organism: Bison bison bison (assembly GCF_000754665.1). Taxonomy (NCBI): domain Eukaryota; kingdom Metazoa; phylum Chordata; class Mammalia; order Artiodactyla; family Bovidae; genus Bison; species Bison bison. The sequence continues at coordinate 630,156 of NW_011495077.1, read as the reverse complement.
TATACGAACTATTTGGGAGTTTCTAGAGATGTCTCTTTGCACTTAATTTTCCATATCATTTCCATTTTGGTCAATAAATAAATTCTATATAATGTCAGTTTTCCTAAATATATTAAGACTTTTTATGGAGAAACAAATTGTGTGTGTGTGTGTGTGTGTATGTGTGTGTGTGTTTCATCTGCACAGCAGGGTGTGTCTGGAGCCTCGGCTGCAG
>NW_011495077.1:628935-629842 GCF_000754665.1 Bison bison bison | reverse complement strand
GAACTTGTTTGCAACCCAATTTTCCAAGTCCCCCTAATTAATGAAATATCCTAGATTTTCTCCTCCACAACTCACAGCTTAGTTGAAGTCACAGAAGTGAAAATGATGCTCCCAGTATCTTGTCCATTGTTTCTGGCACCAGTGATCAGTGACAACTCAAGTTCCTCTTCTCACTTAGCTAGAACTCTGACTTTAAACTAACACTTATTTTATTCTTTTAGTAGGTCCCACCCTTTCATAAGTGCTTTCCTTAAACCCATCGCTCTCAAAAGTACTACTTCTCATTTGGTGCTAATTTAGAATCACTGAAAATTAAATTCATTGGGAATCAGAAATGCCCCCTTTAAAAGCATAAAGAGCAGGTTAGAATTTCTCTCCGTCCCCTTCTTCCTTTTCCTTACACCTCCTAGAAGGTTAAAAATCATATATCAGGAGAGTTTGATGTTTTAATAGGAATAGGATTAGTTTACAATGGGAAAGAGAAGGCCTCCCACGAAATCACTAGATTAGCATTACAGGGTATTTCTTTTTTATTACAAATTCTAACTAAAGTCTATTTCGAATACACAAGGGCATAATGTATCATTCAAGCAAAGCTTATGGAGCAGAACATAAAGATACATAGTCCTTTTGCCGTGATGGCACTTAAATTTTAACATGATCGTTCAATGTTTCCACACTTTACATGATCCTAAGAATTAATTAAATATAATTAGATCAATTTCAATTTATATTTCTTCTAAAATATAAATCAGGCAAATAAAACGTTTCCAAGAATATGCATGGAGAAAATAAACTGAGAAGCACAGAATAATCTGTTCTGAAGGCTATTTTATCTCCAAATGGATAAGATTGGCTAGGAAAATTCTGCAGAATGCAGAATATATGGGACCATGATCTTTCAGTA
>NW_011495077.1:627471-628221 GCF_000754665.1 Bison bison bison | reverse complement strand
ACACAACTGAGCGACTTCACTTTCACTTTTCACTTTCATGCATTGGAGAAGGAAATGGAAACCCACTCCAGTGTTCTTGCCTGGAGAATTTCAGGGATGGGGTAGCCTGGTGGGCTGCTGTCTATGGGGTCGCACAGAGTTGGACACGACTGAAGTGACTTAGCAAGAATTAATTAAATATAATTAGATCAATGTCAATTTATATTTCTTCTAAAATATAAATCAGGCAAATAAAATGTTTCCAAGAATATGAATGGAGAAAATAAACTGAGAAGCACCAGAATAATCTATTCTGGAGGATATTTGATCTCCAAATGGATAAGATTGGCTACGGAAATTCTGCAGAATGCACAAGATATGGGACCATGATCATTCAGTAATGAAACATTTTTGGTAGTTCTCATCCTGAACTACACCTTATCCTCTCAGGCAAAGTACAAAAATGTGAAGAGTCAATGTGGTTTTTGATGACAACACATCAGGGGATAGAGACAGAAATTAAGAAGCTCATTTTTCTTAAGCACAAAGAAGACTTTGTGATCTCTGTGTTTGATATCATCTCAGTTCAGTTCAGTTCAGTGGCTCAGTCATGTCCGACTCTTTGTGACCCCATGAATCACAGCACGCCAGGCCTCCCTGTCCATCACAGGGAGTTCACTCAGACTCACGTTCACTGAGTCAGTGATGCCATCCAGTCATCTCATCCTCTGCCGTCCCCTTCTCCTCCTGCCCCCAATCCCTCCCAGCATC
>NW_011495077.1:625107-625454 GCF_000754665.1 Bison bison bison | reverse complement strand
ACAATGGAACATTAATCAAATATAAAAAAAGAATGTAATCGTGCCAAATGGAACAACATGGATAGATACGGAATGTATTAGTGAAATAAGTCAGACAGAGAAAGACAAATACTGTGTGTTTTTACTTATATATGATATATAAAAGCAAAGCAAAAAAAAGGAACAAATAGAACAAAAACAGAATCACAGGAACAAGCAGTAGACTGCCAGGTATTTCCCCATAAAAGGTGATTTTATTTGAGATCACCAAAGGACTGCAGTCCTGATCAGCAACCATGAGGAGCCACATGCAAGTCCCCATTGGACAAGGGAAGGGAATATACAGAGAAGACAAGGAAATTAGGAGG
>NW_011495077.1:622660-625007 GCF_000754665.1 Bison bison bison | reverse complement strand
GAGTGATTCAAGAAGCGGTCTTGAGCCATGGAATCCAAGTGGCTTCCAAAAGCTACAAAATGAAAGGAAACAGATTCTTCCTCAGAGAATCTGGAAGGAATCAACCCTGCCAAGACCTTGACTGTAGACAGAAAAACAGATTTTAGATTTCTTGCCTCCAGAACTATAAGAAATATTTTGTAAGTGATCAAGTTCATACTAAATATTGAGCAAATATTTTCTGTTCACATTGCTGCACTCGTAGGATGGGATACCAGTGCTTGCAGTTGCCTGTTGGGACACATCATGGTGAGACATACCTGAACATTCTTGAGACACCCAACCAAGCTGGATAATATATTTACTGGAGAGATTTCTCCCTTCTTTTAGTTGCTTTCAATGTTTAGTATTTTGGGTGGGAAATATTTATTTTAATTCTTTCTTATCAGCCATTCTTTTAGTTACAAGTTAGAGATTCTAGTGCAGAAGGAGATACAGATTGAGAAGGGAAAAGACCAAATCCTAAATCTGTAGGGCTGAAAAGTGTTTGTGGTTATAACTATACCAACGTAGGTAAGAAATACTAAGTACTGCAAATGCCCTGTGGTGGCCTCATGATGTGACTGGTGCCCTTTAATCTTCTATCGTGTTTTGTCCCTGAAGGAATATAAACCAGGTTGATGAAGTGGCCCCCAGGGTTCTTAAGATACCAATTCACGCTCTGTGGGAAAGTGGGAAAATTACTCCAAAGCGTGGAGTTGGCTCCCTCCTGGAGACTCAGGGCTGGGGGACTCTGCTCCACATCCACCCCTTGCACACCTAGTGAGAAAAGAGAAACTGTCACAGGCGAGGGTCACTTAACTCTTACTAAACCCTGAAAGTGTCCCCCTCAATCCCCATAGATGGTGAATAGGATAGAAAGTCTGCAGGACTTGTCAGCTTCTCTTTCCCTTAACAATATAGCAGCTGCTCAATCCTTCAGATCCCCTGTGGGTCAGCCCCAACTCACAGGAAACCTGGGCAAACAAAGCCCCAGCACAGTGCCTGCTAGCCCCTTCGTGATGCTTCCTCTTCTTGTTGAGACATTTTCACTATAAGATACTTAACTAAACCCTAAGGGGGTGAGGGTCAAAAATCCTTGTGCAAATGTTCCTGATCCTGCAACCAATCAGCTCACCCAACAAATCCTGCTCATGCACTCACTTTGTGACAGGAAGCCTCGATCTCCCATCTTAACCAGTTCAGAATGAACTGGAGAGGAGTGGAGAAGAGTGGCAAATAGAAAGGTCAATAGTTTAAGACTTGAGGGGCATTTTCTAAGAACTTTGTAAAAAAGGCTGACATGATTTGGAATTTGTGAAGGATTATAGGGAAGAGAAAACAAAAATTTAATTATCTGGCTGGCATGGATGCTGGAGATTCTTGCAAAATGAAATATTATTTCCCAGGAGTTCTCAGGATCCTTTTTTTTTTTTTTTTCCTTTGGCATCTCTTATGCACTCACCTGTTGCTTCTGAAGGGTGCTCAAGAATCAACACAGCATTCATAGCAGTCTTGGCTGGAACATTTTACAGTATTAAACAGCTTTACTTTTAAATTATACATATGTATTTTAGACTGAACCTACATAAAGAGTCTTATTATTTTTTGTCTCTTGATGAGCACTGAAAGTAGAACTGTAAATAGTTTTATTTTTATTAAAATTAATAGCTTTATTTTTACTATTGTTAAACTGATTTATGTCAAAGTAAGGCAAAAACCACTACAATATTATAAAATAATTACCCTCCAATTAAAATAAATTAATTAATTTAAAAACATATAATTTAAAAATATATTTTAAATAAAATTTGAGGTTTAAATACATTTTATTTTATCATTTTTTAAATTAGAGGATAATAGCTTTACATTGTTGTGGCCATTTCTGCCTTACAACAACATGAATCAGTCAATATTGTGTATGTATCCCTCCCTCTTGAGCTTCTACCAATGATCTAGCTTCTCATAGAGCACCAGTATGGGTGTTTATATTGCAGCTTCCAATTAATTATCTATTTTATACTAAATATATTCTAAATGTTGGTTATTGATATTTGTATTCTGCTTTTTACCTCTAGTAGGTTATTTTAAAAGAAGTGTTTTAAAACATATGAAAATCAACTCTGTGCTTTTTCTCAGACTCTATGAATAATAATGTTTCTGTGTATGTGGATTTCAAGGTAAAAAGGGTGGAAAATGAGAACCTGTTTATTTTCACTGAGGTAAAATTGAAGTGATCTGTAGGCGTGGGGATCAGATGGGCAGTTTAAGATTATTGCAAATGTTTACTAAAGGAATTGTGAGAAATAGTGTATAAAATATAGTTGAT
>NW_011495077.1:621710-622560 GCF_000754665.1 Bison bison bison | reverse complement strand
TAAACAGAGTGCCCTTGACTTTCCATTGACTGTGTCCTGACCAGGGAAGAAGAGGCTTCTTTCATCTTCCCTTTGCCCTCTGTGATGTCCACAGGTTGGGAGAGCTCCCCCTCTTCTGCCAGCTCTATTTAATTGAGATTTCTCTGCATTAAATTTTTATATCTTATAGGACAGAGTCAGAAAGATATTTGATTCCAGGAGATGAGGGAGCCATGGTGGTGGAAGTAAGATGTTGGAGTGATTCAAGAAGGGGTCTTGAGCCATGGAATCCAAGTGGCTTCCAAGCTACAGAATGAAAGGAAACAGATTCTTTCTCAAAGAACCTGGAAGGAATCAACCCTGCCAAGACCTTGATGTAGACAGCAGAATGGATTTTAGATTTCTTGCCTCCAGAACTATAAGAAATATTTTGTAAGTGATCAAGTTCATACTAAACACTGAGCAAATATTTTCTGTTCACTTTGCTGCACTCGTAGGATGGGATACCAGTGCTTGCAGTTGCCTGTTGGGACACATCATGATGAGACAGACCTGAACATTCTTGAGACACCCAACCAAGCTGGGTAATATATTTACTGGAGAGATTTCTCTCTTCTTTTAGTTGCTTTCAATGTTTACTGCTTTGGAGTCCAGCTTACTGTGGGAAATATTTATTTTAATTCTGTCATCTTATCAGCTATTCTTTTAGTTATAAGTTAGAGATTCTAGTGTGGAAGGAGATACAGATTGAGAAGGGAGAAGACCAAATCCCAAATCTGTAGGGCTAAAAAGTGTTTGTGATTGTAACTATACCAATGTAGGTAAGAAATACTAAGTACTGCAAATGCCCTATGGTGACCTCATGGAGGCC
>NW_011495077.1:616761-619833 GCF_000754665.1 Bison bison bison | reverse complement strand
GAGTCTTTTCCAATGAGTCAACTTTTCGCATGAGGTGGACAAAGTACTGGAGTTTCAGCTTTAGCATCATTCCTTCCAAAAAAATCCCAGGGCTGATCTCCTTCAGAATGGACTGGTTGGATCTCCCTTCTCCAATTTGCCTACATGTAGTAACATAAGACATGCTAATATAAGTCAGTGTTATATGTTATTATATCTCAATAGTGAAGATATAGGATTCAGTGGGAGGGTATGTCTTAGGTAGAAAAGAAAATAACATCACCCACAAAGAGATAAATGAGCTTGCTATAATCTTTGCAGGATACGTTTAGAATATTTTGGGTTGAATGAGGAATTACTGCATCATATTAGCAAGAAGTGTGGTGTTAGAGAAGACTCTTGAGAGTACCTTGGATTGCAAAGAGATCAAACCAGTTAATCTTAAAAGAAATTAACCCTGAATATTCATTGGAAGGACTGATACTGAAGCTGAAACTTCAATACTTTGGCTACTTGGTGAGAAAAGCCAACTCATTGGCTCCAAAGACCCTGATGCTGGGAAAGATTGAAGGCAAAAGAAGAAGACAGCAGCAGAGGTTGAGGCAGTTGGATGGTATCACCAACTCAGCAGACATGAATTTGAGCAAACTCCAAAAGATAGTGGGAGATAGAGAATCCTGCAGTCCATTGGATCACAAAGAGTCAGACACAACTTAGTGGCTGAACAGCAACAACAACATTATCAAGAAGCATAGTTTTGCTATGGTCTTTATTCAAAAGCTGTTAAAGAGCACAGATGGATGCCAAGTTAACAAAGAGGATACTGTAGCAGCTTTATACTATCTTAACTAACTGGAAATATCTTTCCCAGAATGTGCTTCCCGTATTTTTCTGGGTTAGGGTTGGCCACAAAAGAAATTTGTGTGACATTTGGAGGGTCGTTTTGATGAAGCAGCCACAGTTTTATGTTTTGGGGCTTGGTGCAGGGCTCCAGGGACTATGGTTACTCACTCATGTTGCTGCTGATCTGATAGCTCATCTTATTATTGATTCACAACCCTTGCACTTCCCACCAAACCTCCTCCTCATCTTCTCTTTGTCTTGGACCAAGTAGGTATGTTAGCATGATGCCAAATGACACCCATTTCTCCTAAGGTCACTCACTACTGTGGAACTGAAAGAGGTGAGACATAGACAAGTTTTAGTGTGTCTATGTGGGTTCCATTACCCTCATGGTTCTACTATGTCCTTATGAGTCACAGTTTGTCTATGCTTCAGTCTCTCCCTAACTTTGCTGTAGCTGATTAACAATGAATTCAGTCTCAACACCAGATACGAAGATAACAGCTTTGTATACACTCTTCCACCAGATGTAGCAATTGCCTGAGTTCTAATCTTCATCACTAATCTCTTATTTGATACCACTGGAGATCTGCTTCTCTGATTGTACCTTAAGTGACACAAGTCTAAGAAGAAAGGACTAAGGAAATAATTTTCATGATGATTCCAGATAACTAGACCCAGGTTTGGGATGTGAGTGTAGTTTAGTGAAATTGTCACTTTACATTATTATAGAAAAAGTTTACAACTTAAGCCAAGGTTACACATGCTCTGCATGATTGATTTAAAGTCAAGAATTCAAGAGGAGAATATTAGTAGAAAGTCACTCAGGACACCTGCTTCCAAATTACATAGAAGAAGCTTTTATTTAGAATCAAATCTTCTGATCCAGATCACAGATTAAGGAACCACAGGACTACTATTTCTTGTCTGGGGTCTGCAGCTGTACATTTCAACCTGGGTCCCGCAGCAGGGAGGCTCTCTCTTATTAACCTCTGGGGGTTTTGTTCAGCTTTTCCTATTACTTCAAGCACTGTGCATTCCCAGAGAGCACAGAAGTATTTTCCAGAATGTTCCAGCTTTATGGATTAAATGGTGAGGTTGATGAACTTATGTGCTTTCTGAAAGTTTACAGAATAGTGGCCATCCCTTTCATTCCCGTCTTCTGAATACTGATGAGTGAGGTAAGTCATCTCTCCACTGGGAAGCTGCTTGTACCAAAATATCCAGCAGGTGTACACATTCCAACTTGTTTCATACCGACAGTTCAGGATGACTATGTTCCGCACTTGACTGGTTATGTCTGGCTGATATTGAGTAACTTTCTGGGCCACACTAGATCCTGTGGGAAAAAAGAAGAAAACAGAGCTGAAATAGTAAACAAAATAATGTATAAATTCAACTAATTTTGGGCCCAAATATTTACAAACCATACTGAAATCATAAGATGCTTGCTTTTCCCCAATCCTCCTTTCCTCCCCAAGACCCTGTGAAGCACCACGTGCCTGTGTGCAGGCCTTTCACCCTGAACACTTGCACCCATGTTTGGAAGCATCCCTACCAGAGAAGGTGAAGGCCAGGAACACCCAGAGCAGACTGGAGAGATGCATGAGGCATGGATTCGCCTACACAAATGTGCTAAGTTCTGCCTCAAGCTGAGAGTTCAGTGTCTTTGAGTACCTGGCAGCACATATACATAGTAACTGGATCCTGTGTGACTCATCTCAAACAGGAAGTAGGGTGTCATGTTCATCGACCACATGGTCTGTGTACAGATAAAGACTGACTCACCACACACCTTTACTTTGTCTACTTTTCTTTCCCTGGTCATTAAGTTTGGCAGATCCTAAAAAGGGGCGTGAAGAAAGCCATTAATATTAAAGGTTTGAAGTGAAAGAAACTGAAGATTAAACAAGTTGATATACATTATTTATTTATTTATTTTAAAAGGAGGCTAATTACTTTACAATATTGTAGTGGTTTTTGCCATACATTGACATGAATCAGCCATATGTGTACATGTGTTCCCCATCCTGAATTCCCCTTCCACCTCCCTCCCCATCCCATCCCTCAGTGTCATCCCAGTGCACCAGCCCTGAGCATCCTGTCTCATGTGTCAAACCTGGACTGGCAATCTCTTTCACATATGATAATATACATGTTTCAATGCTATTTTCTCAAATCATCCCACCCTCACCTTCTCCCACAGAGTCCAAAAGATTGTTCTATACATCTGTGTTTCTTTTTCTGTCT
>NW_011495077.1:616341-616661 GCF_000754665.1 Bison bison bison | reverse complement strand
CATCCCTACCAGAGAAGGTGAAGGCCAGGAACACCCAGAGCAGACTGGAGAGATGCATGAGGCATGGATTCGCCTACACAAATGTGCTAAGTTCTGCCTCAAGCTGAGAGTTCAGTGTCTTTGAGTACCTGGCAGCACATATACATAGTAACTGGTTCCTGTGTGACTCATCTCAAACAGGAAGTAGGGTGTCATGTTCATCGACCACATGGTCTGTGTACAGATAAAGACTGGCTCACCACACACCTTTACTTTGTCTACATGTTTCAATGCTATTTTCTCAAATCATCCCACCCTCACCTTCTCCCACAGAGTCCAAA
>NW_011495077.1:613355-614807 GCF_000754665.1 Bison bison bison | reverse complement strand
AGTGGGTTGCCATTCCCTTCTCCAATGCATGAAAGTGAAAAGTCAAAGTGAAGTCACTCAGTCGTGTCTGACTCTTAGCGACCCCATGGACTGCAGCCTATCAGGCTCCTCCATCCATGGGATTTTCCAGGCAAGAGTACTGGAGAGGGTTGCTATTTCCTTCTCTCTTTGTTTCTGTAGGTAGATTTATTCCTAAGTATGTTATTCTCTTCATTGCAATGGTGAATGGAATTATTTCCTTAATTTCTCTTTCTGTTTCCTCATTGTTAGTGTATAGGAATGCAAGAGATTTCTGTGTGTTAATTTTATATCCTGCAACTTTATTCATTGATTAGCCCTAGTAATTTTCTGGTGGAGTCTTTAGGGTTTTCTATGTAGAGGATCATGTCATCTGTAAACAGTAAGAGTTTCACTTCTTCTTTTCCAATCTGGATTCCTTTTACTTATTTTTCTGCTCTGATTGCTGTGGCTAAAACTTCCAAAACTATGTTGAATAGTGGTGGTGAGAGTGGGCACCCTGTCTTGTTCCTGATTTTAGGGGTAATACTTTCAATTTTTCACCATTGAATATAATGTTTGCTGTGGGTTTGTCATATATGGGTTTTATTATGGTGAGGTATATTCCCTCTATTTCTGCTTTCTGGAGGGCTTTTATCATAAATGGATGTTGAATTTTGTCAAAGGCTTTTTCTTCATCCATTGAGATAATCAGGTGATTTTTATCTTTCAATTTGTTAATGTGGTGTATTGTACTGATTGATTTGTGGATATTAAAGAATCCTTGCATCCCTGGGATAAAGCCCACTTGGTCATGGTGTAGGATCTTTTTAATATGTTGTTGGATTCTGTTCACTAGAATTTTCTCTTTTTTTTTCAATATGAAAAACATGTCTATAAATTTATTCATGACTATTAGGCACTGTGGGATTCTAGTAAGAGGGGGTACATCACCATATTATAATGATAAACTAAAAATGTCTATATACATTATTTTTTTTAATTTTATTTTATTTTTAAACTTTACATAATTGTATTAGTTTTGCCAAATATCAAAATGAATCCGCCACAGGTATACATGTGTTCCCCATCCTGAACCCACCTCCCTCCTCCCTCCCCATACCACTCCCTCTGGGTCGTCCCAGTGCTCTAGCCCCAAGCATCCAGCATCATGCATCGAACCTGGACTGGCATCTCGTTTCATGCATGATATTTTACATGTTTCAATGCCATTCTCCCAAATCTTCCCACCCTCTCCCTCTCCCACAGAGTCCATAGAATTTTCTTAAGGATTTTTGCATCTATGTTCATCAGTGATATAGGCCTGTGGTTTTATTTTTTTCTGGCATCTTTGTCTGGTTTTGGTATTAGGGTGATGGTGGCCTTATAGAATGAGTTTGGAAGTTTACCTTCCTCTGCAAATTTCTGGAAGAGTTTGAGTAGGATAGGTGTTAG
>NW_011495077.1:610132-613255 GCF_000754665.1 Bison bison bison | reverse complement strand
ACCCCATGGACGGCAGCCTACCAGGCTCCTCCATCCATGGGATTTTCCAGGCAAGAGTACTGGAGTGGATTGCCATTTCCTTCTCTCTTTGTTTCTTTGGGTTGATTTATTCCTAAATATTTTATTCTTTTCATTGCAATGGTGAATGGAATTGTTTCCAATATTTCTCTTTCTGTTTTCTCATTGTTAGTGTATGGGAATACAAGAGATTTCTGTGTGTTAATTTTGTATCCTGCAACTTTATTCATTGATTAGCTCTGGTAATTTTCTGGTGGAGTCTCTACGGTTTTCTATGTAGAGGCTCATGTCATCTGCAAACAGTGAGAGTTTTACTTCTTTTTCCAATCTGGATTCCTTTTATTTCTTTTTCTTCTCTGATTGCTGTGGCTAAAACTTCCAAAACTATGTTGAATAGTAGTGGTGAGAGTGGGCACCCTTGTCTTGTTCCCTACTTTAGAGGAAATGCTTTCAATTTTTCACCATTGAGGATAATGTTTGCTGTGGGTTTGTCATAAATTGCTTTTATTATATTGAGGTATGTTCCCTCTATTCCTGCTTTCTGGAGGGTATTTATCATTAATGGGTATTGAATTTTGTCAAAGGCTTTTTCTGCATCTACTGATAATTATACGGTTTTTATCTTTCAATTTGTTAATGTGGTGTATCACATTGATTGATTTGTATATATTAAAGAATCCTTGCATCCCTGGGATAAAGCCCACTTGGTCATGATGTATGGTCTTTTTAATATGTTATTTGATTCTGTCTGTTAGAATTTTGTTAAGGATATTTTCATCTATGTTTATCAGTGATATTGACCTGTAGTTTTCTCTTTTTGTGGCATCTTTGTTTGGTTTTGGTATTAGGGTGATGGTGGCCTTATAGAATGAGTTTGGAAGTTTAACTTCCTCTGCAAATTTCTGGAAGAGTTTGAGTAGGATAGGTGTTAGCTCTTCTTTAAATTTTTAGTAGAATTCAGCTGTGAAGCCAAAGTTTACATACACTGATTCAGTAAAATAATTTTGTCATCCTCTTTAAGGTATAATTTAGTATAGCCTAAGAAATATCCTTGTAATCTACTGATTTGTTATTCATTTAGCCTATACTTACTTTTCTCTATCCAGAATCTAGTGACTATTTTAAAACATTCACAGATCTTAGGACTTCCAGGTGAATAGCAATCTTATACAAAATAATTAATGTACCTCTGTCTTTTTTTACTGTGTTCCAGGGCTCCACTTAGATTTTTCAATAAATAAAATCACTTCAACATAAAATGACTTTAAAAAATCAGCCCATCTGAATTTCAGAGTCTATTCAGTGTATATTTAAATGAAATTATAAATGGGATAAAATATTATTCTTTTTAAATTTTATATTGAGTCTTATGTATTAAAATTTGAGGGCAATCAGGCTATTCAATCCTGTTACCTCTAAATGTAGAATTGTACTTATTAGATCATCTGTCCTAGAGTCATTCTCATGTCACATTTTCTGTCTCCTTGGCCCAGAGTGTTCAGTCTCACTTGTCAGTTGCTCATTATTATTTCTCATTATAAAATGAAGTTAAACATGCCAGATCTTTCTCTGGTGTAATGCTATAATGCACTCCTATAAATTTAATATTTACAGACTGCAGACACTTAGTACCTGTCAACACCAGAGAAGTCAGTGACTGAAGTTCTCTGCACTGTTTCATATTCATGTGGAATGTAGCTGTCAATCTTCCATTTGCTTTCATTGCTGTAATAGATGAATTAATATAAAAGGACCAAAGGCAAATAGATAAGTAGAAAAGAAAATACAGACAAGGTCTAAAATAGTGCCAGTTCATGGAATTTAAGATGAAAATAACTCATGAATGACTGAAGCAAGGAGGATAGTTTGTATGTATCTGAGACAACTAATCTTCAGTCTCATTTCACTTCTGAGAGCTGACAGGCAATGAATGCCCGGGCTTGAAATTATTTGTAATTAAGCAGAGGAGATCATGAATGACCACAGCAGCTTGCAAAGCAGCATGATATTATAAAATATAGATATATACTAATATAACAATTACATATATCAAGAAATTGATATTGATAAAATTTAATAAAAATACCATAACCTTATCATCAGTTTTTATATGCATTCTTTGGTTTTGATGCATTTGTCCATGAAATTTTATCACATGTATTGGTTCTTGTACGACCACTAAAATCATGACACGAAATTGTTTTGTCTCTTAAAGAAATCCCCTGTGCATACTCTCCCCATCCCTGCAGCTCTTTCTAACCCCGACTACTGGTCTCTTTTTCATCTCTAATTTTGTTCTTTGAGAATGTTGTATAAGTAGAATCACAGTATGTATACAATCATAATAATCCAATAAGTGTAATCATACACCATGTAGCCTCTGAGATTGACTATTTCTTCATTCAGCATAACATCCTGAGAGCCATCTAGGCTATTGTTTTTAGTTGCTAAGTCATGTCCCACTCTTTTGCAACCTCACTAACTGTAGACTTCCAGGTTCCTCTGTCCTTGGAATTTTCCAGGGAAGAATACTGGAGTGGGTTGCCATTTCCTTCTCCAGGGTATCTTCCCCACCCAGGGATCAAATCCCCGTCTCCTGCATTGCAGGCAGGTTCTTATCACTGAGCCACTTCGGAAGCCCCATCTAAGCTATTGTATGTATCAATAGTATGTTTCTTTTAAGCACTACAGACTGTCATCCACTTATGATGTCTTGACTTTGGATTTTTGACTTTACAGTGGTAAAAAAGTGATGCACATTCAGTAGAAACCACACTTTGAATTTTTTAATTTGATCTTTTCCCATGCTAGCAACATTTGCTATATATTCTTTGGTGATCTGGGCAGCAGCAATAAGCTGAGCTCCTGGCCAGCCCTGAGATCATGAGGGTAAAAAACTTACACACTTACCTTCATTCTGTAATCATACAACTATTCTATTTTCCACTTTCAGTACAGTACTCAATAAATTACATGAGATTTTCAACATTTTAGTATAAAATAGACTTTGCATTAGATGATTTCTCTCACCTAAAGAAAAGTAAGTAGGCTAAAGTAAGTGTTGAGCACATTTAATGTAGGCTGGGTTAGGTATATTAAATGCAT
>NW_011495077.1:607492-608559 GCF_000754665.1 Bison bison bison | reverse complement strand
ACTGGTACACATCCAGGGACATAAAACAAGGTGCAAAATTTCATGGTCTAAAGGTATTGAAATCCTACAGTCTGTTTTCTAATCACCTTGGAATTATGTTAGAAATCGCTATCAAAAGATATTTGAAAATAACCACATATTTCCCAGTACAATGTGACATTTACTAAAAGAGATATTTGACTTAGCCTGACCATCTTTTTATATGCTTATTTCCTTAGCACATAGTTCTCCAATGAAGTGTCTGTATAAATCTATCGTCCAATGTTCAACTGGATTGTTTTCTTCCTGCTGAGTCTAGAGGGTTCATTGTATTCTGAACACAATCTTTTGATGAAAATGTATTTTGCAAATATTTCCTGTCATTCTGTGGTTTATCTTTTTCCTTCTCTTAACAGTGTCTTTTGAAGAGCAAACATTTTAAATTTTAATGAAATCTAAGTTTGTTTATGGATCATGCTCTTGGTGTCATGTCAAAATTCTTTTTGTCTAGCCCTAAGTCATGAAGATATTCTCTTATGTTTTTCCTAAAAGATTTGGCAATTTTACATCTTACACTTGGAGGTATGGTTCATTTTGAGGCTGTACCCACATTTTTGTATAAGGTGTGATATTTAGGCCGAGTTTCAATTATTTCCCAAGAATATCCAATTGTCCCAACATCATTTGCTCATAAGACTGTGTTGCCTCCATTGAATTGTCTTTGCACTTTGTCAAAAAAATAAATCTTCCCTACTTGTGTAAATTTACTTCTATACACTTACTCAGTGACATAAACTTGTTAATTATATTCTTTTATTACCCTTTTAACATTATAGAACTTGTAGAATAACTTTCTTTTTAGTTACTTATATTTATAATTTTTTTTCTTTTTCCCTTGATAATTCTACCTAGAAATATTTCAATCTTATTGATCATATTAACAAAATTAACTTTGTATTTCATGACTATCCCTATAGCTTTCTTGGTATTTCACCAATCCAAAATTTTATTACTTACTTCTTTCAGTTTATGTTGGGTTTAATTCGCTTTTCTATCATCTTTTGCTGAAATCCTAGATGATAGTTTTT
>NW_011495077.1:605839-607392 GCF_000754665.1 Bison bison bison | reverse complement strand
TTCATGGCTGCAGTCACCATCTGCAGTGATTTTGGAGCCCCAAAACATAAAGTCTGACACTGTTTCCACTGTTTCCCCATCTATTTCCCATGAAGTGATGGGATCAGATGCCATGATCTTCGTTTTCAGAATATTGAGCTTTAAGCAGGATGCAAATTCTATTCAAGGTCCCATAGACTATAAACTAGGAGACATTGGTACACATCCAGGGACATAAAACAAGGTGTAAATTTTCATTGTCTAAAGATATTAAAATCCTACAGTCTGTTTTCTAATCACCGTGGATTTATGTTAGAAATCGCTATCAAAAGATATTTGAAAATAACCCACATATTTTCCAGTGCAATGTGACATTTACTAAGAGAGATATTTGATTTAGACTGACCATCTTTTTATATGCTTATTTCCTTACCACATAGCTCCCTGGTGAAGTGTCTGTGTAAATCTATCCTTCAGTTTTCAACTGGATTATTTTCTTCCTGCTGTCTAGAGAGTTCATTGTATTCTGAACACAATCTTTTGATGAAAATGTATTTCCTGTCATTTCTGCGGTTTATCTTTTTCCTTCTCTTAACAGTGTCCTTCACAAAGCAAACAGTGTCATTCACAGAGCAAATTTTTAATTTTGATGAAATCTAAGTTTGTTTATGGATCATGCTTTTGGTGTTATGTCAAAATTCTTTTTGTCTAACCCTAGGTCATGTAGATATTCTCTTATGTTTTTCCTAAAAGATTTGGTAATTTTACATCTTACACTTGGATGTATGGGTTCATTTTAAGGCTGTACCCAAGTTTTTGTATGAGGTGTGATATTTGGCAACGTTTTAATTATTTGCCAAGAATATCCAATTGTCCCAACATCATTTGCTCATAAGACTGTGTTACCCCCATTGAACTGTCTTTGCACTTTGTCAAAAAATAAACCTTCCCTACTTGTGTAAATCTACTTCTATACACTTACTCAGTGACATAAACATGTTAATTATATTCTTTTATTACCCTTTTAACATTATAGAACTTGTAGAATAATTTTCTTTTTAGTTACTTATATTTATAATTTGTGTTTTTTTCTTTTTTCCCTTGATAATTCTACCTAGAAATATTTCAATCTTATTGACCATTTTAACAAAATTAACTTTGTATTTCATGGCTATCCCTATAGCTTTCTTTGTATTTCATCAATCCAACATTTTATTATTTACTTCTTTCAGTTTATGTTGGGTTTAATTCGCTTTTCTATCGTCTTTCACTGAAAGCCTAGATGATAGTTTTTCAACATTTTTTCCTTAGTTAAATAAGCATTTAAATAGATAAATTTCCTTTTATATATTATTTAGCTGCATTTCATACATATTTATATAATGTACTCTCACAATATTTACTTTCAAAATATTTTCTAAAGTCATAGTAATTGTTTCTTTAACCTATGGTTATTTTTAAGTTAGTGCATATATTCCAAATATTTGAGAGTTTCTACAGACATTTCTTTGTACTAGATATTCTGTATCATCTCCATTTTGAAGAATAAATTCTATATAATTTCAGTTTTCTTA
>NW_011495077.1:604574-605739 GCF_000754665.1 Bison bison bison | reverse complement strand
TGTGTGCATGTGTATTTCATCTACACAGCAGGGTGTGGCTGCAGCTCAGCTGCAGGTTTGGGTACAGGTTGCAGGTCCCCGGGGAGCACCCGTCACTTGCTGCACAGATGTAGGTGGCTGAGTCTCTAGGCTGGGAAGTTGCGATGTGCAATGAGAGCTGTTTGTCACTCTTATTGAGGGAAACTGTGAAACTTCCATCTTCCATTTCATTCATAACTGAACATATGGCTATCAAGAATGCAGGTCCTTTACCAGGATATTGCCAGTGCCACAGGAAATAGTCAAATCCAGCCTTCTCATAACTACAATTCAGAAAGGAAACCTCTCATTCCTGGATTGTCAAAGATTGAAGGCTCTGTTTCACTTGCTCTTGATCACTTTTTTCCTTCTGTTGTCCACTCACCCCTACTTAAAGAGATCAAAAAGTCATTAGTTCCACAGACATCTATTTCTTTCTTAGAGTTTCTATCTGCATGAGCTTGTTTGTAATCCAGTTTTCTCAGTCCACCTAATTGATGAGATATCCTAGGTTTTCTCCTCCACAACTCACAGCCTAGTTGAAGCCACAGAAGCGAAAATGATGCTCCCAAATAGCAAATGAAGCAACTGACAAACAACTAATCTCAAAAACATACAAGCAACTCCTCCAGCTCAAGTCCAGAAAAATAAATGACCCAATCAAAAAATGGGCCAAAGAACTAGACATTTCTCCAAAGAAGACATACAGATGGCTAACAAACACATGAAAAGATGCTCAACATCACTCATTATCAGAGAAATGCAAATCAAGACCACTATGAGGTACCATTTCACACCAGTCAGAATGGCTGTAATCAAAAAGTCTACAAATAATAAATGTTGGAGAGGATGTGGAGGAAAGGGAACCCTCTTACACTGTTGGTGGGAATGCAAACTAGTACAGCCACTATGGAGAACAGTGTGGAGATTCCTTAAAAAACTGGAAATAGAACTGCCTTATGATCCAGCAATCCCACTGCTGGGCATACACACTGAGGAAACCAGAAGGGAAAGAGACATGTGTACCCCAATGTTCATTGCAGCACTGTTTAAATAGCCAGGACATGGAAGCAACCTAGATGTCCATCAGCAGATGAATGGATAAGAAAGCAGTGGTACATATACACAATGGAGTATTACTCAGCCA
>NW_011495077.1:603481-604474 GCF_000754665.1 Bison bison bison | reverse complement strand
ATCTTGAGACCCCATGCACTGGATCCCGCCAGGCTCCACTGTCCATGAGATTTCCCAGTGTTTCCCAAGAATACTGGAATGGGTTACCATTTCCTCCTCCAGAAGATGTTGCCAACCCTGGGATCAAACCCATGTCTTCTGCATCTCCAATTTGGTTGGCAAATTCTTTACCACTGGGAAGTTGTGGTTAAATACTTATTTTAATTCTATCCTCTTATCAACTACTCTGCTAGTTCCCAGTTAGAAGTTTCTAGTGCAGAAGGAGATATATGTTGAGAAGGAAAGATAAAGACCAAAGTCCATAATCTATAGGGCCAAAAGGTGTCTGTGGTTAAAACTATACTGATAAAGGTGAGTAACATTAAGCGCTGCAGATGCCCTGTGGCGTGCAGATGCCCACAACGTGACTGTGGCTAGAAGAGGGGCTGAGCCACACGGAGGGTTTGTGTAGAGGCTGCAGGTGCCTGGGGAGCACTGTGCTGCACAGCACAGAAGTAAGTGCCTGAGTCTGTGGTCTGTGAAGAGGAAATGTGCAGTGAGCCGCGGCCTTCTTTAGGAACTGCTGTGGCATGTAATCTTCCATCCTTCTTTGTCCCTGAAGGAATGTAAAACAGGTGGATGATGCAGCCCCCAGAGTTCTGAAGATACCAATTCACACTCTGTGGGAAAGTGGAAAAATTACACTGAAGCGTGTAGCTGGCTCCCTCCTGGAGACTTAGGGCTGGGGGACTCTGCTCCACATCCACCCCTCACACACCTGATGAGGAAAGAGAAACAGTCACTGGTGAGGGTCACTGTAACTCCTACTAAACCCTGAAAATGCCCTCCCCATCCCCATAGATGATGAGAAGGATAAAAAGTCTGCAGGACTTGTCAGCTCCTCTCCCTCCCCCAACAATAGAGCAGCTCCTCATTCCTTCAGATCCCCTGTGGGGCAGACCCAACTCACAGCAAACCCCGGCAAACTAAAGCCCCAGCACAGTGCCTGCTAGC
>NW_011495077.1:602969-603381 GCF_000754665.1 Bison bison bison | reverse complement strand
TACCTGTGATGGATTCATTTTGATATTTGGCAAAACTAATACAATTATGTAAAGTTTAAAAATAAAATAAAATTTAAAGAAAAAAAGAAAAGAAAATGATGCTCCCAGTATCTTGTCCAATGTTTCTGGTGCCAGTGCTCAGTGGCAACTCAAGTTCCTCTTCTGCCCTTCTCAGCCAGCTAGAACTCTAAGTTCACATCTGCTTTAATTCTTTCAGTAGGCCCCACCCTCTCACAAACTGGATAATATCGTGTTTTTTTTTTTTTCAGCTCCAGAATTTTTGTTGTTGTTGTTGTTGTTGTTGTTGTTGTAATTTTTTTTAATTTTATTTTATTTTTAAACCTTACAAATTGTATTAGTTTTGCCAAATATCAAAATGAATCCTCCACAGGTATACATGTGTTCCCCATCC
>NW_011495077.1:600584-602869 GCF_000754665.1 Bison bison bison | reverse complement strand
CCCTCCCCATCCCCATAGATGATGAGAAGGATAAAAAGTCTGCAGGACTTGTCAGCTCCTCTCCCTCCCCCAACAATAGAGCAGCTCCTCATTCCTTCAGATCCCCTGTGGGGCAGCCCCAACTCACAGCAAACCTGGGCAAACAAAAGCCCCAGCACAGTGCCTGCTAGCCCCTTCATGATGCTTCCTCTTCTTGTTGGGACATTTTCACTGCAAGATACTTAACTAAACCCTGAGGGAGGGAGTGTCATAAGTCGTTCCTGCTCCTGCAGCCAATCAGCTCACCCAACAAATCCTGTTCAGGTGACACTGACAGGACGCCCCACCCTCCCACTGCAGCCAACTCAGAATGTGCTGGCAGGGGTAGAGTGAGAGAAGGAAATAGGTCATTATTTTATGACTTAAGGGATACTTTCTGAGAACATTTTGGAGAAGGCAGACCCTGATTAGGAATGTGGGAGAGTTTTAGGGAAAAGAAAGCAAAAATTAATTATATAGCCCCATCCTTCTCTCACATGGCATGGATGCAGTAGATTCTTCCTTAATGAAATGCTTTTTCCCACAAGTGCTGAGGATGAAGCTTTTGCTTCTCTTATGCACTTACTTGTAGTTCTGAAGGGTGCTCATGAATTGGCATGATCAGAAGTTGCTTCTATTGGCTGGAACACTTTGCTCTATTAAACAGTATTATTTTTATTATTTTTTAAAATTAATTTATTTCTAATTGGAGGATAATTGCTTTACAATATTGTGTTGGCTTTTGCCATACAATGATGTGAATCAGCCAGAAGTATACATACGTCCCCTCCTTTTGAGTCTTCCCCCCATTCCTCTAGGTTGTCACAGAGCTCCGTGTTGAGCTCCCTGCATCATACAGCAACTTCCCACGAGCTCTCTCTTTTACATATGGTAAAGCATATGTTTCAATGTTACTCTCTCGATTTTTCCCACTCTCTCCCTCCCCTACTGTGTCCAAAGTCTGTTCTCTATGTCTGTGTCTCTATTTTTGCCCCGCAAATAGGGTCCATCAACAGATGAACAGATAAAGAAGTTGTCATACTTATATACAATGGAATATTTCTCAGCCATAAAAAAAACACATTTGAGACAGTTCTAGTGAGGTGGATGAGACTAGAGCCTGTTAAACAGAGCGATGTAAGTCAGAAAGAGAAAAAAAATTGTATATTAATGCATATATATGGATTCTATAAAAATGGTACTGATGACTTCAAAAGTTATATATATTTATTTTAGACTCAGCCTGGATTGAAAGCAATATTAAGTTATCTTAACCACCAGGTGACATTGAAAATTGAATTTTAATAGTTTTATTTTTATTAAAGGGAAAGTGAATAAATTATTTTTTTAAATTTCTATTGTAAATACATTTTTAAACTGTTGATTACTAGTTTTGTATTATGCTTTTTAATTTTAGTAGGCTATTTTAGAGAAAAATAAGTGCTTTTGAAACCATATGAAGATAATTTTAGTTTGTGCTCTTATCTCACACTCTGTAAATAATATCGATTCTCTGTCAGTAGATTTGGGGGTAAAAGGGATGGAAGATGAAGACCTATATATTTTCACTGCAGTGAAAGTAAAGTAATCTGCAGACACTAACGTTCAGATGGACAGTTCAAGAATGGTTCAGTAGTAGCAGCACGTAGGCCTAGTTGCTCCAAGGCATGTGGGATCTTAGTTCTCCAACCAGGGACCGAACCTATGTCCCCTGCATTGGCAGGCAGATTCTTTACCACTGAGCCACCGGGGTAAGCCCCATGTGCTGCTTGCATGCCTGCATGCTAAGTCGCTTCAGTCATGTCCGATTCTTTGCAACTCTAAAGACTGTAGTCTGCCAGGCTCCTCTGTCCATGGAACTCTCCAGGGAAGAATACTGGAATGGGTTGCCATGCCCTCCTCCAAGGGATCGTCCAAACAAGGACTGAACCCAGGTCTCTTGCAGCTCCTGCATTGCAGGTGGATCTTTACTGCTAAGCCAAGGGGGAACCCCCATGTGCTGCTTGCTGTTGCTAAGTTGCTTCAGTTGTGTCCAACTCTGTGCGACCCCATAGACGGCAGCCCACCAGGCTCCCCCATCCCTTTGTTCAGTTCAGTTCAGTCACTGTCGTGTCCGACTCTTTGTGACCCCATGAATTGCAGCACGCCAGGCCTCCCTGTCCAGCACCAACTCCCGGAGTTCACCCAGACTCATGTCCATCGAGTCAGTGATGCAATCCAGTCATCTCATCCTCTGTCGTCCCCTTCTCCTCCTGCCCCCCAATCCC
>NW_011495077.1:599980-600484 GCF_000754665.1 Bison bison bison | reverse complement strand
CACTCTTATTGAGGGAAACTGTGAAACTTCCATCTTCCATTTCATTCATAACTGAACATATGGCTATCAAGAATGCAGGTCCTTTACCAGGATATTGCCAGTGCCACAGGAAATAGTCAAATCCAGCCTTCTCATAACTACAATTCAGAAAGGAAACCTCTCATTCCTGGATTGTCAAAGATTGAAGGCTCTGTTTCACTTGCTCTTGATCACTTTTTTCCTTCTGTTGTCCACTCACCCCTACTTAAAGAGATCAAAAAGTCATTAGTTCCACAGACATCTATTTCTTTCTTAGAGTTTCTATCTGCATGAGCTTGTTTGTAATCCAGTTTTCTCGGTCCACCTAATTGATGAGATATCCTAGGTTTTCTCCTCCACAACTCACAGCCTAGTTGAAGTCACGGAAGTGAAAATGATGCTCCCAGTATCTTGTCCTGGAACAAGAACTCAAGTTCCTCTTCTGCTCTTCTCAGCCAGCTAGAACTCTAAGTTCATATCTGCTTT
>NW_011495077.1:599337-599880 GCF_000754665.1 Bison bison bison | reverse complement strand
AAGAAGTTGTCATACTTATATACAATGGAATATTTCTCAGCCATAGAAAAACACATTTGAGACAGTTCTAGTGAGGTGGATGAGCCTAGAGCCTGTTAAACAGAGTGATGTAAGTCAGAAAGAGAAAAAAATGGTATATT
Organism: Bison bison bison; assembly: GCF_000754665.1. Lineage (NCBI taxonomy): Eukaryota > Metazoa > Chordata > Mammalia > Artiodactyla > Bovidae > Bison > Bison bison. The sequence continues at coordinate 599,740 of NW_011495077.1, read as the reverse complement.
AATGCATATATATGGATGCTATAAAAATGGTACTGATGACTTTGAAAGTTATATATATTCATTTTAGACTCAGCCTGCATTGAGAGCGATATTAAGTTATCTTAACCACCAAGTGATATTGAAAATTGAATTGTAATAGTTTTATTTTTATTAAAGTGAAAGTGAATAAATTATTTTTTAATTTCTATTGTAAATACATTTTAAACTGCTGATTACTAGTTTTGTATTATGCTTTTTTATTTTAGTAGGCTATTTTAGAGAAAAATAAGTGTTTTTGAAACCATATGGAGATAATTTTAGTTTGTGCTCTTATCTCACACTCTGTAAATAACACCGATTCTCTGTCAGTAGATTTGGGGGTAAAAGGGATGGAAGAGGAGGACCTGTATATTTTCACTGCAGT
>NW_011495077.1:598634-599237 GCF_000754665.1 Bison bison bison | reverse complement strand
CCCCATAGATGATGAGAAGGATAAAAAGTCTGCAGGACTTGTCAGCTCCTCTCCCTCCCCCAACAATAGGAGCAGTGCCTAATTCCTTCAGATCCCCTGTGGGGCAGCCCCAACTCACAGCAAACCTGGGCAAACAAAAGCCCCAGCACAGTGCCTGCTAGCCTCTTCATGATGCTTCCTCTTCTTGTTGGGACATTTTCACTGTAAGACACTTAACAGAACCCCGAGGGAGTGAGTGTCGTAAGTCGTTCCTGCTCCTGCAGCCAATCAGCTCACCCAACAAATCCTGCTCAGGTGACACTGACAGGACACCCCACCCTCCCAGCACGGCCAACTCAGAATGTGCTGGCAGGGGTAGAGTGAGAGAAGGAAATAGAAAGATCATTATTTTATGATTTGAGGGACATTTTCTGACAACATTTAGGAGAAGGCAGACCCTGATTAGGAATGTGGGAGAGTTTTAGGGAAAAGAAAGCAAAAATTAATTATATAGCCCCATCCTTCTCTCACATGGCATGGATGCAGTAGATTCTTCCTTAATGAAATGCTTTTTCCCAGAAGTGCTGAGGATGCAGCTTTTGCTTCTCTTATGCACTTACTTGT
>NW_011495077.1:597931-598534 GCF_000754665.1 Bison bison bison | reverse complement strand
TTAATTTTTGTTTCTTTCAAAAAACTTCTTCATGGGAAATATGAATGTTCTAGACTAGCAACAATAACATTTCAGATCTTTCTCAGAGAGAGCAATTTGTTTTTGGTAAGCAGAACAACTGTAACACATCAGAGTCTAGACTTGGCCTTGGATCCAAATTAAAGAAGCCTTTGGTACAAGAATTATTTGTAGGTTTCCCACTTCTTATGTTGGGACTAGCACACTGAAACCAACATTTTATTGACATGAGAAAGAGTCATAAAAATTATTAACACCTCTTACTTTATTGCTATGTTAAAATTATGATTCTGATATGCCTCAAAATTCTTCTCAGATTCATCAGTAAACTAGGTGCTTATTCCTTGTCCTCTTTTTCTTCTGTTTTTATTCATCTTCTTCCATTTCTCTTCCCTTAATTTTCCTCATCTCTTACTGCTCTTCTGATTCTCCTTCCAAATGATTCTAGATTTGCTCTCGTGACAGCTCCCCCAACTCTGCCACCCCCCCTTCTTCCCCACCAGAGAGATACTGCACAGGTGCAGCCTCGTCTGTCCCAGTGTGCCTCTCTCAGGAGCAGTAGTACACAGCGGTGTCTCTCAGGGT
>NW_011495077.1:593687-596882 GCF_000754665.1 Bison bison bison | reverse complement strand
CTTAAAAATGACAGAATGATCTCTGTTCATTTCTAAGGCAAACCATTCAATATCACAGTAATCCAAGTCTATGCCCCAACAAATAACGCTGAAGAAGCTGAAGTTGAACGGTTCTATGAAGACCTACAAGACCTTTTAGAACTAACACCCAATAAAAAAAAAAAAAAGATGTCCCCCGTCCCTTAGGGATTATCAAATTGATTAAAACTCCTTATAAAGGCAGGGTCTCCAGACCTGCCTTGAAAGTGAAAAATTATTATTCACTTAATTTTTGTTTCTTTCAAAAACTTCTTCATGGGAAATATGAATGTCTAGACTAGCAACAATAACATTCAGATCTTTCTCAGAGAGAGTAATTTGTTTCTGGTAAGCGGAACAACTGTAACACATCAGAGTCTAGACTTGGCCTTGGATCCAAATGAAAGAAGCCTTTGGTACAAGGAGAACTGTTTGTATGTTTCCCACTTCTTATGTTGGGACTAGCACACTGAAACCAACTTTTGATTGACATGAGAAAGAGTCATAAAAATTATTTACACCTGTTACTTTATTGCTATGTTAAAATTATGATTCTGACATGCCTCAAAATTCTTCTCAGATTCATCAGTAAACTAGGTGCTTATTCCTTGTCCTCTTTCTCTTCTTTTCTTTATGCATCTTCTTCCCTTTCCTTTCCCTTCATTTTCCTCATCTCTTACTGCCCTCTGACTCTCCTTCTAGATGTCTCTAGATTTGCTTCCATGACTGCTCTCCCCACTCTGTCCCCACTTCTTCCCACCAGAGATGCTGCACAGGTGCAGCCCCGTCTGTCCCAGTGTGCCTTTCTCAGGACGCAGTAGTACACAGCGGTGTCTCTCAGGGTGACCTGGGGCAGGACCAAGGTGCTGGACTTTCTGTCTGAAGCGATGGTCAGAGAGGCCATGCTGCTGTTCACTGTGCCTCGTAAGCCAGGGACATACTGTGTATTCTGATTGGGATTTTGCCAATACCAATGCATATACTCATTTCCACCAATGGTAAAGTGGTTACAAGGCAGGTTTACATCCTCTCCTTCAGCACAATCCACGCAGCTAGGCTGGGTGGTCTTAGCATTAATCACAGTCCCTAAAGGGTCAAGAAAATAAAATTATCCCCTGACAACAAATCAGTGTAATTCTGTGGATCAAGGGCACAACACTCCCCAAAGTGTCTGGACCTACCCCCTACTCCAGTGTTTTTATCTATGTCCTGAGAAATATTATTGATGCCTATTATATAGGGACCAAAGACACGTGGCAAGAATCTGAGAACTCTATAGGTTTTATCCCAGGGTCCTTGGCTCAATAACCCCAGAGATTTCTCCCAACATGCTTACTGCTAATGTCTCTTCTGGATCATGGCTATGAATTAACCTGTTATATAGAAGTTTGTACTCTCTAGCAAATGCATAGATCTGTTTTCAATTCCATTGCTATAATGCTTAATAAAACACAGGGAGAGGAGTAGAGAACAAATGACCCTTTACGGTTCCTTGGCTTCAAAGCCATCACTTGTAGACACAGACCACTTACCCAAGGTCAGAAAAACAGCTACTCCAATCACCAGCCTCATACTTCAAGGACAAACCAGGATTGTGGGCTCAGAGTTCAGACTTGTGTCTGCTACTAGGCTTATTTCCAGAGTACAGAAACAATTGCTGCTATTAGAGACTTAACAACCAGTGCAGGTATCCATTGCAGTCTGTTGTTGCCAGGATCTGTCAGCCAATGATCAAGCAGTTCCTTGTTTAGGTCTTCCTGCCCTGTTTTAGCCATGTCCCCCAAAGAAGGAGAGACATCCCCAACTCACAGGGTGTGTGCTGCCATCCTCTGTGAAGTTTAAAGTCTGGCTCTGGAAAAGGAACACCAATCACGATGGTGTGTCTATCCAGAACCATTGTTCTAACATTTCTTCTTCAAAGACATTTTCTAACGTTCCAGGAAGCTTGTGGAAAACACTGTTTAATCCCAGAAAATCCCATCTGTACTGAGCTGTGCATTGTAAAGAGATAAAAATTCCCATCCATGTACTAGCAAATGTATGTGAGATTTCAAAGTAGGCTGTGATTGCTCCGAGGGACAGGAAATATTAATAACATTGGGACAGAAAACTAAACGTCTTGAGCTCAGATATTGGAGCTCAGCATCCTGAAAAGGTCCTTGGAATCATGCATCTGTCTCCATCTAGGCACACATTTCTCAATACATCTGTTCTTGATATAGTAACTGATGACACAGATGGTATTCTCCTCATCCTCCTTGAACAATGGTCCTTAATCCTTATGTCTTCTCTGCCCATGTTTGTAGGTGCTCTGCACCAAAGATGCTGAGACAGAGAGACACCAAGGATGCTGAGACAGAAAAGACAGAAGGGAAAGCAAACTATCTAGGGTGGAGAAGGGTGGAGGTGGATGACCCTGGCAGAAAAAGAGGAGTGAAGAGAAAAGAGCATAAGCAATAGGGAAGGGAAGAGTTAACTGGGGTGGGAAATGGGAAAGCAATGTTTAGGGAGGTACATGGAAAAGGTTTAGGCTATAAGGCCATGATTCCCTGAATCCTTGACCACATGCACTCAACAAAGGATTATCAAATCAAGTTGTCTAAAGATGATGAAAATATTTTTTTTTCACTTTTCTGTGGAACATCGATGGAAAACATAAACTTCCTTTCCTTGATAGCCAGAAAAGATCGCTGTTTCCAAATTACGCAGCCCTTCTAGTGACTGAACAAATGAACTGCAGAGCTAAACTCCCACAGGATGTTAACTTTTTGAAATGTTTCTCAGATTGAAAGACGAATATCCCTGGTCTCCGTCAGTAAAGAATCCATCTGCAGTGTAGGCAATGGGGGTTCGATCCCTGGATCAGGCTAGCTTCCTGAAAAGGAAATGGATACCCACTCCAGTTTTTTCGATGATCCAGCGGATGTTGGCAATTTGATCTCTGGTTCCTCTGCCTTTTCTAAAACCAGCTTGAACATCTGGAAGTTCATGGTTCACATATTGCTGAAGCCTGGCTTGGAGAATTTTGAGCATTACTTTACTGGAGTGTGAGATGAGTGCAATTGTGTGGTAGTTTGAGCATTCTTTGGCATTGCGTTTCTTTGGGATTGGAATGAAAACTGACCTTTTCCAGTCCTGTGGCCACTGCTGAGTTTTCCAAATTTGCTGGCATATTGA
>NW_011495077.1:593226-593587 GCF_000754665.1 Bison bison bison | reverse complement strand
CTGGTGGGCTACAGTCTATGGTGTCCCAAGAGCTGGACATGACTGAGTTACACACATCTCAGTTGTATGACCTTTGTATTCATCTGTGTTTTCTTAGTTCTAAACCACTCCACAAATTGTTTTCATTATTTCTGGCTCCTTTCTTTGTCACATATCCTCAGTTGTTGGCTTCTTTGTAGTTTTCCTTTTGTCTTTTATCTTCCCACATTTAAAGTTTATTCAATGTTTATAAAGAGAGGTTGGTACACATAAAGCACTCAAGAGTTATCTGTTTTCTGAATGAGTAGATGAGTTGTTATTCATGAGCTTAGTGAAGGAAGTTATGCTGAACAACTCTTGAAATTATTCCAAAAGCAATCTT
>NW_011495077.1:587652-590956 GCF_000754665.1 Bison bison bison | reverse complement strand
GGTCATGTATGGATGTGAGAGTTGGACTATAAAGAAAGCTGAGTGCCAAAGAATTGATGCTTTTGAACTGTGTTGTTGGAGAAGACTCTTGAGAGTCCCTTGGACTTCAAGGAGATCCAGCCAGCCCATCCTAAAGGAGATCAGTCCTGGGTGTTCATTGGAAGAACTGATGTTGAAGTTGAAACTCCAATACTTTGGCCACCTGATGCGAAGAGCTGACTCATTTGAAAAGCCTCTGATGCTGGGAAAGATTGAGGGCAGGAGGAGAAGGGGACAACAGAGGATGAGATGGTTGGATGGCATCACTGACTCAATGGACATGGGTTTGGTGACTCTGGTAGTTGGTGATGGACAGGGAGGCCTGGCATGCTGTGGTTCATGGGGTTGCAAAGAGCGAGACATGACTGAGTGACTGAACTGAACTGAACTGAACCCACTCCAGTATCCTGCCTGGGTAAATCCATGCACAGAAGAGCCTTGTGGGCTACAGTCCATGGTGTCCAAGAGTTGGACACAACTGAGATACACACATCTTAGTTGCATGACCTCTGTATTCATCTGTGTTCCTTAGTTCTAAACCACTCCACAAATTGTTTTCATTATTTCTGGCTCCTTTCTTTGTCACACATCCTCAGTTGTTGGCTTCTTTGTAGTTTTCCTTTTGTCTTTTATCTTCCCATATTTAAAGTTGATTCAATGTTTATAAAGAGAGGTTGGTACACATAAAGCACTCAAGTGTTTTCTGTTTTCTGAATGAGTAGATGAGTTGTTATTCATGAGCTTAGTGAAAGAAGTTATGCTGAACAACTCTTGAAATTATTCCAGAAGCAATCTTTCAATACTATAGGAGTCTAAGTTAAACAAAAGACTCCAAAAGGATAAATAGAGGGTTATATTCGTGGACAAAATTCAAGAACAGATAACAAACATCACAAGTCTAGGATGGAGGAAAATTAAACTGATGATATGGGAATAAATGTTATTCCCATATAAATATTTAACAAATATTCATAAACATTCTTTGATAGTCTGTTATGTGGCAGATCACACACACACAAGTCAACACCCACTACTACTGAAAATATAGGAACAACTAAAAATGAATTCATTTGAGCTATGTAGGAATATATTATTTTTCTATTTAGCGAAAGGTAGAAAAAAAACAAACGTTTTTGTTTCTTGGTTTCCTTGACTTTATTCTTTTAGAAGATTTCGTTAAATAATAACAAAAACCAAAAAAATGGAAACCAAAATACGGAGAATCTAAAAATAAGTTTCTTAGTCTATTGGCTCTTCTCAGAGTTTTTAATTTTAGAAGATTATATCTTGACCATATGAGCTGAAGTTATCTTTCTTTGCTTGATGAAAAACAAATCAATGTACTTAATTTACTTTTAAAAAATCAAGAGAATTTGATGAAAGGCTAACATCTCTGCATGATGAATACTCCCAACAATCCAAATATAAAAGAGAAATTCCCAAATCTAGTAAAGGGCATCAGTGAAAATATCAAAGTCAGTATTACTCCCTACAGGATCACAAACAAGACAGGTACTTCTATTCACTGTCTTAATGGAGGGCCTGGGATCAAACCAGGGAAGGAAATAAGATATATTAAGTTTGAAAAGGACAAGCAGAACTATTTTAATTTACAGATCACAAGTTTATACATGTAGAAAATGCAAAGTACCTCTAAACAAGCTGTTTAAGAGCTAGAACCTATTAATGTATTGATACAGTCACCAAACACAAAAATCAATTTTATTTCTAAACATTTCAAAAACATTAGAAAATGCAATTAACACTGTTCTATACAGGGAGGCCTGGCGTGCTGCGATTCATGGGGTCGCAAAGAGTCGGACACGACTGAGCGACTGATCTGATCTGATACATCTTTGTCTCTTTTTCTGTCTCGCATACAGGGTTATCATTACCATCTTTCTAAATTCCATATGAAACATGTATAATACCATATAAGAAACGAATTACCAGTCCAGGTTCAATGCAAGATACAGGATGCTTGGGACGAGGCAACTGGGATGACCCAGAGGGATAGTACAGGGAGGGAGGTAGGAGGGGGGTTCAAGATGGGGAACATGTGTACACCTGTGGCGGATTCATGTTGATGTATGGCAGAGTCCAACACAATATTGTAAAGCAATTATCCTCCAATTAAAAAAAAGAAAATGCAATTAAAAGGTCATTTATCAAACACTTGGGAACTAATATAAGGTATGCAAGACCTCTTCTTGATTCCTCTCCAATAAATGGTGACCAGTCCTTGCCACCTACAGACACTAATGTCAGAAAAGACCATTTCTTAAGGCTGATCAATGAAATAGTGTTTTCAAAACCCCAAACAAGAGGTTGGTACCATCTGTTTGGCTGTTGAACTAAATCTGTTCTCATATTGACAGGTATCCTAGCTCTGTTCTGGCTATTTCAGGGCATAATTAACTCCCTGTATCCACATTTTTCTTAACCCAATTAGTCCTAGCTCTGGATTTGATGCTGGGCATTTAGGTCAATTAAGGTAAAAAATCCATATGAAATAAAAGATAAAATTGCTATAAGTAGCCCTGCTTCCTAGATGGCTCAGTGGTAGAGAGTCTGCCTGCCAACCAGGTGGACTATTTTTATTTACACATCATACATTTGTACATGTAGAAAATACCCCTGCATTGGGAAGATCCCCTAGAGAAGGGAGGGGCAACCAACTCCAGTATTCTTGCCTGGGAAGTCCCATGGACAGAGGAGCCTGGCGGGCTACAGTCAATGGTGTCGCGAAGAGTTGGACATGACAGAGACTAAACAACAGCAACAATGCAAGTCCTCTACAAAAATCTTAACATTAAAGAAAGAAATTAGAGAGGACCTAAATTAATGAAAGAAATTAGAGAGGACATAAATAAAGAGGTTTTGGATCTAAAGACTCCATATGTTAAGATGTCAATTGTCCTAAATGAATTCATAAATTCAGCACAATCCTAATCAAATTACCTCAATCTCTTGTTGTAGAAGCTATTCTGTACCTTACATGGGAGTGCTAAGACCTAGAATAAGCCTTGAATAAGACAAAGAAAACATGACTCTGGTCAACCACTTGTAAAAGAATGAAACTAGAACACTTTCTAACACCATACACAAAAATAAACTCAAAATGGATTAAAGATCTAAACGTAAGACCAAAAACTATAAAACTCCTAGAGGAGAACATAGGCAAAACACTCTCTGACATACAGCACAGCAGGATCCTCTATGACCCACCTCCCAGAATATTGGAAATAAAGCAAAAATAACAAAT
>NW_011495077.1:583283-585878 GCF_000754665.1 Bison bison bison | reverse complement strand
GTAAACATGCTAAGAGCTGTTGAGGAACTTCTCCATTATTCCTGTGTTTCTTAGAGTTTTCACCATGGTTGACTATTGGATTTTGGCAAATGCTTTTTCTACACATTGCTGCTGCTGAACTAGCTCATCTTATTGTTGACTCATAACTCCTCCACTTCCCATTAGATGTCCTCCTCATCTTCTTTGTCTTGGGCCAAGTATGCATGTAGCATGATAGCAAATGACACCCACTTCTCTTCAAAGTCACCGACTATTGTGAGACTGAAGGAAGTGAGGGACAGACAAGTCTGTGGGTTCCAGTTGTCCTCATAGTTCAAGCATGACTTCGTCTGTCACAGTTTGTCCATGCTTTTGTCCCCATCATACTTTCCTTTGCAAATGTTACCCTCAGTTCAGTTTTGTTCAGTTCAGTTGCTCAGTTGTGTCCGACTCTTTGCGACCCCATGGACTGCAGTATGCCAGGCTTCCCTGTCCATCACCAACTCCCAGAGCTTAATCAAACTCATGTACATTGAGTCATTGATGCCATCCAACCATTTCATCCTCTTTCATCCCCTTCTCTTTCCACCTTCAATCTTTCCCAGTTTCAGGGTCTTTTCCAATGAGTCAGTTCTTTGCACCATGTGGCCAAAGTATTGGAATTTCAGCTTCAGCATCAGTCCTTCCAATGAATATTCAGGACTGATTTCCTTTAGGATGGACTGGTTTGATCTCCTTGCAGTCCAAGGGACTCTCAAGAGTCTTAACCAACACCACAGTTCAAAAGCATCAGTTACTCTAATCTGACTTAAAGTGAATTTAGTCTCAACACCAGATATAAAGATAACAACTTTGTACAGACTCGTCCACCAGCTCTAGCCATTGCCTGAGTTCTAATCCCTAGAACTAATCTCTTATTCCTCATCACCCATGGTTCTGCTTTTCTGATTGTGCCCTGACACAAAGTCTAAGAGGAAACGATTAAGGAAATAGTTTTGATGGTGATTCCACACAACTAGACCAGGTTTGTGATGAAGTAAAACTGCCAGTTTAAAGTATTTATGGGGCAAGTTTTCAAATTTAGACAACTTTACACATGTTTTGTACAGTTGATTTAAAGTCAAAAATTCAAGAGGAGAATATATTAGTAGAAAGTTACTCTGGACACCTGTTTCCAAATAACGTAGACGGTGCCTTTAATTGGAACTAAATCTTCTGATCCAGACCACAACTTAAATAACCACAGGACTATCATTTCCAGTCTGGGGTCTGCGGGTGTGCGTTTAAGCTGGGGTCTTGCAGCAGAGGGGCTCTCTCTTACTAAGCTCCGGGGTTTTTTGTACAGCTTTTCCTATTACTTCAAGCACTGTGAGTTCACAGAGAGCACAGAAGTACTTTGCAGAGTCTTCCAGTTGTAAAGCTGAAATGGTGAGGCTGATGGATTTATCTGCTTTCTTAAAGTTTACAGAGTAGTGGTCTTCCTTTGCATTTGTGACTAATGATCCTTGACGAATAACATAAGTCATCTGTCCACTGGGAAGTTGCTTGTACCAGAAAAGGTAGTAAACATCCCAATTTGTTTCATACCGACAATTCAGGGTAACTGACTGCCCCACTTGGCTGGATACATCTGACTGGTCTTGAGTAACTTTCTGAGCCACACCAGATCCTGTGGGAAAAAAAAAAAAATCAGAAAACAAAGATGAAGCAGTGAATAAAATAGTGTAGGAGTTATTTAGGATCCAAAGACAAAAAATTGAAATCGTAAGACGCCTGCTTTTCTCCAGTCCTCCTTTCCTCCCCACGTCCCTGTGAAGCTCCACGTGCCTGTGTGCAGTCCTTTCACCCTGAACACTGGCACCCATGTTTGGAAGCCTTCCTACCAGAGAAGGTGATGGCCAGGAACACCCAGAGCAGAAAGGAGAGCGGCATGAGGCATGGATTCCCCTGTTCAAATGTGCTTAGTTCTGCCTCAAGCTGAGAGTTCATTGTCTTTGAGTGCCTGGCAGCACATATACATACTACCTGGTACCTGTGTGACTCCCCGCAACAGGAAGTGAGGGCTGTCATGTTCATAAACCACGTGGTCTGTGCACACATGGGAAAAAGTCTGGCTCACCACAAACCTTTACTTTGCTTGTCTTTCCCTAGTCATTAAATTAGGCAGGTCCTGAAAGAAGGCATGAAAAAAGCAATCAGTATTAAAATTTGAGCAGAGGAGAACTGAATATTAGACAAGTTGACGTCCATTGATAAATATTCAGCAAAATAGTTTTGCCATCCTGTTTAAGATATAATTTACTATAGCCTATGAAACTTTCTGTAATCTACTAACAGGTCGTTCATTTAGCCTATTCTTACTTTTCTCCACCCAGAATGTAATGGCTCTTTTAAAAACCTTGCAGATCTTAGGCTTCTTGGTGAATGGAAATTTTATTCAAAATCATTAATATATCTCTGTCTTTATATTGAGTTTTGTGACTCTATTTAGGTTTTTCAATAAAGAAAATTACTTCACCATGAAATGACAAAAAAAAATCAGTTCATCTGACTTTCAGCATCTATCCAGTTTTAAATTTTGAATGAAATTGTACAGGAATAAAATATTCTTTTGAA
>NW_011495077.1:578004-583098 GCF_000754665.1 Bison bison bison | reverse complement strand
CACTAAGTCATGTCCAAACTTTGTGACCCCATGGACTGCAGCACCCCAGGCTACACTGTACTTCAATATCTCCCAAAGTTGCTCTAATTCATGCCCATTGTGTCAATGATGCTATCTAACTACCTCATCCTCTGCTGTACCTTTCTCCTCCTGCCCTCAATCTTTCCCAGCATCAGAGTTTTTCCAATGAGTCAGTTCTTTGCATAAGGTGGCCAAAGTTTTGGAGCTTCAGCTTCAGCATCAGTCCTTCCAGTGACTATTCAAGGTTGATTCTATTAGGACTGACTGGTTTGTCCTCCTTGCAGCCCAAGGGACTCTCAAGAGCTTTCTCCAGCACCACAATCCAAAGGCATCAATTTTTCAGCTTTCAGCCTTATTTATGGTCCAATTCTCACACCACACATGACAACTGGAAAAACCATAGCTTTGATTATACAGACCTTTGTCAGCAAAGTGATGTGTCTACTTTTTAATATGCCATCTTAAGCTTCTCGGGGGCACAAGTGTTTAAGAACACGCCTGCAAACTCAGGAGACATAAGAGATGTGGGTTTGATCCCTGGGTCAGGAAGATCCCCTGGAGGAGGGCATGGCAACCCACTCCAATATTCTTGCCTGGGAAATCTCATGAACAGAGGAGACTGGAGGGCTACGGTTCATAGGGATGCAGAGCCAGACACGACTGAAGCGACTTAGCCCACCTGCTAGTTTGTCATATCTTTTCTTCCAAGTAGCAAGCATCTTTTAATTTCATGGCTTCAGTCACCATCCATAGGGATTTTGGAGCCCACGAAAATTAAATCTGTCACTACTTCTACTTTTCTCCCTTCTATTTGCCATGAAGTGATGGGACCAGATGCCATGATCTTAGATTTCTGAATGTTGAGTTTCAAGCCAGTTTTTCCACTCTCCTCTTTCACACTCATCAAGAGGCCCTTTAGTTCCTCTTCACTTTCTCCCATTAGAGTGGTATCATCTGCATATCCAAGGTTTTTGATATTTCTCCCAGCAATCTTGATTCCAGCTTGTGATTCATCCAGCCCAGCATTTCGCATGTTATACTCTGCATATAAGTTAAATAAGAGGACTGACAATACAGCCTTGATGTACTCCCTTCCCAATTTGGAACCAGTCAGTTGTTCCATGTCTGGTTCTAACTGTTGCTTCTTGACCTGCATACAGGTTTCTCAGGAAACAAGTAAGGTGGGCTGGTATTTTCATTTCCTCAAGAATTTCCAGTTTGTTGTTATACACACAAAGTTTTTAGTGTAGTAATTGAACAGATGTTTTTCAGGAATTCCTTTGCTCTCTCCATGATCCCATGAATGCTGGCAATTTGATCTCTGGTTCCTCTGCCTCTTTGAAACCCAGTTTGTATATCTGGAATTTCTTGGTTCACATACTGCTGAAGGCTAACTGAAAGATTTTAAGCATAATCTTACAAGGCATGTGAAATGGGCACAATTGCATAATAATTTGAACAATTTTTGTTATTACCCTTCTTGGGACTGAAATGAATACTGACCTTTTCCAATCCTGTTCAAACAGTATATGTCAATACTACAGAACTTAATGATTTAAGTTTTGTATACTGTACATGATCATGAAGTATGTATCTGTCAATCCACCAGGCCCCTCCGTCCATGGAATTTTCCAGGCAAGAGTACTGGAGTGGCTTGCCACTGCCTTCTCCAATTTTAATAGATAAATTCATTTAAAAGAACGAGAAGCCAAATATCAAAATGAATCCGCCACAGATATTCATTTCAATATTTGGCAAAACTAATACCATATTGTAAAGTTTAAAAATAAAATAAAATTAAAAAAAAATAATAAAATAAAAGAACCAAAAGCAAACAAATGAGTAGAAAAGGAAGTATAGACTCAGTCTTCAAAACAGTGCCAGTTCTTAGAATTTCAGTTCAAAAGAACTCATTAATGAGTGATGCAGGGAGGAGAGTTTATATGAGGTTGAACCATCTATTCTTCTGTCCCATATGAACTCTGAGTGACAGGCAGCTGGAAGCAGGGGAGACCACAAATGCCCAGAGCAGTCTGGGGAACAGCAAGATAATACATATATTATATGTATCAGTATATTATATTTTGGAGAAGGCAATGGCACCCTACTCCAGTACTTTTGCCTGGCAAATCCTATGGATGGAGGAGCCTGGTGGCTGCAGTTCATGGGGTCGCTAAGAGCCGGACATGACTGAGCAACTTCACTTTCACTTTTCATTTTCATGCATTGGAGAAGGAAATGGCAACCCACTCCACTATTCTTGCCTGGAGAATCCCAGGGACGGGGGAGCCTGGCGGGCTGCCATCTACGGGATCGCACAGAGTCGGACACGAATGAAGCAACTTAGCAGCAGCAGCAGCATATTATATTTATCACATGTTTTATATCCACCTTTTTATGCATAGTTGTAAAATTGATCACATTTGTAAATTCTTATTACCGCCACTAAAATTAAGGTACAGAACCATTCCACCACCCTAAAGAACTTGCTTTGCCAACCATCCCCACCTCTGCAACCCTTGAAAACTGCTGATGCCTTGGTTTCCAATTATTTGTAACTAGGCAGAAGAGACCACAAAGGCCTACAACAGCCTGGGGAGCAGCTTGATATTCTAAAATATATATGCTATATTAATAATTACATAGACATACCAGGAAATTTATATTGCCAAAATTTTATTAAAATACAGATTGCGATCTGATACCTCAGTTTTATATGCACTCTGGTTTTGATGCATAGCTCTGTGAAACTTTATCACATGTATAGGCTCTTGTTACCACCATTAAAATCATGACATAGAATTGTTCCATCTTGCTAAAGAAACCCTCTTGGCACACCCTCCTGAGGCCTGCAATTTTTTACAATCCAGGTCACTACTGATCTTCTTTCGTCTCTGTATTTTGTCCTGTTGAGACTGTTGAATAAGCAGAATCACACTATGTATACAATCATAATAATCCAGTAAGTGTAATCATACACCATGTAGCCTCTGAGATTGATTGTTTTTTATTCAGCATCACATCCTGAGATCCATCTAGACTATTGCATATATCAATAATCTTTACCTTTTAATCACTACAGACTGTCCCCAACTTAATTTAGGATAATTCAATTTAGAATTTTTGACTTTACAGTAGTGAGAAAGTGGTATGCTTTCAGTAAAACCATACTTGGAATATTGAAGTTTTATCTTTTCCTGGGCTAGCAACATGTAGTATTATGTTTCCTGGTGATTCTGGGCAGCAGCAGTGAGCTGAGCTCCTGGCCAACCTCAAAATCATGAGTGTAAACAACCAACACATTTACAGCCATTTCATACCCATATAACCATTCTGATTTTCACTTTCAGTACAGTACTCAACACATTCATAAGATTTTCATCATTTTAGTATAAAATAGACTGTGTGAGACAATTTTTTCCCAATTGTAAGCTACTGTAAGTATTGGCCACATTTAAGGGAAGCTACCGCTTCCCTGATAGCTGAGTTGGTAAAGAATTTGCTGCAAAGCAGGAAACCCTGGCTTGATTCCTGGGTTAGGAAGTTCCTCTGGAGAAGGGATAGGCTACCCACTCCAGTATTCTTGGGTTTCCCTTGTGGGTCAGCTGGTTAAGAATCCACCTGCAATGCAGGAGACCTGTGTTCGATCCCTGGGTTGGGAAGATGCCCTGGAGAAGGGAAAAGCTACCCAGTCCATTAGTCTGTCCTGGAGAATTCCATAGACAGTCCATAGGGTTGCAAAAAGCTGGACATGACTGAGCGACTTTCACTTTCAAGGGAAGCTAGGTTAAATATATTATTAGATGGGTTATCATTTTTAAAGTTTTAATTTATTTTTATTGAAGTATAATTTCTTCAGTGCAGCAAAGAAAATCTGTTATACATGTATACATATATATCCACTCTTTTTTACATTTCCTTCCCATATTAAGTGAACTTTTGACTTACTATTTTTTCAACTTAAAATGATTTATTGCAAAATAACCCTAATGAAGTTGAGAAAGATGTATAAATAGTATCTCATTGTGTAAATGTACTACAGGATATTTACCTGTTTATTCAGTGAAACTCACTGGTTAATTTCTAGAACTAATGTACATATTTTTGTGTGAACATAAAGTTTTCCTTTCTCAAGCATAAATACCCAGGAGTGTGATTGCTGGGCTGTTCAGTAAGTGAATATTTAAGTTTATGTGAAACTCTTGGATTGTTTTCTAGAATGACTGGGCCATTCACCCACCAGCAATGCATGAGTGATCCGATTTCTCTACTTCCTTGCCAGAACTTGGTATTGTCAGTAATTTTCATTTTAGCCCATATGATAGATGTAAAGTGGTTTCTCTTTGTAATTTTAATTTGGATTTCCCTAATATAATTTTAGGGGTATATTCCTTGGATTTTCTACATAGATAATCATGTTACCAGCAAATGGTGGCAGTTTTACTTTTTCTTTCAACTTCATTAGATTGTTACATCTACTTTCTTTATTGCACTGACTCCAACATCTAGCCCTGTACAGAAGGAGTGACGAGAATGGACACTGGTTTTTTTTTCTTTATTAGAGAAAATCATAGTCTTTTACTAGTAAGAATACCATGAGCTATTGAGGAGATTCCCCACTCTTCTTGTGTTGCTCAGAGTTTTCACCATAACTGACTACTGAATTTCTGCAAATCCTTTTTTTCTGACTAGATTAATATGATGATATGATTTTTATTTTCTACCCTGTTAATATGGTGAATTCCATCCATTGATTTTCAATATTAAAGTGTCTTGCACCCTTGAAAGAAATTACATTTGTGCTCGGTATATTATTCATTGTATATATCAGTGAATTTTACTTGCTAAAATATTTCAGAAATTTGTGTCTATCTTCAAGATAAAAGATATTTCCCTGTAGTTTTTGGTTCTTCATAGTCTTTGTCTGATTTGGGTATCAGGGTAATATTAGCCTCATAAAATGAGTGAAAGATTATTTTCTATTTTCTGCAAGAAATTGTGTATAATTCAACGTTTGACATAATTCTTCAGTGACACTGAGTCTGGGTTTTTTTTTTTTTTTTTTTTTAAAAC
>NW_011495077.1:574701-576658 GCF_000754665.1 Bison bison bison | reverse complement strand
TCTTTGGAAGGACTGATGCTAAAGCTGAAACTCCAGTACTTTGGCCACCTCATGCGAAGAGTTGACTCATTGGAAAAGACTCTGATGCTGGGAGGGATTGGGGGCAGGAGGAGAAGGGGACGACAGAGGATGAGATGGCTGAATGGCATCACTGACTCGATGGACATGAGTTTGAGTGAACTCCAGGAGTTTGTGATGGACAGGGAGGCCTGGCATGCTGCAATTCATGGGGTCACAAAGAGTCAGACACGACTGAGCGACTGAACTGAATTGAACTGATTGACTAATAATGCTGACCATGTTTTTTTCTCATTATTTTTTAAATTATGTAAGTATATGAAAACATTTACATTAGACTTAGAAAACACAACACAAAATACAGTTCCACTATATATTACTAATAATTTTTAAGCAAATGAATTAAAAATTTTAGTTGGAGATTCAATGGAAAACTTTCAAAAAATAATAGAATGAATATACAGAAAAGTAGAAGGGTACAGTAGACTTGAAAAGCACTATGAATCAACATAATTAAGACTTATGCAATTTTCACACAATAGTAGGATCAAAATTCTATTCAAGGTCCCATAGACTGTAAACTAGGAGACATTGCTACACAGCCAGGGACATAAAACAAGGTGTGGAATTTCATGGTCTAAAGGTATTGAAATCCTACAGTCTGTTTTCTAATCACCTTGGAATTATGTTAGAAATTGCTATTAAAAGATATTTGAAAATAACCACATATTTTCCAGTGCAATGTGATATTTACTAAGAGAGATACTTGACTTAGCCTGACCATCTTTTTATATGCTTATTTCCTTACCACATCGCTCTCCGATGAAATGTCTGTATAAATCTATCATCCAGTGTTCAACTGGATTGTTTTCTTCCTGCTGAGTCTAGAGGGTTCATTGTATTCTGAACACAATCTTTTGATGAAAATGTGTTTTGCAAATATTTCCTGTCATTCTGTGGTTTATCTTTTTCCTTCTCTTAACAGTGTCTTTTGCAAATATTTCCTGTCATTCTGTGGTTTATCTTTTTCCTTCTCTTAACAGTGTCTTTTGCAGAGCAAACATTTTTAATTTTGATGAAATCTAAGTTTGTTTATGGGTCATGCTCTTAGTGTCATGTCAAAATTCTTTTTGTCTAGCTCTAGATCATGAAAATATTCTCTTATGTTTTTCCTAAAAGATTTGGCAATTTTACATCTTACACTTGGATGTATGGTTCATTTTGAGGCTGTACCCACATTTTTGTATAAAGTGTGATATTTAGGCCGAGTTTCAATTATTTCCCAAGAATATCGTATTGTCCCAAATCATTTGCTCATAAGACTGTGCTGCCTCCATTGAATTGTCTTTGCACTTTGTCAAAAAAATAAATCTTCCCTACTACTGCAAATTTACTTCTATACACTTACTCAGTGACATAAACTTGTTAATTATATTCTTTTATTACCCTTTTAACATTATAGAACTTGTAGAATAACTTTCTTTTTAGTTACTTATATTTATAATTTGTGTTTTTTCTTTTTCCCTTGATAATTCTACCTAGAAATATTTCAACATTATTGATCATTTTAACAAAATTAACTTTGTATTTCATGGCTATTCCTATAGCTTTCTTTGTATTTCACCAATCCAACATTTTATTATTTACTTCTTTCAGTTTATGTTGGATTTAATTTGCTTTTCTATCATCTTTCACTGAAAGCCTACATGATAGTTTTTCAACCTTTTTTCTTTAGTTAAATAAGCATTTTAAAAGATAAATTTCCTTTTATGTATTATTTTACCTGCATCTCCTCCATATTTATATAATGTGCTCTCACAATATTTACTTTCAAAATATTTTCTAAAGTCATAGTATTTGTTTCTTTAATCTATGGTTATTTTTAAGTTAGTGCATATATTCCAAATATTTGAGAGTTTCTACAGACATCTCTTTGTAC
>NW_011495077.1:573163-574601 GCF_000754665.1 Bison bison bison | reverse complement strand
TCAAACACACCCTTCTCATAACTACAGTTCAGAATGGAAATCTCTCCTTCCTGGACTGTCAAAGATTGAGGGCTCTGTTTCACCTGCTCTTGATCACTTTTTTCCTTCTGTTGTCCACTCACCCCTACTTAAAGAGATTAAAAAGTCGTTAGTTCCACAGACATTTCTTTCTTTCTTGGAGTTTCTGTGTGCATGAGCTTGTTTGTAATCCAGTTTTCTCAGTCCACCTAATTGATGAGATTTCCAAGGTTTACTCCTCCACAACTCACAGCCTAGTTGAAGCCACAGAAGCGAAAATGATGCTCCCGGTATCTTGTCCATTGTTTCTGGCGCCAGTGGTCAGTGGCAACTCAAGTTCCTCTTCTGCCCTTCTCAGCCAACGAGAACTCTAATTTCACATCTGCCTTAATTCTTTCAGTAGGCCCCATCCTCTCACAAACTGGATAATATCTTTATTGGAGTGATTTCATTTAATTCCTTTCACTTTTTAACATTTTTGAGTTCACCATGTGTACTTAGTCACTCAGTTAGTCCAACTCTTTGAGACCCCATGGACTGGAGCCTGCCAGGCTCCTCCATCCATGAGATTTCCCAGTGTTTCCCAAGAATACTGGAGTGGGTTACCATTTCCTGCTCCAGAGGATCTTGCCAACCCCGGGATCAAACCCATGTCTTCTGCATCTCCTCCATTGGTTGGCAAATTCTTTACCACTGGGAAGCTGTGGTCAAATATTTATTTTAATTCTATCCTCTTATCAACTACTCTGCTAGTTCCCAGTTAGAAGTTTCTAGTGCAGAAGGAGATACATGTTGAGAAGGAAAGATAAAGACCAAAGTCCATAATCTGTAGGGACAAAAGGTGTCTGTGGTTAAAACTGTACTGATAAAGGTGAGTAACATTAAGCACTGCAGATGCCCTGTGGTGGCCTCACGGTGTGACTGTGGCTGGAGGAGGGGCTGAGCCCCACGGAGGGTTTGTGTACAGGCTGCAGGTGCCTGGGGAGCACTGTGCTGCACAGCACAGAAATAAGTGCCTGAGTCTGTGGTCTGTGAAGAGGAAATGTGCAGTGAGCTGCGGCCTTCTTTAGGAACTGTTGTGGCATTTAATCTTCCATCCTGCTTTGTCCCTGAAGAAATGTAAAACAGGTGGATGATGCGGCCCCCAGGGTTCTGAAGATACCAATTCACACTCTGTGAGGAAGTGGAAAAATTACACCAAAGCGTGTAGCTGGCTCCCTCCTGGAGACTCAGGGCTGGGGGACTCTGCTCCACATCCACTCCTCGCACACCTGATGGGGAAAGAGAAACAGTCACTGCTGAGGGTCACTGTAACTTCTACTAAACCCTGAAAGTGCCCTCCCCATCCCCATAGATGATGAGAAGGATAAAAAGTCTGCAGGACTTGTCAGCTCCTCTCCCTCCCCCAACAATAGAGCAG
>NW_011495077.1:569059-570944 GCF_000754665.1 Bison bison bison | reverse complement strand
CTTTATTGCTATGTTAAAATTATGATTCTGACATGCCTCAAAATTCTTCTCAGATTCATCAGTAAACTAAGTGCTTATTCCTTGTCCTTTTTCTCTTCTTTTCTTTATGCATCTTCTTCCCTTTCCTTTCCCTTCATTTTCCTCATCTCTTACTGCTCTCTGACTCTCCTTCTAGATGACTCTAGATTTGCTTCTGTGACTGCTCTCCCCACTCTGTCCCCACTTCTTCCCACCTGAGATACTGCACAGGTGCAGCCCCGTCTGTCCCAGTGTGCCTCTCTCAGGACGCAGTAGTACACAGCGGCATCTCTCAGGGTGACCTGGGGCAGGACCAAGGTGCTGGACTTTCTGTCTGAAGCTATGGTCAGAGAGGCCATGCTTCTGTTCACTGTGCCTCGTAAGCCATGAACGACATACTGTGGACTCTGATTGGGATTTTGCCGATACCAATGTATATAGTCCTTTCCACCAACGGTAGAGTGGTTACAAGGCAGGTTTACATCCTCTCCTTCAGCACAATCCATGGAGCTGGGCTGGGTGGTCTTAGCATCAATCACAGTCCCTAAAGGGTCAAGAAAATAAAATTATCCCCTGACAACAAATCAGTGTAATTCTGTGGATCAAGGGCACAACACTCCCCAAACTGTCTGGACTTACCCCCTACTCCAGTGGTTTTACCTATGTCCTGAGAAATATTATTGGTGCTTATTTTATAGGGACCAAAGACACACGGCAAGAATCTGAGAACTCTATAGGCTTTATCCCGGGGTCCTTGGCTCAATAACCCCAGAGAGTTCTTCCAACCTGCTTACTGCTAAGGTCTCTTCCGCATCATGGCTATGAATTAACCTGTCATGTAGAAGTTTGTACTCCCTACCAAATGCATAGATCTGTTCTCAATTCTATTGCTATAATGCTGAATAAAACACAGGGAGAGAAGTAGAGAGCAAATGACCCTTACAGTTCCTTGGCCTCAAAGTCATCCCTTGTAGACACAGAACACTTACCAAGGTCAGAAAAACATTTACTCCAATCACCAGCCTCATATTTCAAGGACAAATCAGGATTGTGGGCTCAGAGCTCACACTTGTGTCTGCTTCTAGGCTTGTTTCCAGAGAACAGAAACAACTGCTGCTGTTAGAGACTTACAACCAGTGCAGGTATCTGTTGCAGTGTGTTGTTGCCAGGATCTGTTAGCCAATGATCAAGCAGTTCCTTGTCTAGGTCTTCCTGCCCTATTTTAGTCCCCCAGAGAAGGAGAGATATCCCCAACTCACAGGGTGTGTGCTGCCATCCTCTGTGAAGTTTAAAGTCTGGCTCTGGAAAAGGAACACTGATCATGATGGTGTGCCTATCCAGAACCATTGCTCTTTCTTTTCTTCTTCAAATACATTTTCTAATGTTCCATGAAGCTTGTGGAAAACATTGTTTAATCCCAGAAAACTGTACTGAGCTGTGCATTGTAAAGAGATAAAAATTCTCATCTGTGGGGAGCGAGCTCTGCCCGTGGCAAAGGTCATGAGGAAGGAGGCTTGGCATACGCAAAGGCGGGATCAAGCCTCAGGAGTCTCCCTGGAAATTCTCGAGCATCTACCCCCCAAACCAGAGTCTGCCTATTTTCTGCTTTGTGCTTTCACCTACACCTCTGACTTTACAGGGGGCTGTCTCCCACTACCTCTCTCTGAAAAAAGAGTTAGCTTACAGCTCCAGTTAATAATTCCTGGGTGTGACAGTGTTTAACCTACAGACTCCTTTGGAAATCTTCTAGCCTGCCTGAATAGGTTTTTCCAGCCACATGTGATTGTTCAGAGCCTCCCAACTGTGAGAGGCAGGAGATGTTCTAAACTGTCTAAACACAGATTCCTTTGAGTAGTTAAAAGATTGA
>NW_011495077.1:567347-568959 GCF_000754665.1 Bison bison bison | reverse complement strand
GGTGTGTGCTGCCATCCTCTGTGAAGTTTAAAGTCTGGCTCTGGAAAAGGAACACTGATCATGATGGTGTGCCTATCCAGAACCATTGCTCTTTCTTTTCTTCTTCAAATACATTTTCTAATGTTCCATGAAACTTGTGGAAAACACTGTTTAATCCCAGAAAACTGTACTGAGCTGTGCATTGTAAAGAGATAAAAATTCCCATCCATGTTCTAGCAAATGTATGTGAGATTTCAAAGTAGGCTGTGATTGCTCTGAGGGACAGGAAATATTAATAACATTGGGACAGAAAACTAAACGTCTTCAGCTCGGACATTGGAGCTCAGCATCCTGAAAAGGTCCTTGGAATCATGCATCTGACTCCATCTAGGCACACATTTCTCAATGCATCTGTTCTTGATATAGTAACTGATGACACAGATGGTATTCTCTTCATCCTCCTTGAACAGTGGTCCTTAATCCTTATGTCCTCTCTGTCCATGTTTGTAGGTGCTCTGCACCAAAGATGCTGAGACAGAGAGACACCAAGGATGCTGAGACAGAAAAGACAGAAGGGAAAGCAAACTATCTGGGGTGGAGAAGGGTGGAGGTGGATGATCCTGGCAGAAAAAGTGGAGTGAAGAGAAAAAAGCGTAAGGAATAAGGAAGGGAAGAGTTAACTGGGGTGGGAAATGGGAAAGCAATGTTTAGGGAGGTACATGGAAAAGATTTAGGCTATAAGGCTATGATTCCCTGAATCCTTGACCACATGCACTCAACAAAGGATTATAAAATCAAGTTGTCTAAAGATGATAAAAATCTTTTTTTTTCGCTTTTCTGTGGAACATCAATGGAAAACATAAACTTCTTTCCTTGATAGCCAGAAGACTGCTGTTTCCAAATGACGCAGCCCCCTCTACGGACTGAATAAATCAACTGCAGAGCTAAACTCCCACAGGATGTCAACCTTTCGAAATGTTTCTCAGATTGAAAGGTGAATATCCCAAGCAACTCCTACACCTCAATTCCAGAAAAATAAACGACCCAATCAAAAAATAGTCCAAAGAACTAAATAGACATTTCTCCAAAGAAGACATACAGATGGCTAACAAACACATGAAAAGATGCTCAACATCACTCATTATCAGAGAAATGCAAATCAAAACCACTATGAGGTATCATTTCATGTCAGTCAGAATGGCTGTGATCCAAAAGTCTATAAGCAATAAATGCTGGAGAGGGTGTGGAGAGAAGGGAACCCTCTTACACTGTTGGTGGGAATGCAAACTAGTAGAGCCACTGTGGAGAACAATGTGGAGATTCCTTAAAAAACTGGAAATAGAACTGCCATACAACCCAGCAATCCCACTGCTGGGCATACACACTGAGGAAACCAGAATTGAAAGAGACACGTGTACCCCAATGTTCATCGCAGCACTGTTTATAATAGCCAGGACATGGAAGCAACCTAGATGTCCATCAGCAGATGAATGGATAAGAAAGCTGTGGTACGTATACACAATGGAGTATTACTCAGCCATTAAAAAGAATACATTTGAATCAGTTCTAATGAGGTGGATGAAATTGGAGCCTATTATACAGAGTGAAGTAAGCCAGAAAGAAAAACACCAAT
>NW_011495077.1:560820-564202 GCF_000754665.1 Bison bison bison | reverse complement strand
ATCCTCAGTTGTTGGCTTTTTTTTTTGTTTTTTTTTTTTGTCTTTTATCTTCCTATATTTAAAGTTTATTCAATGTTTATAAAGAGAGGTTGGTACACATAAAGCACTCAAGAGTTATCTGTTTTCTGAATGAATAGATGAGTTGTTATTCATGAACTTAGTGAAAGAAGTTATGCTGAACAACTCTTGAAATTATTCCAAAAGCAATATTTCAATACTATAGAAGTCAAATTAAACAAAAGACTCCAACAGGATAAATAGAGGGTTATATTTGTGGATAAAATTCAAGAACAGATAACAAACATCACAAGTCTAGGATGGAGGAAAATTAAACTGATGATATGGGAATAAATATTATTCCTATATAAATATTTAACAAGTATTCATAAATATTCTTTTGTAGTCTGTTATGTGGGGGATCACACACACACAAGTCAACACCCACTACTATTGAAAATATAGGAACAACTAAAAATGAATTCATTTAAGCTATGTAGGAATATATTATTTTACTATATTAGCAAAAGGTAGAAAGAAAACAAACGTTTTTGTTTCTTGGGTTCTTTGACTTTATTTTTTTAGAAGACTGTACGAAACATTTCAAAGTGGCATTTTAAATAATAACAAAAGTAAAAAAAAATGGAAACCAAAATATGGAGAATTTAAAAATAAGTTTTTTAGCCTATTGGCTCTTTTCAGAATTTTTAATTTTAGAAGATTATATCTTAACCATATGAGGTGAAGTGATCTTTCTTTGCTTGATGAAAACCAAAATAGTGTACTTTATTTACTTTTAAAAAATCAAGAGAATTTGATGAAAGGCTAACATCTCTGCATGATGAATATTCCCAACAATCCAAAAATAAAAGAGAAATTCCCAAATCTAATAAAGGGTATCAATGAAAATATCAAAGTCAATATTACTCCCTACAGGATCACAAACAAGACAGGTACTTCTATTCACTACTCTATTCACTGTCCTAATGGAGGAGCTCGGATCAAACCAGGGAAGGAAATAAGATTTATTAAGTTTGAAAAGTAGAATCAGAATTATTTTAATTTACAGATCATAAGTTTATACATGTAGAAAATACAAAGTACCTCTAAACAAGCTGTTTAAGAGCTAGAACCTATTAGTGCATTGATACAGTCACCAAACACAAAAATCAATTTTATTTCTAGATTCTAGCAAAAGCTTTAGAAAATACAATTAAAATGTCATTTACCAAATGCTTGGGAACTAATTTAATATAAGGTATGCAAGACCTCTTCTTGATTCCTCTCCAATAACTCTAGAATAGTTTTGATTTGAGGGATAAAAATCACATAGGAGATGACAAATGTCCTCACTTCTGAGGCCTGGGGTAACTAACATAAATCATGGCCTGGTACTCAGTGGTGACCAGTCCTTGCCACCTACAGACACTAATGTCAGGAAAGACCATTTCCTAAGGCTGCTCAATGAAATAGTGTTTTCAAAACCCCAAACAAGAGGTTGGTACCGTCTGTTTGGCTATTGAACTAAATCTGTTCTCATATTGACAGGCATCCTAGCTCTGTTCTGGCTATTTCAGGGCATAATTAATTCCCTGTATCCACATTTTTCTTAACCCAATTAATCCTAGCTCTGGATTTGATGCTGGGCATTTAGGTCAATTAAGGTGAAAAAGTTATACGAAATAATAGATAAAATTGTTACAAGTAGCCCTGCTTCCCAGGTGGCTCAGTGGTAGAGAGTCTGCCTGCCAACCAGGTGGACTATTTTTATTTACACATCATACATTTTGGGAAGATCCCCTAGAGAAGGGAGGGGCAATCGACTCCGGGGTTCTTGCCTGGGAAATCCCATGGACAGAGGAGCCTGGCGGGCTACAGTCCATGGGGTCGTGAAGAGTTGGACATGACAGAGACTAAACAACAGCAACAAGGCAAGTCCTCTACAAAAATCTTAACATTAACAAAAGAAATTAGAGAGGACCTAAATTAATGAAAGAAATTAGAGAGGACATAAATAAAGAGGTTATGGATCTAAAGACTCCATATGTTAAGATGTCAATTGTCCTAAATGAATTTATAAATTCAACACAATCCCAATCAAATTACCTCAATCTCTTGTTGTAGAAGCTATTCTATACCTTACGTAGGAAGTGCAAAGCCTAGAATAAGCCTTGAATAAGACAAAGAAAACATGACTTGCGTTTCCAGATTTCAAAGTGTGTATGAAGCCCCAGTAATTAAGATAGAATGGTCTGTTGATATGAGGGTAAAATAAAGAAGTCAATAAACAGAATCAAGTCCAAAAAGAGGTCATAATACATGTGCCATCAATTTTTTTTTCTCTAAAAGTGCCTATGCAGCTCCACTGGGGAAAGTTGGTCTTTCTAGGATAATAGCTAGAATAACTGGCTATTTTTATTTTTTTAAAGTAGCAGTGTTTTGTAGCTTTCTGTGTTTAAGTTCTGTACATGTTTTCTTAGATTTATGCCTAAGGATTTAGGGTCTTTCTTGAGCCATTGTAAATAGTATTATATTTTTAATTTAGGTATCCACATGTTTACTGATAGTATATAAAAATGCATTTTATTTTATGTGTTTACCTTATATATCCTGAGACCTTCTGAACCCACTTAATGGTTGTAGGAGTTTTGGAGGGCATATTCTTTGGGATTTTCTACATAGATAGTAAATAGTGGTGATTTGACTGCCTTTCTGGCTTAAAAGATTGTTTATATATTTATTTGCTTTGCTGCACTGGCTACAATGTCCAGCACTTGCTGAAGCAGAGTGATTAAAGTAGATATTCTCCCTTTGTTCCCTTCCTTAGGGAAAAGTATAGTCTTTTACCAGTAAACATGCTAAGAACTGAGGAACTTTTCCATTATTCCTGTGTTTCTTAGAGTTTCCACTATGGTTGACTATTGGATTTTGGCAAATGCTTTTTCTACAAATTGCTGCTGCTGAACTAGCTCATCTTATTGTTGACTCATAACTCCTCCACTTCCCGTGAGATGTCCTCCTCATCTTCTTTGTCTTGGGCCAAGTATGTGTGTAGCATGATGGCAAATGACACCCACTTCTCTTCAAGGTCACCAAGTATTGTGAGACTGAAGGAGGTAAGGGACAGACAAGTCTGTGGGTTCCAGTTGTCCTCATAGTTCAAGTGTGACTTTGTCTGTCACGGTTTGTCCACACTTTTGTCCCTATCAGACTTTCCTTTACAAATGTTGCCTTCAGTTCAGTTTTGTTCAGTTCAGTTGCTCAGTTATGTCCGACTCTTTGTGACCCCATGGACTGCAGCACGGAAGGCTTCCCTGTCCCTCACCAACTCCCAGAGCTTACTCAAACTCATGTCCATTGAGTCAGTGATGCCATCCAACCATCT
>NW_011495077.1:556678-559581 GCF_000754665.1 Bison bison bison | reverse complement strand
CAGCAGGGGGGCTCTCTCTTACTAAGCTCCGGGGTTTTTGTACAGCTTTTCCTATTACTTCAAGCACTGTGAGTCACGGAGAGCACAGAAGTACTTTGCAGAGTCTTCCAGTTGTAAGGCTGAAATGGTGAGGCTGATGGATTTATCTGCTTTCTTAAAGTTTACAGAGTAGCGGTCTTTCCTTGCATTTGCCACTTCTGAACCCTGACGAATAACGTAAGTCATCTGTCCACTGGGAAGTTGCTTGTACCAGTAAAGGTAGTAAGTATTCAAACTTGTTTCATACCGACAGTTCAGGGTGACTGACTGCCCCACTTGGCTGGATACATCTGACTGGTCTTGAGTAACTTTCTGGGCCACACCAGATCCTGTGGGAAAAAAAAATCAGAAAACAGAGATGAAACAGTGAATAAAATAGTGTAGGAATTAGACTCATTTCAGATCACACCCCCAAAAACCAAACTGAAATCCTAAGACTCTTGCTTTTCTCCAGTCCTCCTTTCTTCCCCAAGTCCCTGTGAAGCTCCATGTGCCTGTGTGCAGACCTTTCACCCTGAACACTCACACTCGTGTTTGGAAGCATCCCTACCAGAGAAGGCGATGGCCATGAACACCCAGAGCAGACTGGAGAGTGGCATGAGGTATGGATTTCCCTGCACAAATGTGCTTAGTTCTGCCTCAAGCTGAGAGTTCGGTGTCTTTGAGTGCCTGGCAACTCATATACATACTACCCGGTACCTGTGTGACTCCCCACAACAGGAAATGGGGGCTGTCATGTTCATAGACCATGTGGTCTGTGCACACATGGGAAAAAGTCTGGCTCGCCACAAACCTTTACTTTGTGTGCTTGTCTTTCCCTCGTCACTAAATTAGGCAGATCCTGAAAGAAGGCATGAAAAAAGCAATCAGTATTAAAATTTGAGCAGAGGAGAACTGAATATTAAACAAGTTGACGTACATTGATAATTATTCAGCAAAATAGTTTTGCCATCCTGTTTAAGATATAATTTACTATAGCCTATGAAACTTTCTGTAATCTACTAACAGGTCATTCATTTAGCCTATTCTTACTTTTCTCCATCCAGAATGTAATGACTCTTTTAAAAAACTTGCAGATCTTAGGCTTCTTGGTGAATGGAAATTTTATTCAAAATCATTAATATATCTCTGTCTTTGTATTGAGTTTTGTGACTCTATTTAGGTTTTTCAATAAATAAAATTACTTCACCATGAAATGACAAAAAAAAATCAGTTCATCTGACTTTCAGCATCTATTCAGTTTTAAATTTTGAATGAAATTATACAGGAATAAAATATTCTTTTGAAATTTGAAATTGAGTCTTATTTATTAGACTTTGAGGAAGATCAGGATATTCAGTCCTGTCCCTTCCACATATAGAATTGCATTTATTAGACCATGTGTCCTGGCATTGTCCTGATGTCACATTTTCTATGTCATTGGTCCAAAGTGTTCAGTCTCACTTGTTAGTGGCTCATTATTTTTCTCTTTGTAAAATAAATTGAAAGATAAGTATGCCAGATCTTTCTGTGACATAATGCTGTAATGTTCTCCTACAAAACTTGGTATCTACAGGTTTTAAACACTTTTTTTGTTGTTGTTCAGTCACTAAGTCATGTCCAAACTTTGTGACCCCATGGACTGCAGCACCTGAGGCTACACTGTACTTCAGTATCTCCCAAAGTTGCTCTAATTCATGTGCATTGTGTCAGTGATGCTAACTACCTCATCCTCTGCTGTACCTTTCTCCTCCTGCCCTCAATCTTTCCCAGCATCAGAGTTTTTCCAATGAGTCGGCTCTTCGCATCAGGTGGCCAAAGTATTGGAGCTTCAGCTTCAGCATCAGTCCTTCCAGTGAATATTCACGGTTGATTCTATTAGGACTGACTGGTTTGTCCTCCTTGCAGTCCAAGGGACTCTCAAGAGCTTTCTCCAGCACCACAATTCAAAGGCATCAATTCTTCAGCATTCAGCCTTATTTATGGTCCAATTCTCACACCACACATGACAATTGGAAAAACCATAGCTTTGATTATACAGACCTTTGTCGGCAAAGTGATGTGTCTGCTTTTTAATATGCCATCTTAAGCTTCTCGGGGGCACAAGTGTTTAAGAAAATGCCTGCAAACTCAGGAGACATAAGAGATGTGGGTTTGATCCCTGGGTCAGGAAGATCCCCTGGAGGAGGGCATGGCAACCCACCCCAATATTCTTGCCTGGAAAATCTCATGAACAGAGGAGACTGGAGGGCTACAGTTCATAGGGATGCAGAGCCGGACACGACTGAAGCAACTTAGCCCACCTGCTGGTTTGTCATATCTTTTCTTCCAAGGAGCAAGCATCTTTTAATTTCATGGCTTCAGTCACCATGCATAGGGATTTTGGAGCCCAAGAAAGTAAAATCTGTCATTACTTCTATTTTTTCCCCTTCTATTTGCCATGAAGTGATGGGATCAGATGCCATGATCTTAGATTTCTGAATGTTGAGTTTCAAGTCAGTTTTTTCACTCTCCTCTTTCGCACTCATCAAGAGGCCCTTTAGTTCCTCTTCACTTTCTCCCATTAGAGTGGTATCATCTGCATATCCAAGGTTTTTGATATTTCTCCCAGCAATCTTGATTCCAGCTTGTGATTCATCCAGCCCGAAATTTCGCATGTTATACTCTGCGTATAAGTTAAATAAGAGGACTGACGATACAGCCTTGATGTACTCCTTTCCCAATTTGGAACCAGTCGGTTGTTCCATGTCCGGTTCTAACTGTTGCTTCTTGACCTGCATACAGATTTCTCAGGAAACAAGTAAGGTGGGCTGGTATTTTCATCTCCTTAAGAATTTTCCAGTTTGTTGTTATCCACACAAAGTTTTTAGTGTAGTAAATGAGAC
>NW_011495077.1:551283-555052 GCF_000754665.1 Bison bison bison | reverse complement strand
TTCTTATCCATTCATCTGCTGATGGACATCTAGGTTGCTTCCATGTCCTGGCTATTATAAACAATGCTGCGATGAACATTGGGGTACACGTGTCTCTTTCCCTTCTGGTTTCCTCAGTGTGTATGCCCAGCAGTGGGATTGCTGGATCATAAGGCAGATTTTCATCATTTTAAAATAGACTGTGTGAGACAATTTTTTTCCCAGCTGTAGGCTAATGTAAGTATTGACCACATTTAAGGGAAGCTACCGCTTCCCTGATAGCTGAGTTGGTAAAGAATTTGCTGCAAAGCGGAAGACCCTGGTTTGATTCCTGGGTTAGGAAGTTCCTCTGGAGAAGGGATAGGCTACCCACTCCAGTATACTTGGGTTTCCCTTGTGGCTCAGCTGGTTAAGAATCCACCTGAAATGCAGGAAACCTGTGTTCGATCCCCGGATTGAGAAGATGCCCTGGAGAAGGGAAAGGCTACCCACTCCATTAGTCTGGCCTGGAGAATTCCATAGACAGCCCATAGGGTCGCAATGAGTCAGATACGACTGAGCGACTTCCACTTTCAAGGGAAGCTAGGTTAAATATATTAGATGGGTTATCATTTTTAAAATTTTAATTTATTTTTATTGAAGTATAGTTTTCTGCAGTGCAGCAAAGAAAATCTGTTACACATGTATACATTTATCTCCACTCTTTTTTAGATTTCCTTCCCATATTAAATGAACTTTTGGCTTTCTATTGTTTCAACTTAAAATGATTTATTGCAAAATAACCCTACTGAAGTTGAGAAAGATGTATAAATAGTATCTCATTGTGTAAATGTACTACAGGATATTTATCTGTTCATTCAGTGAAGATCACTGGTTAATTTCAAGTACTAATGTACATATTTTTGTGTGAACATAAAGTTTTCCTTTCTCAAACATAAATACCCAGGAGTGTGATTGCTGGGCTGTTCAGTAAGTGAATATTTAAGTTTATGTGAAACTCTTGGATTGTTTTCTAGAATGACTGGGCCATTCACCCACCAGCAATGCATGAGTGATCCAATTTCTCTGCTTCCTTGCCAGAATTTGGTATTGTCAGTAATTTTCATTTTAGCCCTTATGATAGATGTGAAGTGTTTTCTTTTTCTAATTTTAATTTGGATTTCCGTAATATAATTTTAGGGGTACATTCTTTGGATTTTCTACATAGATAATCATGTTACCAGCAAATGGTGGCAGTTTTACTTTTTATTTCAACTCTATTAGATTGTTACATCTACTTTCTTTATTGCACTGGCTCCAACATCTAGCCCTGTACGGAAGGAGTGACAAGAATGGACACTCTGGTTTTGTTCTCTTTATTAGAGAAAATCATAGTTTTTTACTAGTAAGAATACCATTAGCTATTGAGGAGATTCCCCATCTTCTTGTGTTGCTCAGAGTTTTCACCGTAACTGACTACTGAATTTTTGCAAATCCTTTTTTTCTGACTAGATTAATATGATGATATAATTTTTCTTTTCTACCCTGTTAATATGGTGAATTCCATCCATTGATTTTCAATATTAAAGTGTCTTTCACCCTTGAAAGAAAATTACATTTGTGCTCGGTATATTATTCATTTTATATATCAGTGAATTTTACTTGCTAAAATATTTTTAGAAATTTGTATCTATCTTCAAGATAAAAGATATTTCCCTGTGGTTTTGGGTTCTTTATGATCTTTGTATGATTTGGGTATCAGGGTAACATTAGCCTCATAAAATGAGTGAAAGAATTATTTTCTATTTTCTGCAAGAAATTATGTATAATTCAATGTTTGACAGAATTCTTCAGTAACACTGAGTCTGGGGAATTTTTTTTTAATTAAAAATTCAATTTTCATAGACATCATAAATTCAGCTATCTCTGGCCCCTGCTCTGAGGAGAGATGAGGAGGAGCGACCACTGGAGCCCACAGTGAGGTTTGGGGACAGACAGCAGGTGCTACCAGAGCACTGTGCCTCTGCACAGAAGTAGGTTCCTGCATCTGAGAGCTGGGCAGCCGTGAGGTGCAGGAAGCTGTGCTGTTTGGACTCTCCAAGCCGACCTGTCCATCTCCACTGTGTCTTCACTTCTCCACCTTTAGCTAATATCATCAAGAGGACAGGACTGCCCCCAGGCCTCTGCTTATACCACTGTAAACTGTAAAAGGTGCTTGAGGAATTGCAGTACGTGGTGAAGTTCTCTCCTTCTTGCAGAAGCAAGAATTCAGGAAAATGCTTTATCTGTTGTCCATTCATTTCTATTCAGAAAAGCAATGAGAAGTAACAGAGAAAGTCTGATCAGATGTTTATTCTCTCAGCTATAATGGTCTCTTTCATTCTTCTTGTGTATTTTCTCCTTCTTTCCATGTCTTCTTCCCCAACTCCCTCTATCTCCCACATTTTAGTTTTTATGTTTTTCTCAACATCCTGCTCTCAGTCAGAAAATCCCACTCCTACAGTTGCCTGTATATAAGATTCCTCTGTGCTGAATTTTCTGGGAGCAATCAAACTCATGTGATATTTGTATCCATAAGATCAACACTGGTGCTAACAGTAGCATCTCCCTTTTCTTCCTCTTCAGAAAGAGTTGCTGAATCTGCCTGCTCCTAAAAGGGTTTCTCTTGTATCAGCTTCTTCCAGATCTATAGAAATGTATTCTATACTGCCTTTTGGAAAGAAAATAGAAAGGAGTGACTACAATTTGAGACAGCCAATCAGACTTACTACCTTATTACCCGCCCATCTTCCCCAGGGAGTGTCTATGTTTGCAGATGCTGCCCCTCCGTGACTGGATCAAAAATTGCTGATCCAGTAATACCTGGTAAATAGTGGTTACTCAAACATTTGTTGAATGATAAATTTGTGTATGTTTGCATATGTGAGAATTTGAATGCAAATGTCCCAAAGAGCAATTTAAAAGTGCCCTTCCATGAATGTAAACAGTCAGGAGTTGCTTGTAGCTATTTAGAAATGTTACCTTTGGAAAACTGTCTGAGCCCCAGTAGCCCTAGTTCTCCCACAACAAATCACCATGAATTTGATGGCTCCAAAAAACAAGAATCGGTTCCCTTCAACCTGGAGGGCAGAGGTCTGACAACAAGGTGTCAGCAGGAACATACTCCTTCCAAATGTTCTAGAAGAGACTCCTCCCATGCCTTTTCTGGCTTCTGGTGGTTCCATGTGGTCCTTTGCCTGTGACTGTATACCTCCAACCTCCTCCTCCATCGAGAAGACCTCACAAGGACTTCCTGTCACAAGGACACACACTTCTCACCTGTGTGTCTCTTAAAAGGATACTTGTCACTGGATTGAGGCCCCACCAAGACAATCCAGTATGATTAGATTTTGACATCCTTTGCTTAATTACATTTGAAAAGGTTCTTTGTTAAGTAAGTTCACATTCACAGTTTCTGTGGATTAGGATGTGAATGTATCTTTTGGGGCCACCCTCCAACCCACTATAGGGTCCTTAATGTCTTTGAAGTGTTGCCATGTATTTATACAAACAGTAGAAATCTCAAAACTTCTTTAAAGTCAAAAGTAAATCTGAATCTGAATGACTTTATATATAGAAACAGAAAGAGAAGCAGGTTTAGGATGTAATGGAAAAGGAAAATCCCATGAGTTAACAAAGTTGAAATGCACTTGGGATAACTTTTCCTTTTCAGGCATGTTGGATTTGAACTCAAAATGAAGATAAATCTAGGAATGCTATGTTGGTGAAGGCTCCACTCCCACCCTAAAAGAGCAAAGGTTCTGAAGCAGCA
>NW_011495077.1:549534-549655 GCF_000754665.1 Bison bison bison | reverse complement strand
TGGTGATGCTTTCTAAGGCCCACTTGACTTCACATTCCAGAATGTCTGGCTCTAGGTCAGTGATCACACCATTGTGATTATCTGGGTTGTGAAGATCTTACTTGGACAGTTCTTCTGTGTA
>NW_011495077.1:546820-547987 GCF_000754665.1 Bison bison bison | reverse complement strand
TTTTCCTGTCCTGTGCTCTAATTTCCTCTAAATCTTTTCTCCTGGGGAAATTGTGTGGCTAATAAGGAGCTCAGGATGTTTCAGAATCTTGCTACAATCAGTAACACATCGTTCTATTGCCATTTGGATATTTAGAGGACTAGCATGTTTCTTTACAGAATTAAGGATTATTGCTTTTCTCGAGTCACAACATATGCTTTTTATTCTAACACTTGACATTTTTCCATGAACTGTTTCACCTTCTGTGATGGGCATTGTGATTCATTCCACTGACTTTACAATTGACTCATTATTTTGGAGCTTATTGCTTCCAGTGAGGCCGCATTGAGCAACAAATGCCGAGATTTTGCAGCTTGACATTAGCAGATTTAAAAATAAATGTAACAGTTGGGATAAGACATATTAACTGAATATAGGCAACTTTTAAAATCTCTTAGAGGCTTAGCTTTCTAATAGGTAGCATAGGTCTCAGAATAACTCACTAAATGGTAATGAAGATTAAAAGATACATTGAGGATTTTCTAAAAAAAACAGTGATTTTAAAGCCAAAAAGAAACAAATGTTTGATAGATTTGACAGTATAAGACTAAAGACAACATCATTTAAATGGTACTATGTTAGAATAAAACATACAAACAAATATAAACATCGAAATATCAAGTAAGATATCAAAATAATTCTAGCAAATAAAACTAACCTCTTACTCCTTGGAAGGAAAGTTATGACCAACCTAAACAGCATATTAAAAAGCAGAGACATTACTTTGCCAACAAAGGTCCGTCTAGTCAAGGCTATGATTTTTCCAGTGGTCATGTATGGATGTGAAGAAAACTGAGAAAAACTGAGCACCGAAGAATTGATGCTTTTGAACTGTGGTGTTGGAGAAGACTCGAGAGTCCCTTGGACTGCAAGGAGATCCAACCAGTCCATTCTGAAGATCAGCCCTGGGATTTCTTTGGAAGGAATGATGCTAAAGCTGAAACTCCAGTAGTTTGGCCACCTCATGCGAAGAGTTGACTCATTGGAAAAGACCCTGATGCTGGGAGGGATTGAGGGCAGGAGGAGAAGGGGACGACAGAGGATGAGATGGCTGGATGGCATCACCGACTCGATGGACGTGAATTTGAGTGAACTCCAGGAGTTGGTGATGGACAGGGAGGCCTGGCG
>NW_011495077.1:542168-544841 GCF_000754665.1 Bison bison bison | reverse complement strand
ACCTGGGGCAGGACCAAGGTGCTGGACTTTCTGTCTGAAGAGATGGTGAGAGAGGCCATGCTGCTGTTCACTGTGTCTCGAAAGCCATGAATGATATACTGTGGACTCTGACTGGGATTTTGCCGATACCAATGTATATACTCAGTTCCACTAATGGTAGAGTGGTTACAAGGCAGGGTTACATCCTCTCCTTCAGGATAATCCATGGAGCTGGGCTGGGTGGTCTTAGCATCAAACACATTCCCTGGGGGGTTAAGAAATCAAATTAACTCCAGAGCACAAATCAGTGTAATTCTATGGATCAAAGGCATAACCCTCCTGTAAGTGTCTGGCCCTAACCCCTACTCCAGTGTTTCTACTTGTGTCCTGTGAAAATATTGTGGATGTTCATTATTGGATCGCAAGGAAATAAAAGCAGTTATCCTAAAGGAAATGAGCCCTAAATATTCATTGGAGAGACTGACACTGAAACTGAAGCTCCAATACTTTGTCCACTTGCTGAGAAGAGCTGATTCATTGAAAAATACCCTGAATTCTGGGAAAGACTGAAGGCAAAAGGAGAAGGGGGCATCAGAGGATGAGATGGTTAAACAGCAGCACAGTCTCAACAGAGATGAATTTGAGCATACTCCAGGAGATAGTAGAGGACAGAGGAGCCTGGCATACTGACATCCATTTGGTCATAAAAAGTTGGATACAACTTAGCAACTGGACAACAACAAAATTATAGAGACCGAAGATACGTGGCAAGAATCAGAGATTCCACAGGCTTTGTTCCATGGGTCCTTGTCTTAATAAGCCCAGAGAATTCTTACAACCTGCTTACTGCTAAGGACTCTTCTGGTATCATGGCTGTGATTTAAACTGTAATGTAGAAGACTGGCCTCTTTAGCAAATGCACAGATCATTTCTCAGTTCCATCACTATAATGCTGAATAAAGCACATAGGAGTAGAGAGTAAGTGACTCTTTGTGGCCATTTGGCCTCAAAGTCATCCCTTGTAGACACAGAACACTTACCCAAGGTAAGAAACACAGTTATTCCAGTCACCAGCCTCATACTTCAAGGACAAGCTAGGATGATGGGCCCAGAGCTCAGGCTTGCGTCTGATCCTTGGCTTGAGGAGGTTCCAGGGAACAGAGGCAACAGCTGTCAGTAAAAACTTACAATCAGTGCAGATACTGTTGTGTTGTTGCCAGGACCTTCTCAGCCAATGATCAAGCAGTTGCTTATCTATGTCTTCCTCCCCGGTTTTAGTCATGTCCCCAAAAGATGGTGAAACATCCCCAGCTCACAGTGAAATCATCTATGAAGTTTAATGTCTGGCTCAAGAAAAGGAATACCGATCACAATGATGTGTCTATGCACAACCATTGGTCTTTCATTTTTTTCTCAAGAAACTGGCTGATGCACCATGAAGCTTGAGGAACACAATGTTAATCCCAGAAAAATGTACTGAGCTCTGTGTTGTAAAATGATGAAAACTTCCATCCACATTCCAGAAAATTAATTGGAGATTCAAAAGTAGGCAGTGATGTGCTCTGGGAGACAGGAAAAGTTAATAACATTGAGACTAATAGCAACACATCCTAGAACTTGCAGCAGCTCTTGTAAGGGTTCCTGGAATCATGCATCTATTGCTAACTAGGTAGACATTTTCCATGCATTTGTTCTTAATAAAATAACTGATTGACATAGATGGTGTTCACCTCCTCCCTGAACAGTGGTCCTTAATCCTCATGTTCCCTATGCCGATGCTTGTGGATGTTGTGCAGCAAGGATGCTATGGAAGAAGAACAGACGGAAATGAAGGCAAACAAAGTGGAGGTGGGTGGAGGTGGGTGTGAGTGGTAGAAAAAGTTGGAGGAGGGAAAAAAGGGTATCAGGAATAGAAAAGGGAAGGGATGATCAGAGCAGGGAAATGGGAAAGCGTGTTAGGAAGGTACTTGGAAAGGGCTTAGGCTATTGGGCTAACCTGAATCCTTGACCACACACATTCAGAAAGGGATAATAGGGCACAAGTTGTCTAAAGAAAGTGAAACTATGTCATTTTTCCTTTTGAGGGGCACATCAATGGAAAATAAATTTCTGTTCCCTTCTCCCAGAAACAGTTTTCAGATGAATTAGCCCCTTCTTGTGACTGAATAGAAGAACTGCAGATCTAAATCCGGACCAAAAGTCAGCAAGCAACTTTTTGAAAAACCCCTCAAGTTTGCAGGTAAATGGGCTTCCCAGGTGGCACGAGTGGAAAAGAACTCACCTGCCAATGCAGGAGACTTAAGAGACCCAGTTTCAATCCTTGGATCAGGAAGATCCCCTGGAAAAGGGCCCATGGCAACCCACTCCAATATTCTGCGTGGAAAATTCATTGGAAAGAGGAGCCTGGTGGGCTACAGTCCATGACTCGCAGAGTGAAACACGACTGAAGCATCTTAGCACAGAGCACACACATCTTACTTGTAATACCTCCGTACTCATCTGTATTTTCTTGGTCCTAAACTCTCCATAGCAGTGTTTTAATTATTTTTGACTGCTTTACTGCAGTCATATGATTCTCATTTGTTGATCTCTTTAAGTTTTCATTTGTCTCTAACCTTCCTATATTTAAAATTTACTTCAAAGGCCATGTAATTCAATGTTTATAAGAGAGCTTGGTACACAGTAGACACTCAA
>NW_011495077.1:537723-538557 GCF_000754665.1 Bison bison bison | reverse complement strand
TTTTGATGTGATAGCCAGCTAGTTGCTGAAAGGACACAGATAGATCAGGTGAGGCTTGATTTTGGGTTCCCTAAAAAATAGTAAAATCAAGGACATATTGCATGTTTACTAGCTACTATTGGATATAGTATTTCTGAATTGGATCTCCAAGATTTTGCCATTCTTATTAATTATTTTCACTTCATATTGATTTATCAGCTTTTAATATATTCTGAATTTGATTCCCATTTCAGTAATGTAGATTGCATATATAGCCTTCCAGTCTCATTGACTTTCCACTCTCTTAGCAGTGATTTTTAACAAAAAAAAAAAATCTAAAAATATACTTTCATGCTCATAAGAAACTTCCTTGACAGTTTTGTTTTCTTTAAAAACTTTAAGAATGCTTTCTTTTTGTGACTGCCACTGCTTGTGATGAGAACTCAGGCGTCATTCTTGATGATGTTTCCCAGAACACAGCATATTTGTTTCTTCTGACTATTAGCAAGATTTTCTTCCATGAAATTAGACCCTTGGGTTTGTCTTCAGTGCCTTACAAACTTCTGCCAAAACCACAGTGGTGAACTTGCAGAATTCTTTATTCATCTTTATGACTTTTCACATAGCATTGCTCCTGAATAAGGAGCTTGCTTCATAGGAAGTCAAGTACAACAGTGAATGGAAGTTCTTACTATGATAAAGAGGTTATGGAATGGGTAATGGATGAGGTAGTTATAAATACCAGTTACAATTATGTGGTCATTTGCAGTAACAAAAGCTACAATAGTTATAAAATTGTCTTCATTTTATGTGAATATATTTATGTATACATTAAACATTTTTTAGCTTCTCTCT
>NW_011495077.1:536524-537516 GCF_000754665.1 Bison bison bison | reverse complement strand
AAGAATGCTCAAACTACCACACAGTTGCACTCATCTCACATGCTAGTAAAGTAATGCTCAAAATTCTCCAAGCCATGCTTCGGCAATATCTGAACCATGAACTTCCAGATATTCAAGCTGAATTTAGAAAAGGCAGAGGAACCAGAGATCAAAATTGCCAACATCTGCTGGATCATGGAAAAAGCAAGAGAGTTCCAGAAAAACATCCATGTCTGCTTTATAGACTATGCCAAGTCTTTGACTTGGATATTTGAATTACAATAAACTGTGGAAAATTCTGAAAGAGATGGGAGTACCAGACCACCTGACCTGTCTCTTGAGAAACCTGTATGAGGGCAGGAAGCAACAGTTAGAACTGGACATGGAACAACAGACTGGTTCCAAATAGGAAAAGGAGTACGTCAAGACTATATATTGTTACCCTGCTTATTTAACTTATACACAGAGTATATCATGAGAAATGCTGGACTGGATGAAGCACAAGCTGGAATCAAGATTGCTGGGACAAATATCAATAACCTCAGATATGCAGATGACACTACCCTTATGTCAGAAAGTGAAGAAGAACTAAAGAGCTTCTTGATGAAAGTGAAAGAGGAGAGTGAAAAAGTTGACTTAAAGCTCAACATTCAGAAAACTAAGATCATGGCATCCAGTCCTATCACTTAATGGCAAATACATGGAGAAACAGTGGAAACAGTGGCTGACTTTATTTTTCTGGGCTCCAAAATCACTGCAGATGGTGATTGAAGCCATAAAATAAAAAGGCGCTTACTCCTTGGAAGGAAAGTTATGACCAACCTAGACAGCATATTAAAAGGCAGAGACATTACTTTGCCAACAAAGGTCCGTCTAGTCAAGGTTATGGTTTTTCCAGTGGTCATGTATGGATGTGAGAGTTGAATGATAAAGAAAGCTGAGTGCCTAAGAATTGATGCTTTTGAACTGTGGTGTTGGAGAAGACTCTTGAGAGTCCCTTGGACTGCGAGGAG
>NW_011495077.1:533636-534313 GCF_000754665.1 Bison bison bison | reverse complement strand
AGGTGAAACTGCCATTCTACATTATTATGGGGCAAGTTTTCAAATTTAGACAACTTTACACGTGTTCTGTATGGTTGATTTAAAGTAAAAAATTCAAGAGGAGAATGTACCAGTAGAAAGTTACTCTGGACACCTGCTTCCATATGACACGGAAGGAGCTTTTATTTATAATTAAATCTTCTGATCCAGACCACAGATGAAGCAACCACAGGACTACCATTTATTGTCTGGGATCTGCAGGTGTGTATTTCAGCTAGGGTCCTACATCAGAGAGGCTTTCTCTTATTAAGCTTGGGGGTTTTTGTTCAGCTTTTCCTATTACTTCAAGCACTGTGAGTTCCCAGAGAGCACAGAAGTACTTTGCAGAATCTTCCAATTGTAAAGTTGAAATGGTGAGGCTGGATGATTTACGTGATCGCTCAACATTTATAGAGTGGCGTCCATCCCTTGTAAGGAAAATCATCTCTCCACTGGGAAGCTGCTTGTACCAAAATATGCTGTAACTGCTCCGACTTGTTTCATACTGACATTTCAGGGTAACTGACTCCCCAAATCGACTGGATATGTCTGGCTGGTCTTGAATTACTTTCTGGGCTACACTGGATCCTGTGGGGAAAATCAGGAAACAGAGATGAAACAGTGAATAAAATAATGTAGGAATTAGACTCATTTAGGAC
>NW_011495077.1:528858-533448 GCF_000754665.1 Bison bison bison | reverse complement strand
AGCAGCCTGGAGAGCAGCATGAGGCATGGATTCCCCTGCACAAATGTGCTCAGTTTTGCCTTAAGCTGAGAGTGTCTTTGTGCTCCTGGCAGCACATATACATATAACCTCAGGTCCTGTGTGACTTCTTCACACAGGAGGGAAGTGGGGTTTGTCGTTTACATACGTCATGTGGTCTGTGCACAGATGGGAAAAAAAGTCTGGCTCACCACAGACTTTTACTTTCTCAATTTTTCTTTCACTGGTAATTAAGTTAGGCTGATCCTGAAAGGGGGCTTCACAAAAGCAATTAGTAATAAAGGTTTGAGCTGAGGGGAATTGAGGAACAAACTAGGTGACATTCACTGATAATTATTCAACACAATAATTTTGCCATCCCCTTTAAAACAGCATTTGATTTTTGTTTTTGAACTTTTTATTAGAGTATAGTTGATTTACAGTGTTGTGTTAGTTGCTGCTGTACAGCAAAATGAAATATCCATCAACAGAGGAGTGGATAAAGATGTGGAACATATGTGTAATGAAATTGTTGCCATTGTTGTTTAGTTGCTAAGTCATGTCCCACTGTTTTTCAACCCCATGGACTGTACCCCTCCAGACTGCTCTGTCCATGGAATTTCCCAGGCAAGAATACTGAAGTGGGGTACCATTTCCTTCTCCAGAGGTTCTTCCTGACCCAGGGGTCAAACCTGTATCTCCTTGGCTAATGCATTCTTTATCACCGGGCCACCAGGGAAACCCATGATGAAACCATTCAGCTATAAAAAAGAATAAAATAATCCCATTTTCTGCAACATGAACAGATCTAAAATAAAATTTAGTAGAAGCTATGAACCCTTCTTGTAATCTACTTACTAGTCATTTAGTTAGCCTACAGTTATATTGCTCCATCCAGAATCTAAGTACTTTATTTAAAAACTCACAGATCTTTGGTCTTCTTGGTGAAATGTAGTCTTATCCAAAGTTATTAATGTATTTTTTTCTGGGTTTTAGGGCTCTGCTTAGTTTTTTCAATATGTAAAATTACTCTGACATCAAATGATAAAAAAAAATCAGTCCTTCTGACTTTAAGAGTCTAGTCTATTGATTGTGTTTATATGAAGTTATGACAGGAATAAAATAATTATACTTTTGAAACATGATATTGAGTCTTATTTATTAGATTTTGAGAAGGATCAGAATATTCAGTGTCATTGCCTGCACAAGTAGAATTGCACTTATTAGATCATGTGTCTTGGAATTGTCCTCATGTCACATTTTCTATCCCACTGGCCCAAATTGTTCAGTCTCACTAGTTAGTTGTTTATTATTTTTTCTTCTTGCAAAATACACTTTAGATAAGCATGCTGGATCTTTCTGTGCATTAGAATTATAATGCACTCCAAAAAAACTTAGTATCTACAAGCTGTATCTACACCATAGATGGTGATGCATGAGTTTTGCAAACTGTTACATGTTCATTGAAGGCAGGAGGAGACGGGGATGACAGAGGATGAGATGGTGGGATGGCATTACTGACTCAATGGACGTGAGTTTGTGTAAGCTCGGGGAGTTGGTGATGGACAGGAAAACCTGGCATGCTGCAGTCCACTGGGTCGCAAAGAGTCAGAAACAACAGAGCGACTGAAGTGAACTGAACTGACATGTTCATTTAGAATACAGCTGTCAATCTTCCATTTGGTTTCATCATTTTAATGGATGGATTAATAAAAAGAATCAAAGGCATAGAGATAATAGAAAAGAAAGTACAGACAAGATCTTTAAAACAGTGTCAATTCCTTGGTTTTAAGTTCCTTGAGTGGTGTCGTTAATGACTGATACATGGAGGAGAGTGCATATTTAGTTGAGACATCTCCTCCCCTGTCCCATTTCACCTCTGAGTGCTGTCAGGCAGCTGATGCCTTGGTTTGCTTGTATCTTAAAAGAAGAGATCATGAATGCTCACAGCAGCCTGGGCAGCAGCATGATATTGTACATGTAGCATATATATTTATATATAACAATTATATACATTTTATATAACAGAAAATTCATATTGA
Source organism: Bison bison bison (assembly GCF_000754665.1). Taxonomy (NCBI): domain Eukaryota; kingdom Metazoa; phylum Chordata; class Mammalia; order Artiodactyla; family Bovidae; genus Bison; species Bison bison. Next base: position 531,409 of record NW_011495077.1, on the reverse strand, counting down.
TAAAATATTTTTAAAATATAAATGATAATCTGATACATCAGTTTTATATGCACTTTTTTATGTATAGCTCTATGAAATTTTATCACAGGTGTAGGTTTTTGTACCAGTACAAAAATCATGATACAGAATTGCTCCATCTCTAGAGAAAATGATTTTCATACTATCTCCACCCCTGCAACTCATGATAATGCCTAGAAACTACTGATCTTTTGATGTTTATATTTTTGTCCTTTTGAGAATGCTGTAAAAGTAAACTCATACATTATGTATGCACTTGTAATAATATAGTGTGTAAGCATGTACCATGTAGTCTTCCGAGATACTTTTTTCACTCACCATTGAGATCTATCTAGGCTATTGCATGTATCAATAGTATATTTCTTTTAATCACTATAGACTGTCCCTAGCTTATGATGGAACAACTTAGGATTTTTGACTTTATGGTTATGAGAAAGGTATATATACATTCACTAGAAACCATACTTTGTATTTTCGATTTTTATCTTTCCCCATGCTGGTAACATGCTGTATACATTCTCTAATGATGCTGAACAGCAACAGCAAGCTGAGCTCTCAGTCAGCCCTGGGATCGTGAGGCTAAACCACTGATCCACTACAACCATTCTGCACTCATACAGTCCTTCTGTTTTTCACTTTCAGTACAACACCTTAAGGTTAGGCTAGGCTAGACTCTGATTCACAATGTTTATTATATTCATTTTCTACTTATGATATTTTCAACTGAAACTGGTTTATTGAGACTTAACCCTATTTCAAGTTGAGATAGATCTATAAGTAATATTTTATTGTATGGGTGTACCACAGCATATTTATCTATTCACACAATGAAGAACATTTGGCTGGTTCCCAGCTTTTGGCCATCACAACCACAGCTGTCATGAATATTCATGTACAGATTTTTGTGTGAACACGGTTTTCATTTCTCAAGTATAAATGCTTGTAAAGGAGTATGATTGCTGAGCTGTAAGGTGAGTGAATATTTAAGTTTATGTGGAAATTCTAAACTGTCTTCCAGAATGACTGTACCATTTTCCCACCAGCAGTGTATGAGTGATCCAGTTTCTCTACATCATTGCCAGAACTTGGTATCATCAGTATTTTTCATTTTAGCCATTAAGCAAGACGTGGACTGGTATCTCATTGTGGCTTTAATTTGCATTTCCCTGATGGTTAATGATGTTGAACATCTGTTTACATGCTTATTCCCATGCTTATTTCCCTAATACAAAGTTCTTGCATGAAGTGTCTGGGTGAACCTTTTGTTCCTTTTTCAGTTAGATTGCTTGTTTTCTTCCTGCTGAGTTTAGAGAGTACCTTGTATTCTGAATACCATCCTTTGATGAAAAATACATTGTGAAAATATTTCCTGCCATTCTGTGGTTTGTCTTTTTCATTCTCTTAATAGTATCTTTCACAGAGCAAACATTTTTAATTTTGATGAAATAGTTTATTTTTTATGGATTGTGATTTCAGTATATGACAAAAATCATTTTGTCTAACAATTGGTACTGAAGATTTTTTTTTTCAAAAAGATTCATAGTTTTATATTTCACACATGGAGGTATGGTCTTTTTGGAGATTCTCCTTAAATTTTTGTATAAGGTGTGAGATTTAGGCCAAGTTTCAGTTACTTGCCTATGAATATATCCAGTTGTCCCCAAATCATTTGCTTGTGTCATTCCTCCATTGAATTGTCATTGCACCTTTGCCAAAAAGTCAGATTTCCCAACTTTCTCCACATCTCCACTTGGAATAACTCAGTAGCATATACTTGTTAATGAATTTTGTTATCCTTTTTGTATTTTTTATTATACATTTTATTTTATATTGGAGTATAGCCAATTAATGCTGTAATAGTTTCAGGTGGACACCAGAGGGAGTCTATCTGACTAACACTGTAGCATCTGTATTATTGCTTACTTTTCATTCATTATAGTTATAATTTTGTGCTTTCTCTTTTTTCACCATGATAATTTTACCTAGGAATATATATTTTATTAATCATTTTAGCAAAATTAACTTGGTATATCATAGTTATTTCTATCATTTTCTTTCCATTTTATCAATTTGACATTTTTTATTATGTTCTTGTTTCAGTTTACATTAGTTGTAATTTTTCTTTTTTTGTTGAAAACTTACATAATTGTTTTCTCAGCCTTTTTCTTTAGCAGTATAAACATTTAAAAGGATAAATATCTCCTATGTAAAATATTAACTGTATCTCATAAATATTTGTATGTATGTGTTCTCACTATATTTTATTTCAAAATATTTTCTTATAGCACACTAATTATTTCTTTAGTGGGTTTTTTTTTTTAAGTTTAATGCCTAAATTCCAAATATTTGGGAGTTTCTAAATATATCTTTTTGCTATTGATTTTCTAAGTCAATTCTAATTTTAATCAAAGAATAAATTCTATATAATTTCATTTTCTTAAATGTATTAAGACTTTTTATGCACAAACCAGTGTGTGTGTGTGTATGTATCTATATGGCAGGGTGAGTCTGGAGCCTCGGCTGCCGATCTGGG
>NW_011495077.1:527719-528758 GCF_000754665.1 Bison bison bison | reverse complement strand
TGGGTACAGGCTGCAGGTGCCTGGGGAGCACTGTGCACTTGCTGCACAGAAGTAGGTGGCTGAGTCTCCAGGCTGGAAAGCTGTGGTGTGCGATGAGAGCTGTTTGGCACTCATACTGAGGAAAACCATGAGTCTTCCATCTTCCTTTTTATTCATAACTGAACCTATGGCTATCAAGAATACAAGGCCTTTACCAGGGTATTGACTGTACCATGAGAAGTAGTCAAATGTCCTCCTCTCCTACAGTTCAGAATGGAAATCTCTCCTTCCTGGACTATCAAAGATTGAGGGCTCTGTTTCACCTGCTGTTGGTCACTTTTTTCCTTCTCTTGTCCACCCATCCCTGTTTAAAGAGATAAAAAGTCATTAGGTCCACAGATTAATATTTCCTTCTTAAAGTTCCTATCTGCATTAATTTGTCCATTCCCCAATTTTCTCATTCCCCTGAATTAATGAGATATCTTAGTTTTCATCCAGCACAACCCACAGTCTAAGTGAAACCACAGAAGTAAAAATGATGCTCCCAGACTCTTGTCCATTGTTCTTGCCACCAAAGGTCAGTGACAATTCATGTTCCTCTTCTGGTCTTCTCAACCAGCTAGAACTCTGACTTTAAGTTCACATCTGCTTTAATGCCTTCAACAGACCCCATCCTCTTACAAGTACTTTCACTTAAACCTATCTCTCTCAAAGAAAGTATTCCCCATATTGAGACTAGAATTGCTGTAAATTAATTTTACTGGGAATCAGAAACACTCCGCTTACACATGGGTAAAGAGCAGGTTAGAATTTCTCTCCCGCTCTCCACCTCTTCCTTTTCTTAACACATCCTAGAAAAACTCATATTTCAGGACAGCATGATATGTTAATGGAGATTACATTATTTTACAATGGGAAAGAGAGAGATGCCCATGAAGTTACAAATTAGTGTGCAGAGGGATATTTCCTTTTTTTTTTTAATTATAAATACTAATTAAAGTCTATTGAAGATACACAGAAGCATAATATATATATCATTACAAGATAAAGTCGTGGATCC
>NW_011495077.1:524212-526274 GCF_000754665.1 Bison bison bison | reverse complement strand
CTTTGTGAGTTGATTTATGGATACTCTCCCCAACAAAACAGTTAAAACAGATGAAAATTATTTTTAAGACTAAAGCCTTTGGACATAGTCTTTAGGTTATACAGCATATAAAAAGGGTAATAGAGACACATTTATTCATAAAATGTACTAAATCTCCATGATAGCAGAAAGAATCTGTGAAAATTGTACCATGACCCACTCCCCATCCCCAGCTCAAGATGATGGAAGTTCTACTTAAGGTGCATACAACCAAGAACACAAGGCTCCTTCTGTCTCCAGTTCGCAGTATAGGGTTATCATATCTCCTACAGAGGGGCTGACTGCTGTCCTTTCTTACCTCCCCCAGGTCTGTGCTACAGAAACTGTATTACAAACAAGAAAAGCTGATAGGTCTATGGCCACTTCTCACCTCACTTATAGCACAGAGATTCTACATCAGGCATGGTAGGCTGAGAATACTGGGTCCTCTTGCTCTCATCCCAGCTCATAGAGTGGTGATTTCATGCTGGCAAAGGCAAGCCAAGAAGACAAGAGGCTACTGCTCCCTTGCATCACGCTTCTCATAACACAGGGATGTCACTCGGAGACAAGCAGCCAACTGTCCCTTATTACAGGTCCAGAGCAGTGGCTCAGGAGTTGCGTCCAGGGAGAGAAGCAGTTGTAAAAACACAGGTCTCCCTTTGAGACTTCCCTGGTGGCTCAGATGGTAAAGCATCTGCCTACAATTTTGAAGACCTGGGTTCAATCCCTAGGTCGGGAAGATCTCCTGGAGAAGGAAATGGCAACCCACTCCAGTATTCTTGCCTGGAAAATCCCATGGATGGAGGAGCCTGGCTACAGTCCATGGGATCGCAAAGTTGGACACAACTGAGCGACTTCAGTTTCAGTTTCCCTTTGAGAAGACTTTAATTGAAACCATCATTGGGAAGCCCAAGTTTAAGGGTGTGTTTAAAACAATGGAGATTTTTATGGTAGACAATTAAGAGGAGGCTGGCAACTCAATGAGAGCAGCAAGCTAATTCATAGACAACTACTTAAAATCTTAACAGAAAGTACAGGAAAGGGACTAGCAAGGAAAAGTCCTCTCTGATCAGAAGCCCTCAAAGAAAAGTTTCAAAGACTGTCTCCACAAACAGGCTTGATTTAATTAGAAGAGCTGCTGCTGCTGCTGCTAAGTCACTTCAGTCATGTCTGACTCTGTGTGACCCCATAGACAGCAGCCCATCAGGCTCCTCTGTCCATGGGATTCTCCAGGCAAGAACACTGGAGTGGGTTGCCATTTCCTCCTCCAATGCATGAAAGTGAAAAGTCAAAGTGAAGTCGTTCAGTCATGTCTGACTCCTAGAGACCACATGGACTGCAGCCCACCAGGCTCCTCTGTCCATGGGATTCTGGGAACAATTTATGCATTCATAGCATTGTTGAAAAAAATCAGCCAGCAATTAATCGAGTCTATTGCCTAGGTGTAATACAAATAGAAGCAAATAGTTTAACATAGCAATTAGAGAAAAAGACTGTCAAAGAGCCTTGCTAAACCATTACCACATCAGGATGTCTAAGAATGTACCCAAGACTATATCCTTTGAGGAACAACATCATAGGCTGCACATTGTGGGAAAAATAAACAACTGAAATAGTCAAGTCACTAGGCAAATAAACAAGCAGACAACAGCAAGTGCCAGAGTGGTGGAAAATGGATATACAGAGTTGCTGTAATAAATGTGGTGGCCTGAATGACTCCCAAAGTTATTCAAGTCCTAATTCCTGGAATCTAAAAATATGACTGTAAAAGAAACACATCAATTTCTGGACACATACAGTCTTCCAAGACTGAATGTGAAAGAAAAGGAAAATTTGAACATACCAATTACTGGTAATGAAGTTGAACCAGTAATCAAAAAACTCCTGAGAAACAGAAATCCATGGCCATATGCTTCAAAAAGAAATTCAACTGAATATTTAAAGAAAAATTAGTACCCTTTACAAATTATTCCTAAAAATCAAAGATGAAGAAATGCTCTCAATCTCATTCACTGGGGCCTACAATATTCTAATACCAAAA
>NW_011495077.1:519663-520815 GCF_000754665.1 Bison bison bison | reverse complement strand
ACCCCATGGACTGCAGCCCACCAGGCTCCTCTGTCCATGGGATTTTCCAGGCAAGAGTACTGGAGTGGGCTGCCATTGCCTTCTCCTTTTACCTCTAGAAGGTTATTTTAAAAGAACTAAGTATTTTTTAAAACATATGAAAATCAAGTCTGTGTTTTTTTCAGAGTTTATGAATAATAATGGTTCCCTAATATGGATTTAGAGATAAAAGGGATAGAAAATGAGGACTTGTATATTTTCACTGAAGTAAAACTGAAGTGATCTGCAGACACTGGGATCTGATGAACAGTTCAAGACTGTTGCAAATGTTAACTAAAGGAATTGTGAGAAATAGTGTAGAAACATTATTATTATTATTATTATTATTAGGCACACAGTAGATATTAGAGAAATAGAATTAGAAGAAGTAAAAGAGGAGAGGGCTAATCAGAGTGGGTCACTTGGAACTTTGCCACAAAAATGTGTTTAACCTAGAATGCCTATTGTAGGGGACAACTGGATAAACAAAGCCTTTTTTTCTTTCATATTCTATTGTCTGGACATACAAGAAGAGATAAGGAAGTCCACTAGAGGTAGGACTAGTTGCACATCCACTTCAGGAAGTCCCTTTAGAGCCAGTGATGTGGCTGTCAGGCGGGTCACTGACTGGCCTGCAGTTCTTCCTGCAACATTAATGCTAAATCAATGAAACCAGGACAGACCTACCTATAATGAGACAGTGTCTCTATTCAGATTTCAACCAGAATTGTGTTGGTTCTATAGAGGCAGGTGCATGGAATATAATGTTAGTGATTCCCTGTGAAGAGCATTCCCAACAGGAGAAGGTGATGAAGAACATGAGACTATGCAGAAAGGAAGCTGAGAGCCATATTGTGGAAGATCTCCCCTGAGGAGCAGGAAGGGATGTGCCAGAGTGTGCTAAGTCCTATTACAGAGAAATCTGAGATTCAAAGATGCCTATTTAAGCAAATTATAGTGACTATCAGGATGAAATGCTTCTTTGACAATGACTGCTCCTGGTGTTGAGCCTATTCAAATGGGCAGCTCAGCTAGCTGAGATATACAGAAGCTCATAGGAGTGAAATGGAACTTTTGTTGGAGGTGACATTTCCAGTTTATGCAACATTACCCCCTGGAGGACAACTGGAACAA
>NW_011495077.1:519315-519563 GCF_000754665.1 Bison bison bison | reverse complement strand
TTTACCTCTGCTGCTAAGTCACTTCAGTCGTGTCCGACTCTGTGTGACCCCATAGACGGCTGCCCATCAGGCTCCACTGTCCCTGGGATTCTCCAGGCAAGAACACTGGAGTGGGTTGCCATTTCCTTCTCCAGTGCGTGAAAGTGAAAAGTGAAAGTGAAGTCGCTCAGTCTTATCCTACTCTTAGCGACCCCATGGACTGCAGCCCACCAGGCTCCTCTGTCCATGGGATTTTCCAGGCAAGAGTA
>NW_011495077.1:516405-517507 GCF_000754665.1 Bison bison bison | reverse complement strand
GATCACAGCAATCAGCCCACTAGAGGAAAGGATTTTGAGGACATGACCACACCATTCAGAAAACTCATTTGCTATGGAGCTTATTTCTGATGAGACTACTAATTCCTTGATAAATTTACCCACATCTTGGAGGGTCTGTGTCCAAATCAGGAAGTATAGGGCTCCAATAGCAGGAAGCATTCCTTCAACTAATATGACAGAATCCTGAAATCTAAAGCTATCGTAATTATCTGAAATAGAGGCCAAGCCAATTGACCACTAGATAAATTAAATCAATCTGCCTGAAGTGGCTTGCATGGTAAAAATGTTGACAACTCTCAATTAACAAATCAAAATGAGTCCAACTTAATCTTTTATTTTAGAGTTTGAGTAGTGTGAACTCTAGAAATACTTTTATCTTTTGCACTACACACACATATATATTAGTTTCCCAAGTGGCTTACTGGTAAAGAATCCACCTGGAAAGCAGGAGACACGAGTTAGATCACTGGGTCAGGGAGATACCATGGAGAAGGAAATGGCAACCCACTCCAGTATTCTTGCTTAGGAAATCCTGTTGATAGCAGAGCCTGGCAAGCTACCGTCCACCGGGTCACAAAAAAGTCAGACATGATTTAACAACTAAACAACAATATATATTGCTGAACCATTCCTGGGCCCACTTGCTCATGTGGGTTGCAGTGAAGCAAAATGCAATGTTTATCATAGGACACCAAGCAAGTAGTCCATGCAGCCAGGACTCAAAATCCTAGAATTCCCAGATGGCTGTGGGGAAAATGTTTTAAAGATAAGGTGAGGGAAGGGAGTTATGGGGTTCATAATCAGCTTGTGGACATTCTTCTGATTCATTGCTGGTGAGTTAATCAGGAGTCAGCACAATCAACCTTTTGTTTCCAACCAGTCTTAGATCTGGTGCTTCCAGAGTAGCTGAGACAGTAAAGCATCCACCTGCAATTCAAGAGCCCCAGGTTTGATCCCTAGAGAAGGAAGATCCCCTGGAGAAGGAAATGGCAACCCACTCCAATATTCTTGCCTGGAGAATTCCATGGACAGTGGACCCTGGCAGCTACAGCTCATGAGATCGCAAAGAGTTGGACACGAC
>NW_011495077.1:516199-516305 GCF_000754665.1 Bison bison bison | reverse complement strand
ATGCAAAGAACTGACTCATCGGAAAACACTCTGATGCTGGGAAAGATTGAAGGCAGGAAGAGAAGGGGATGACAGAGGATGAGATGGTTGCATGGCATTACCAACT
>NW_011495077.1:514439-516099 GCF_000754665.1 Bison bison bison | reverse complement strand
GTTGAAGGAGGAATTAAACATTGCTTTCTCAAGACCAACTTCACAAACATTAAGGATATCTCTTACGAACTCACAATGCAAAAGGAGCTGAAACCTTTCACAACTGGGTTGCCTTAGGATGGGCTGCTATTATTCAACTTGAGAGAGATTGGAATTGCAAATGTGGAAGGAAACACACTTTGGTTAGGAATCTTTTACATAAAATTTCAATAAAATTTATAAAATTTCAAATCCCAATTTATAAATGTGCACAAGTGCTATGCATTAAATTATTTTTATGCACAGCATTCTAATAGAAAAGTTATGCAATAGAGATATTATTTCTAACTTACAAACAAGAAACTAAAGCTGAAAAAGATCAAGTAACTAACCTGAGATCACACGTATGGTAGGTGGCATAGTAAGAATCACAGCGCATATCTATCTGGCTAAGTAGTCTATAGTGTTTGGAATCTGCCACACCACCTACATTTGTGATACTCAGTAAATGTGAAGGGTTAGTGAAGGTTTATTCTAAAATAAACCTTTTAGAAGGTTTGGGAACCTGCTTTGTGGTTACTGGGAACCTACTTTGTGGTTATTCTTCCTAATAACACCAAAACGTGCAACATCTGGTGAATGGATAAATGAAATGTAATTCATTTGCCAATGAATTGCTATTCATCAAAAAATATGAGTGAAATACTAATGTATGCTACAAGATAAGTAATTTTTTAATTATGTTAAGGAATAATAGCCAGACACAAGATTACATATTGAATGATTTCATGTATGTGAAATATTCATGAAAGGAACTTATAAAGTTACAAATGTGGTCAGTGGTTGCTGTGGGGCCAAGCGTGGAAATAAAGAACAACTATAATTGGGGATGAAGGATAATTTACTAAAAATTATTAAACTGGAAATCCAAAATGGATGAATATTAGGGAATGTCACTTATACCTCAATAGAGTTGCTTAAAAATAAATAAGAATTTTGTTCTGTCTTATCTGTTACAGTCCAGGAAGAATGTTAGTTTAACTCAACATGTACATATTTATTTAAACAGTGATTTGGAGCTGACAATTTCCCTAGAACCTTTGAAAATTACAAAAGCAATGTTATCTGTGAGCTCAATATGTAGCTGGAAAAATAAAATGCATCCAGAAAAATTTATTAGTACAAGATAGAATTAATTAAGACTGTTCAGAATCTAAATCTACTTCTTGGAATCTGGTACTGCAGATTGACTGCAAAATCTTCTTTCCAGTGAACAACTGAAATAAGCAAAGGAAACAGCATGGTTGTTGTTCAGTTGCTAAGTCGACTGTTTGTGACCCCAGGCACACTAGTGTCCCCTGTCCTCCAATATGCCCTGGAGTTTGCTCAAATTCATGTCCATTGACTCAGGGATGCTATCTAACCACCTCATCTCTTCTCACCTAAACAATATGGGGTAGAGGCTAAAAATCAGAGCAGTGCCTTCCACCTGTGTGCTCAATCATTCAGTCGTGTCTGACTCTTGACCCCATGGACTGTAGCCTGCCAGGCTTCTCTGTCCATGGGGATTCTGCAGGCAAGAATACTGGAGAAGCTTGCCATGCCCTCCTCCAGGGGATCTTCCCAACTCAGAGGTTGAACCCAGGTCTCCCACATTGCAGGTAGATTCTTCATCATCTGA
>NW_011495077.1:509558-512710 GCF_000754665.1 Bison bison bison | reverse complement strand
CCCCATAAAGTCAGAGGTGAGAGCACAAAGCAGTAAAGTAGGCAGACTCTGGTTTTGGGAGTAGATGCTCGAGAATATCCAGGGGGACTCCTGAGGCTCGATCCCGCCTTTGCATGTGCCGAGCCTCCTTCCTCATGACCTTTTCCACGGGCGGAGTTCCTCACGCTGGCTCCTGGGAGGGTGACATTTAAGTTAAGCATGAAGGGATTCAGAGGTGCATCATGTTCATATTTGGGGGATAGCATCACTGGCTCAGTGGTAAGGAATCCACCTTCCTGTGGACTCAATCTCTGGGTCTGGAAGATCCCATAGGGAAGGAAATGGCTATGCACTCCAGTACTCTTGCCTGGGAAACCCCATGGACAGAGTCAGACACACTAAGTCAGACACAACTTAGTGACTAAACAACAGCAAAGCATCACAGGAGAGAGGAAAAAACAAGGGGCACAGGTCTTGACAGGGAAACAAGCTTGGGGTGTTTAAGGAATGAAATCTCATTGTAGCCCTTGCTTTTCCCAGCACACTATTTCTTAAGAAACTTACAAAAGCATTTGGCACTGTGAACTAGTTAGTGGGTGCTTTCCTCATTTACTGATCCTGGGACAGTTGAATCTATGTTTTGGCATTTCTTTCTTAGTTCCCTTTAAACCAGTAATGTCACCACCACTGAGACATCCAGCCACCCAGTTCTGAGGCCAAGTGCTTCTCCATAGTCCAGACCTTGCTCTAAGCAGCCCTCTAAAATGCGACAAACTGGCTGATAATAAAAGGTAGAGAAGCTTTTCACAATTAGGAAAGATGGGGCTCATTCCCAAAGTTATTTTTTTAAAAGAAAACAATAAAACCTATCTCTTAGGGTTTTGATATTTGAATTAGATAATGAATCTGAAACGCAAACCACAGTGCCTCACATTGAGTAAAGCTCAGTAAATACCAGCTTTCTTTTTTCCAGGTAATTCTACCTCTCCTTCAATGTCCAGGTCTGTGACTTGTTACTGTTTGTTCTTTTCTCCACATTGGTTCAATGATGGAAGCTTCTAGAAAATTCACTTAATCACTTAGTTTCCTGGAGACAGTCGTCATTTCTCCCTATTTCCTAGAGTCATATTCTCCTAGCCACATTGATACACTCAGAGTACTGAAAGGACCCAGATGGAACACCGAGATAAGGTATTATTTTCATTTCCCTAATTAATAATAATGTTAAGGTCTTTATATATGTATTAGCTATCAGATATCTTATTTCTGAGTTGAATCTCAAAGATTTTGTCATTCTTTATTATCTGTTTTCCTAATGATTAAAGGAACTTCTAACATATTCTGCATTTGAGTCCTTTTTCAGAAATATGCATGGCAAATACAGTTTATCAGTCTGTGCATTGACTTTCAAAACTCTTAGCAGTGATTTATAACAAACACACAATTAAAAAATATACTTTTATGCTCATAAGATACTAGCTTGAATATTTTGCTTGTTTTCTTTAAGCTCTTTAAAAAATGTCAGATATTTGGCAAAAATACATATTGTAAAGTTTCGGTGGCTTCTATTGCTTCTAATATGAAGTTAGGTGTCATTTTAATGATGTTTCCCAGAATACAATGGTTTGCAAACATCTGCCAAAACCAGAGTGGTGGACCTGCAGAATTCCTTATTCAAATTTATGACTTTCCTCATAGCATTGCTCCTGAATAAGGAGATTGCTTTATAGGAAGTGAAGTATAGCAGTGAATGGAAGTGCTTGCTATGAGCAAAGAGGTTATAGGATGGGTAATGGAAAAGGCGGTTATAAATACCTGCTCTAACCATGTGGTCATTTGCAGAAATAAGAAGAATAGCACTTATGAAAATTTGTTTTTCATTTTTATATAAATATATTTATGTATTTATATTAACCAATTTTAACTCCCCTCTCCCATTTGCTATTTGTGGTAACAAGATATGCTAATATAAGTCAATCTTATATCTTTTTATGTCTCAGTAGTGAAGATACAGGACTCAGTGGAAGAGTGTGGCTTAGCTAGAAGAGAAAGTAACATCACCCACGAATGGATAAATGAACTTGCTATAATCTTTGAAGGATATGTTTAGACTGTTTTGGGTTGAATGAGGAACTACTACATCATATTAGCAAGAATTGTGGTTTTGGAGAAGATTCTTGAGAGTCCCTTGGACTGCAAGGAGATTAACCCAGCCAATCATAAAAAAACATCAACCCTGAATATTCACTGAAAGGATGGATGCTGAGGCTGAAACTCCAACACTTTGGCCACCTGATGAGAAGAGCCATATCATTTGAAAAGACTCTGAAGCTGGGAAAGATTGAAGGCAAAAGGAGAAGAGGGCAGCATAGGATAAGACAGTTGGATAGTATCACCAAATCAATGGACATGAATTTGAGCAAACCCCAGGAGACAGTGGAAGATAGAGGAGGCCTTGTGCTGCAGTCCATGGGGTCACAAAAAGTCAGACACGACCTAGTTTCTGAACAGCGACAACAACATTACCAAGAAACGTAATTTTGCTTTCTTCTTTTTTCAAAAGCTGTTGAAAGAGTACAGATGGATGCCAAATTAACATAGAGTATATTGTAGCAGTTTGAGCTACCTTAACTGACTGGAAATATCTTTCCCAGAATGTGCTTCCTGTATTGTTCTGGTTTAGGGTTGGCCACAAAAGAAATTTGTGTGACATTTGGAAGGTCGTTGTGATGAAGCAGCCACAGTTTTTATGTTTTGGAGGTTGGTGCAGGGCTCCAGGGATTATGGCTACTCACACATGTTGCTGCTGATATGATATTTCATCTTATTGTTGACTCACAACACCTCCACTTCCCGTCAAATCTCCTCCTCATCTTCTCTTTGTCTTGGGCCAAGTATGATTGTAAGTTCAGTTCAGTTCAGTGCAGTTTCTCAGTCATGTCTGACTCTTTGTGACCCTATGGACTGCAGCACGCCAGGCTTCCCTGTCCATCACCAATTCCCAGAGTTTACTCAAATTAATGTCCATTGAGTCAGTGATGCCATGCAACCATCTCACCCTCTGTCATCCCCTTCTCCTCCACCTTCAATCTTTCCCAGCATCAGGGTCTTTTCCAATGAGTCAGTTTTTCACATCAGGTGGCCAAAATATTGGACTTTCAGCTTCAGCATCA
>NW_011495077.1:507754-509458 GCF_000754665.1 Bison bison bison | reverse complement strand
CTATGGACATGAGTTTGAGCAAGCTCTGGGAGTTGGTGATGGACAGGGAAGCCTGGTGTGCTGCAGTCCATAGGGTCTCAAAGGGTTGGACACGACTGTGTGACTGAACTGAACTCAAACTATTACTGTTTTGTCTTGCTTGATTGTTTTCTTTCTGCATTTTCTCAATTCTCTGATTATACTTTGGGACTTGGGGAATGTCTAGGAGCTAGAGTTTTTCTACACACAAGAGGCAGAGAGAGGACATTGCAGGGGCAGATGTGGTGGTCTGCCCCATAAGGTCCTGCTCAATTATTTATAGATAGATAGATAAATAGTCTCCTGTGAGTGCTATGCATTGTTCAGGAATGCAGGATGCAACACTGAAGAGAATTAAAGAAAAAAAAAAAGGCCTAGAGTACAGTAGGAAGAAAACAAATTAAACAGCTTCCTTTAAAAAAAAAATTAGACAATTTTAAATAGTGATAAACACTTTAAAGACAATACAAAACTGTGTTAAGATAGAGTTACTCTTGGGATGAGGAAGAGCATCTCCTCCAAGTAAGGTATGGAGGGAGGGCTCCATTCTGACACTTACTCTGCAATACCAGGCAAGGTATTGAAACTGTCTCATGTTCAATTTTATTTCTTTAAGTAGCCAGTATCTTTCTGCTGGGCACTGGGCTCAGCACCAGCATTCATTATTTCATTCATTTCTTGTAAGAACCCTGCATGATAAATTCTATCAATAACCATAGTGCAGAGATGAGGAAATGGAAGCATAAAAATTACTGTCACAATCCGAACGTCACACAACTAATGAATGCTATATCTAGAAATACAACTTAAGTCTTTGGTTTTAAGCACTTTGCCCCACTGTCTTCCTAAAGTAGGATGGACACAACTTTGAGGGGTTCCAGTAAGAATTGTGAACACACGTGCAAATCACTTAATGCAACACCTTCTCTGTCATAGGCTCTCAACCAGCTGTGGTAATGTACAAAACCTGTGAGGCTAGGAAGCCACAGCATGAAATTCCAGAGGAGTCTATCTACAAGATAAAGCTCAATATTTTTCTGAGGATTGTTTAACAGTTTACAGAGGAGATTTCATGTGTTAATCTAAGTATCAGTGGTCTATCATGTTTCTTACTGTTAATGGGAAATCAGTTCCCATTAACTGATGTTAACTACCTTAAATATAAGGTATTATATGGATAGAATGGGTATCATACTATAACATAGAAAGAGTATACCAACCTGTGTTTGCTACTACTGTTTATTAGTATTTTCATAATTGACTCTTGCTCCCACTTCTCAGGATATTTCTATACTACAGAAAAGGGCAGAGCAGTAAATGCAGTTTGATTTAATAGAGAAAAATCTATCTTGTGCAACAATTCCAAACTTTCTGTACAAGGTAGCCTATAACTCTGTAGCCATAATCATCTCTTGTGTTGTATTTGTCATTTGGAATCAATCACTTTCACATATGGCAGGCAAAAGAAAAAACAAACAGCCGGTTTTCCTGAATCCTCTCCCTCTTGATTTCTGCACTGGGAAGTTTATTGACTGGTTCAGCCTTGGCAGCTCCTATTGTGATTAGGCTTCCCCACAGTTTAATCAAAGATCAGTGGAGGGGAGCAGGGAAGCCAGAGAAAGCCTCACAAAATGTTTGAGCAGGACACCAGGTGGCAGTATGATAAGCTTTCATTCTTGCTGCATG
>NW_011495077.1:504422-507447 GCF_000754665.1 Bison bison bison | reverse complement strand
CTGGGAAGCTGCTTGTACCAAAAAATCCAGTAGTCATGCACATTCCTACTTATTTCATACCGACAGTTAAGGGTGGCTACCTTCCCTGCTTGACTGATTATGACTGGCTGGTCTTGAGTAACATTCTGGGCCACACCAGATCCTGTGGAAAAAAATAAGAAAATAGAGGTGAAATAGTGAACAAATACTGTAGAAATTAGACAAATTTTGGACCCAAATATTTACAAACTAAACTGAAATCCTAAGATGCCTGCTTTTCCCCAATCCTCCTTTCCTCCCCAAGTCCCGGTGAAGCACCATGTGTCTGTGTGCAGTCCTCTCACCCTGAACACGCGCACCCATGTTTGGAAGCATCCCTACCACAGAAGGTGAAGGCCAGGAACACCCAGAGCAGGCTGGAGAGCAGCATGAGGCATGGATTCCCCTGCTCAAATGTGTTTAATTCTGCCTCAGGTTGAGAGTTCAGTGTCTGTAAGTGCCTGGCAGCACATATACACAGTACCTGGGTTCCTGTGTGACTCCCCCCAAACAGGAAGTAGGGTGTCATGTTCATCGACCACATGGTCTGTGTACAGATGAAGTCTGGCTCACAACACACCTTTACGTTGTGTACTTTTCTTTCCCTGGTCATTAAGTTTGGCAGATCCTGAAAAAAGGCATGAAGAAAGAAATAATATTAAAGGTTTAAACTGAGGGAGACTGAAGATTAAACAAGTTGACATACATTGATTCAGTAAAATAACTTTGCCATCCTGTTTAAGATATAATTTAGTATAGCCTACGATACATTCTTGTAATCTACAGATTGGTCATTAATTTAGCCTATGCTTACTTTGCTCCATCCAGAATCTAGTGACTATTTTAAAGCATTCACAGATCTTAGGCTTTCTGGATGAAAAGCAATCTTATCCAAAGTAATTAATGTGTCTCTGCTTTTTTTTTTTTTTTTTTTACTGAGTTGCAGAGTTCTACTTAGGTTTTTCAATCAATAAAATTACTTCAACATGAAATGATTTTTAACAATCAGTCCATCTGAAAATCGGAATCTATTCAGTGGTTTATATTTAAATGACATTATATCAGGAATAAAATATTATTCTTTTGAAATCTGATGTTGAGTTTTATGTATTAGACTTTGAGGGGGATCAGGATATTCACTCCTTTTTCCCCTAAATATAGAATTGTCCTTATTAGACCACATGTCCTAGAATCATCCTCATGTCACATTTTGTGTCTCATTGGTCCAGAGTATTCAGTCTCATTTGTCAGTTGCTCATTACTATTTCTCTTTATAAAATAAAGTTAAGATAAACATGCCAGATCTTTCTGTGACAAAATGCTATAATGCACTCTTACAAAACTTAATATCTGCAAACTGCAGACACTTAGTACTTGTCAACACCACAGAAGATGGTGACTCAGATTCTGTACACTGTCTCATGTTCATGTGGAATGTAGCTGCCAATCTTCCATTTGGTTTCGTTATTGTAATAGATGAATTAATATAAACGAACCAAAGGCAAATAAACAAGTTGAAAATAAAATACAGACAAGGTCTAAAAGAGTGCAAGTTCACAGATCAAAGTAACTCATGAATGAGTGAAGCGCGGAGGTGAATTTGTGTTTATCTGAGACACCTACTCTTCTGTCCCATTTCACATCTGAGTGTTGACAAACAATGAATGCCCAGGCTTGAAATAATTTGTAATTAAGGAGAGGAGATCATGAATGACTACAGCAGCTTGCAGAGCATCATATTATATAATATAGATATAAATATTAATATAATAACTATATATCTATTAATAAATTTATATTAATAAATTTTTTTCAAAATACAATAACCTTATAAATCAGTTCTCATATATACTCTTAGGTTTTGATGCATCACTCTAAGAAATTTTATCACATGTATAGGTTCTTGTAACACCACTAAAATCATGACACAAAATCGTTTCATCTCTAAAGAAATCCTCTTTGAATACCTTCCCCATCTCTGCAATTCTTTATAACCCTGCTAACTACTGATCTTCTCTTTATCTTTAAATTTTGTCCCTTTGAGAATCTTGTTTAAGCAGAATCACACTATGTATCAGTTCAGTTGAGTTGCTCAGTTGTGGTCAACTCTTTGCAATCCCATGCAGCACGTCAGGCTTCTCTGTCCATCACCAACTCCCAGAGCTTGCTCAAATTCATGTCCACCGAGTCTGTGATGCCATCTCATCCTCTATTGTCCCATTCTCCTCCCAACTTCAATCTTTCCCAGCACCAGGGTCTTTTCCAAGAAGTCAGTTCTTGCCATCAGTGGCCAAAGTATTGAAGTTTCAACTTCAGCATCAGTCCTTCCAATGAATATTCAGAACTTATTTCCTTTCAGATTGATTGGTTGGATCTCCTTGTAGTCGAAGGGACTCTCAAGAGTCTTCTCCAACACCACAGTTCAAAGCATCAATTCTTTGGCACTCACTTTTCTTTATAATCCAGCAATCACATCCATAAAGACTACTGGAAAAACTATAGCTTTGACTAGACAGACCTTTGTTAAGAAGCATCACTACAAACAAAGCTAGTGGAGGTGATGGAATTCCATCTGAGCTATTGCAAATCATAAAAGATGATGCTGTGAAAATGCTACACTCAATATGCCAGCAAATTTGGAAAACTCAGCAGTGGCCACAGGACTGGAAAAGGTCAGTTTTCATTCCAATCCCAAAGAAAGGCAATGCCAAAGAATTTTCAAACTACCACACAATTGCACCATTCTCATTCACTAGCAAAGTACTGCTCAAAATTCTTCAAGACAGGCTTCAACAGTATGTGAACCGTGAACTTCCAGATATTCAAGCTAGATTCAGAAAAGGTAGATAAACTAGAGGTCAAATTGCCAACATCCATTGGTTCATAGAGAAAGCAAGAAAATTCCAGAAAAACATCTATTTCTGTTTTATTGGCTATGCCAAAGCTGTGTGGATCACAACAAACTGGAAAATTCTCCAAGAGATAGGAATACCAGACCACCTGACCT
>NW_011495077.1:503193-504322 GCF_000754665.1 Bison bison bison | reverse complement strand
AATTCTTTGGCACTCAGCTTTCTTTATAGTGCAAATCTCACCTCCATACATGACTACTGGAAAAACCATAGCTTTGACTGATGGACCTTTGTTGGCAAAGTAATGTCTCTGCTTTTAATATGCTATCTAGGTTGGTCATAACTTTTCTTCCAAGGAGCAAGTGTCTTTTAATTTCATGACTGTAGTCACCATCTGCAATGATTTTGGAGCCCCCAAAATGAAATCCATCACTGTTTCCATTGTTTCCCCATCTATTTGCCATGAAGTGATGGGACCAGAGGCCATGATCTTATTTTTCTGAATGTTGCGTTTTAAACCAATTTTAAGCATGATGTCAAATGACACCCACTTCTCCCAAGGTCACCCACTACTGTGAGACTGAAGGAGGTGAGACGTAGACAAGTTTTAGTGTGTCTTGTGGGTTGCATTATCCTCATGGTTCTAATATGTCCTTATGAGTCACCGTTTGTCCACACTTCAGTCTATTTCCAGCTTTGTTCTACAACTATTACTCTAGCTGATTAACAATGAATTTATTCTCAACATCAGATATGAAGATAACAGCTTTGTATACACTCTTCCACCAAATCTAGTAATTGCCTGAGTTCTAATCTTTATAACTAATTTCTTATTCCATACCACTGGTGGTTCTGCTTTTCTAATTGCACCTTAAGTGACATAAGTCTAAGAAGAAAGGATCCAGGAAATTATTTCCATCACGATTCCAGATAACTAGACCCAGGTGTGTGATATGAGTGTATTTTAGTGAAACTGTCACTTTACATTATTATGGAGCTAGTTTATAACTTTAGACAAGGTTCCACATGTTCTGTTTGATTGATTTAAATTCAAAAATTCAAGAGAATATATTAGTAGAAAGTTACTCTGGACACCTGAATCCAAATGACATAGAAGAAGCTTTCATTTAGAATTAATTCCTCTGATCCAGATCACAGATTAAGCAACCACAGGACTATCATTTCTTGTCTGAGGTCTGCAGGTGTGCATTTCAGCTGGCGCCCTACAGCAGAGGGACTCTCTCTTATTAAGCTCTGAGGTTTTTGTTCAGCTTTTCCTATTACTTCAAACACTGTGAGTTCCCAGAGAGCACAGAAGTACTTTGCAGAAT
>NW_011495077.1:502542-503093 GCF_000754665.1 Bison bison bison | reverse complement strand
TTTGAGCTACCTTAACTGACTGGAAATATCTTTCCCAGAATGTGCTTCCTGTATTGTTCTGGTTTAGGGTTGGCCACAAAAGAAATTTGTGTGACATTTGGAAGGTCGTTGTGATGAAGCAGCCACAGTTTTTATGTTTTGGAGGTTGGTGCAGGGCTCCAGGGATTATGGCTACTCACACATGTTGCTGCTGATATGATATTTCATCTTATTGTTGACTCACAACACCTCCACTTCCCGTCAAATCTCCTCCTCATCTTCTCTTTGTCTTGGGCCAAGTATGTATGTAAGTTTAGTTCAGTTCAGTGCAGTTTCTCAGTCATGTCCGACTCTTTGCGACCCTATGGACTGCAGCACACCAGGCTTCCCTGCCATCACCAATTCCCAGTGTTTACTCAAATTAATGCCCATTGAGTCAGTGATGCCATGCAACCATCTCACCCTCTGTCATCACCTTCTCCTCCCGCCTTCAATCTTTCCCAGCATCAGGGTCTTTTCCAATGAGTCAGTTCTTCACATCAGTTCAGTTCAGTCGCTCAGTCGTGTCCGAC
>NW_011495077.1:499646-502442 GCF_000754665.1 Bison bison bison | reverse complement strand
AGCCTTGTGTGCTGCAGTCCTTGGGGTCACAAAGACTGAACTGACTGATTTCATGGTTATCTCCATAGTTTTCTTTGTAATTCACCATTTGAACATTTTATTATTTGCTTCTTTCAGTTTACATTGGGTTTAATTTGCTTTTCTATCATCTTTTCCTGAAAGCCTTGATAGTAGTTTATCAACCTTTTTTATTCATTAATATAAGTATTTAAAAAGATAAATTTCCTTCTATGTGTTATTTTAGCTGGATCTCATACATATTTACATAGTGTGTGCTCCCAACATTTACTTTCAAAATATCTTCTAGCATCCATCGTAAATGTTTTTTTTTTTTTTTTAACTTAAGCTTGTTTTAAAGTTATAAGATTTAAATATGTATCAAATATTTGGGAATTTCTAGAGACATTTCTTTGCACTTGATCCATATCATTTCCATTTTGGTCAAAAAATAAATTCCATATAATATCAGTTTTATTCAATATATTAAGACTTTTTATGCACAAACAAATTGTATGTGTCTGCGTGTGTATTTCATCTACATAGGAGGGTGTGTCTGGAGCCTCGGCTGCAGGTTGGGGTACAGGTGCAGGTGCCTGGGGAGCACTGTGCACTTGCTGCACAGAAGTAGGCAGCTGAGTCTGCAGGCAAGGCAGTTGTGATGCTCAATGAGAGCTGTTTGGCACTCTTATTTAGGAAAACTTCCCTGTGAATCTTCCCTCTTCCATTTCATTCCCAGCTAAACATATGGCTATCAAGAACGCAGGGCCTTTACAAGGGTATTACCAGTACCATAGAAAGTAGTAAAAAAACAAAACAAAACTATAGTTCATTCTGAACAAGAATGGAAATCTCTCCTTCTTGGACTGTCAAAGATTAAGGGTGCTGTTTCACCTGCTCTTGGTCACTTTTTTCCTTCTGTTGGCCACTCACCCCCACTTAGAGAGATAAAAACCCATCAGTTCCGCAGACATATGTTTATTTCTTAAAGTTTCTATCTGCATGAACTTTTTTGTAACCCAATTTTCCCAGTCCCCCTAATTAATGAGATATCCTAGGTTTTCTCCTCCACAACTCACAGCCTAGTTGAAGCCACAGAAGCGAAAATGATGCTCCCAGTATCTTGTCCATTGTTTCTGGCACCAGTGCTCAGTGGCAACTCAAGTTCCTCTTCTCCTCTTCTCAGCCAGCGAGAACTCTGACTTTAAGTTCACACCTGCTTTTTTTTTTTTTTTTTAAACTTTACATAATTGTATTAGTTTTGCCAAATATCAAAATGAATCCACCACAGGTATATACCCCAATGTTCATCACACCTGCTTTTATTCTTTCAGTAGGCCCCACCATCTCACAAGTGCTTTCTCTTAAACCTCTCTCTCGAAAGTAGTATTTCTCATTCTGTGCTAATTTAGAATCACTGAAAATTAAATTCACTGGGAATCTGAAATGCCCCCCTTACAAGGATAAAGTGCAGGATAGAATTTCTCTCACACTTTCCCCTTCTTCCTTTTCTTCATACCTCCTAGAAGGTTAAAAATCATGTATCAGGACAGTTTGATGTTTTAATAGGACTACCGTTATTTTACAACGGGGAAAAGAGGGACTCCCATGAAGTCACAAGATTAGTATGTAGGGGGCATTTCTTTTTTATTACAAATACTAATTAAAGTCTATTGAGGATACACAAGGGGCATAATATATCATTACAAGCAAAGCTTAAGGAGCAGAACATAAAGATACATAGTCCTTTTGCCCTGATGGAATTTACGTTTTAATACCATCATTCGGGGTTTCCACACTTTACATGATCCTAATAATTAATAAAATATAATTAGATAAATTTCAATTTATATTTCTTATAAAATATAAATCAGGCAAATAAATGTTTCCAAGAATAAGCATGGAGAAAATAAATTGAGAAGCACTGGAATAACTTGTTCTGGAGAATCTTTCATCTCCAAATTGATAAGATTAGCTGGGAAAATCCTGCAGAATTCAGAAGATATGGGACCATGATCATTCAGTAATGAAACATTTTTGGTAGTTCTCATACTGAGTTACACCTTATTCTCACAGGTAAAATACAAAAATGTGAAGAACCATTTTGGCTTTAGAGGTCAACACATCAGGGTATAGAAACAGAAATTAAGGAGCTCATTTTTTTTTTAAAGATTTTGTGGTCTCTGTATTTGAGGTCATCTCAGATACTATCAAAGAAAAACATCATCACAGTTAAACAGGAGACAATAATAACCATTCCCACTCCTGAATCTAATCCCATCTACTCCAGCTCTCTAAGGGGATTTTTTATTGTTTGTTGAATTTTTGGTGTGTTTTATTTTTTATTTATTCATTAATCCATGTATGTCTTCAATATATATTACTAGTGCCTAAAATGGTCATACTTGGGTCTCATTCAAGAAAGAAACAGAAGTAGCAATCTTCAGTCAACCCACTCCCAATACAAGTACATTCAGATAAAAGCTACTAAAGAGAAATGTGTTTCTATATGATAGGCCCAAGAAAATGATAATGGACTCACTTCTGGACTCAGTTAGAGAGTAGTTCTAATGGAGGATCAGCTTGAACTGGAACTTACATCACCAGTATATTTCTTAGTAAAGAATGGGGTAAGGGAATTCTGGCACTGATTAACTCAATATGATTGGAGTTTGGGATGTATCTGGGTGAAAACATTATAAATTTATATTAGAGAAACTAATATGCCCTTAATGTCAAAGGAAAAATCATGCTGTTTGAAAGAAATATTAATTTTAATATTAAATATTATTAAATATT
>NW_011495077.1:499114-499262 GCF_000754665.1 Bison bison bison | reverse complement strand
AGATGGTGATTGCAGCCATGAAATTAAAAGACACTTACTCCCTGGAAGGAAAGTTATGATCAACCTAGATAGCATATTAAAAAGCAGAGATATTACTTTGTCAATAAAGGTCCATCTAGTCAAGGCTATGGTTTTTCCAGTAATCATG
>NW_011495077.1:491467-498061 GCF_000754665.1 Bison bison bison | reverse complement strand
AGCATTTTTTACAGTAACCAAGATCTGGAACCAAGCTAAGTGTTCATTCATAGATGAATGGATAAATAAAATATCAATATTTCATCTAACTATCTATCTATATACCCTCACACACACACACACACACCACACAATAGAACATTAATCAAATATAAAAAAGAATGCAATCTTGCCAAATGGAACAACACAGATAGATATGGAGTGTATTATACTTAGTGAAATAAATCAGACAGAGAAAGATAAATGCTGTTTTTTACTTATATAAGATATATAAAAATGAATCAAAACAAAGGAACAAATACAACAGAACAAAAACAAAATCACAAGGTACAGGGAACAAATGACAGACTGCCAAATATTTCTCCAGAAAAGATGAGTTTATTTGATATCACCAAAGGACTGAAATTCCAGATCTGCAACCATGAGGAGCCACATGCAAGTCCCCACTGAACAAGGAAAGGAAATGCTTTTATAGAGAAGACAAGGAAATTAGGAGGGTTATAATAAACAGAGTGCCCTTGACTTTCCGTTGACTGCATCCTGACCAGGGAAGTAAAGGCTTCTTTCGTCTTCTTTTTGTCCTCTGTGATGTCCACAGGTCAGGAGAACTCCCATTCTTCTGCCAGCTCTATTTAATTGAGATTTCTGTGCTTTAAATCTTTATACCTTATAGGACAGAGTCAGAAAGAGATTTGACTCCAGGAGAGGAGGGAGCCATGGTGGTGAAAGTAAGATTTGGAGTGATTCAAGAAAGGGTCTTGAGCCATGGATCCAAGTGGCCTCCAGAAGCTACAAAAGGAAAGGAAACAGATTCTTCCCCAGAGAATCTGGAAGGAATCAACCCTGCCAAGACCTTGGCTGTAGACAGCGAAATGGATTTTAGATTTCTTGCATCCAGAACCATAAGAAATATTTTGTAAGTGGTCAAATTCATATTAAACACTGAGCAAATATTTTCTCTTCACTTTGCTGCACTCACAGGATGGAATACCAGTGCTTGCAGTTGCCTGTTGGGATACATCGCAGTGAGACAGATTGAACATTCTTGAGACACCCAACCAAGCTGGATAGTATCTTTACTGGAGAGATTTCTCTCTTCTTTTAGTTGCTTTCAATGTTTACTGTTTTGGAGTCTGGCATACTGTGGGAAATATTTATTTTAATTCTGTCCTCTTATCAGCTACTTTTTTAGTTACAAGTTAGAGGTTCTGGTGCAGAAGGAGATAGACAAATCTGTAGGGCTAAAAAGCGCTTGTGGTTATACCTATACCAATGTTCGTAAGAAATACTAAGCACTGCAAATGCCCTGTGGTGGCTTCACGGTGTGACTGTGGCTGGAGGAGGGGCTGAGCCTGCGGAGGGTTTGTGTAGAGGCTGCAGGTGCCTGGGGAGCACTGTGCTGCACAGCACAGAAGTAAGTGCCTGAGTCTGTGGTCTGTGAAGAGGAAATGTGCAGTGAGCTGCGGCGTTCTGTAGGGACTGTC
The DNA here is from genome assembly GCF_000754665.1 of Bison bison bison. NCBI lineage: Eukaryota > Metazoa > Chordata > Mammalia > Artiodactyla > Bovidae > Bison > Bison bison. The sequence goes on along the minus strand of NW_011495077.1, from coordinate 496,577 downwards.
GTGGCCGTTAACCTTCCAAACTGCTTTGTCCCTGAAGGAACGTAAACCAGGTGGATGAGGCGGCCCCCAGGGTTCTTAAGATACCAATTCACATTCTGTGGGTAAGTGGAAAAATTACACTGAAGCGTGGAGTTGGCACCTTCCTGGAGACTCAGGGCTGGGGGACTCTGCTCCACATCCACCCCTGGAACACCTGATGAAGAAAGGGAAACAGTCGCTGATGAGGGTCACTGTAACTCCTATAAAACCCTGAAAGTGCCTCCACCTGCCCCCCACCTGCTCTTCCACTGATCCCATAGATAAGGATAGAAAGTCTGCAGGACTTGTCAGTTCCTCTCCCTCCCTTAACAATACAGCAGCTGCTCAATCCTTCAGATGCCCCTCTGGGGTAGCCCCAACTCACAGCAAACCTGGGCAAACAAAAGCCCCAGCACAGTGCCTGCTATCCTCTTCATGATGTTTCCTCTTCTTACTGAGACATTTTCACTGTAAGACACTTTACTAAACCCTGAGGGGGTGAGTGTCATAAGTCCTTGTGGAAATGTTCCGCTCCTGCAGCCAATCGGCTTACCCAACAAATCCTGCTCATGCCCTCACTTTCTGATAGAAATCCCCACCCTCCCACCTCAACCAATTCAGAATGGACTGCAGAGGAGTGAGGAGAGTGAGAAATAGAAAGGTCATTATTTTAGGACTTGAGGGGCATTTTCTAAGAACATTGCAAAGAAGGCAGACTCTGATTTGAATTTGTGGACGATTTTAGGGAACAGAAAACAAACATTAATTATCTAGCTGGCATGGATGCAGGAGATTCTTGCAAAATGAAATTTTATTTCCCAGAAGTTCTCAGGATCCTTTTTTTTTTTTTTCCTCTTTGGCATCTCGTATGCACTCACCTGTGATTCTGAAGGGTGCTCATGAATCAACACAGTATTCATAGCAGTCTTGGCTGGAACATTTTGCAGTTTACTTTTAAAATATATATATATATTTATTTTAGACTGAACCTACATGAAGTGTGATATTATTTTTTGTCACTTGATGAGCATTGAAAATAGAATTGTAAATAGCTTTATTTTTATTAAAACTAATAGTTTTATTTTTGTTAAAACTCATTCATGTTGAAGTACAGCAAAAACCTCCACAATATTGTAAAATAATTACCCTCCAATTAAGATTAATTAATTAATTAAAAACATATAATTTTAAAATAAATTTTAAATAAAATTTCAGGTTTAAATAAATTTTATTTTATTATTTTTTAAATTAGAGAATAATTGCGTTACATTTTGGGTCATTTTCTGCTGTACAACAAAGTGAATCAGTTAGTATTATATATATATACCCCCTCCCTCTTGAGCCTCCCTCCAATGCTCTAGTTCCTCACAGAGCACCAGTATGGGCTCCCTGTTTATATTGCAACTTCCCATTAGTTATCTATTTTACACAAAGTACATTTTAACTGTTAACTATTGTTACTTGTATTCTGCTTTTTGCCTCTAGTAGGTTATTTCAAAAGAAAAATAAGGGTTTTAAAAACATATGAAAGACAATCTTTGCTTTTTCTCAGACTCTATGAATAATAATGGTTCAGTGTATATGGATTTTGAGGTAAAAAGGATGGAAATGAGGACCTGTATATTTTCATTGATGTAAAATTGAAGTGATCTGCAGACACGAGGATCAGATGAGCAGTTCGAGATTATGGCAAATGTTTACTAAAGGAACTGTGAGAAATAGTGTAGAAAATAAAGTTGATTAGAATCAATTATTATTGGGCACACAGTGGGTATTAGAGGAGTTGAATTAGAAGAGAGAGAAGAGGAGGGGGGCAACCACAGTGGGTCACTTGGAACTTTGCATGAAAATGTTTTTAACCTAGAATGACTGTTACAGGCAGCCTCTAGATAAAGCAAACCTTTTTTCCTTCCTACTCTATTGTCTGGGCATATAAGAAGAGATAGAGAAGTTAACTAGAGGGAGGAATAGTTGCATCTCCACTTAAGGAAGCCCCTTTGAGCCAGTGATGTGGCTGTCAGGCATGTCACTGACTGGGTTCCAGTTCTTCCTGCAACAGCAGTGCTGAATCAGTGAGACTAGGACAGACCTGCTTATAATGAGAGTGTCTCTATTCAGATTTCAACCAGAACTCTGTTTGGTCTATAGAGGCAGGAGCATGGAATATAATGTTACTGATTCCCTATGAAGAGCATTCCCAACAGGAGAAGGGTGGTAAGAGCATGGCTATACAGGAAGGAAGCGGAGAGCCATATTGCGGAAGATCTCCCCTGAGGAGCAGGAAGGAATGTGCCAGAGTGTGCTGAGTCATATTACAGGGAAATCTGAGATTCAAAGGATCCCAATGCAAGCAAGTTCTAGTGACTATCAATAAGAGATGCTTCCTTGATAATCACTGCTCCTGGTGATTATCACAGCACCTCACTGAGCTGTGAGGTACAGAAGCTCATAGAAATGAAATGGAGCTTTTATTAGAGGTGACATTTCCAGTTAATGCAACATCACCCCCTGGAGGTCAACAGAGCAAATTTCCTATTGAGTCTTTTGTGCCCCTCCCTATTCTTACCTAGGCTTGAATTTCTTCCCATTCTAAGCTAAGAGTGTTTTCTGGGGTTTGCATATTAAATTGCTGTTGTTGTTCAGTCACTAAGTTGTGTCTGACTCTTTGCAACGTCGTGGACAACAGCATGCCAGGCTTCCCTGTCCTTCCTTATCTCCCAATATGCTCAAACTCATGTTCCCTGGTAGCTCAACTGGTAAAGAATCCACCCACAATGCGGAAGACCCCGTATGGATTCCTGGATCAGGAAGATCCGCTGAAGAAGGGATAGGCTACCCACTCCAGTATTCTTGGACTTCCCTGGTGGCTCAGCTGGTAAAGAATCTGCCTGCAATGTGGGAGCTTGGGTTCAATCCCTGAGTTGGGAAGATCCCCTGGAGAAGGAAAAGACTACTCGCTCCAGTATTCTGGCCTGGAGAATTCCATGGACTGTATACTCTGTGGGGTTGCAAAGAGTAGGACGTGAGCAACTTTCACTCATGTGTTCACTGAGTCAGTGATGCCATCCAAGTATCTCATCCTTTGTCACCATCTTCTCCTCCTGCCTTCGATTTTTCCCAGCATCAGGATCTTTTCCAGTGAGTTAGCTCTTGGCATCAGGTGGCCAAAGTATCAGAGAATCAGCTTCAGCATCAGTCCTTTCAAAGAATATTCAGAGTTGAAATCCAGTAGGATTGACCGCTTTGATCACCACACTGTCCCAGGACTCTTCAAGAGTCTTCTCCACTACCACAATTCAAAATGATCAGTTCTGTGCTCAGCCTTCTTTAGGGTTCAACTCTCACATACATTTATGACTACTGGGAAAACCATAGCCTTGACTATACAGATCTTTGTCTGCAAAGTGATGCCTCTGTATTTTAATACACTATGTAGGTTTGCCATAGCTTATCTTCCAAGGAGACAGTGGCTTTTAATTTCATGGCTGCAGTCACCATCCCCAGTGATTTTGCAGCCTAAAAATATAGTATTTGCCACGGCTACCACTTTTCCCCCACCTATTTGCCATGAAGTGATGGGACCAGAAGTCTTGATTTTAATTTTTTGAATGTTGACTTTCAAGCCAGCTTTTTCTCTCTGCTCTTTCAACCTCATCAAGAGGCTCTTTAGTTCCTCTTTGCTTTCTGCCATCAGGGTGGTGTCATCTGCATACCTGAGGTTATTGATATTTCTCCCAGCAGTTTTGATTCCAGCTTGTGATTCATCCAGCCTATGGTCCTGAATAATGTACTCTGCATAGACTTAAAAAAGCACGGTGACAATAACAGCCCCCACATACTCCAATCCCAATTTTGAACCAGTCTGCTGTTCTATGTCTGATTCTAACTGTAGCTGTACAGCTTTCTCAGGAGACAGTGGTGAACTTCCCCTATCATTTCTCCTTTCAGATATCGAGTGGTTTTTACAAATGCAGAAGGTTGAACTAAACCAAATTCAAAATCTTCAGTGAGTTAATGAGACATAATTGACTGTTGTGGTATAAAACATGCAGATTTCCATGCCCGGTGTGTGAGAAGAAGGCATATCTCCATGTTGCATTCATGCACATGAAAACTAGAAGGTCTAGTCTCAGGATGTAGCAACAGTGAAGTTTAAATGTTGCCCTAGCTGAGCCACAGTATTTTGTTTGACATCTTTGAATAATCATTTAGTGCACTTTAAATCATGGTGAAAGAGGAGGCTAGAGATCTCACTCAGTGATATGGCCAATATACTGATAGGAGTCAAGGTTCCTGGTGTTCACTAACAGTCCATTTAGCTGAGGGAACTACAGTCACTGGAATGCCTGTTTATCTATGTTTACATTTCCCCCTGATTACTGAAAACACTGTGTAGTTCATTGAATTTCCCTTTTCCTCCCAAAAATGGCTCTTCCTCAATGCTGGTCCCAGAGCAGCAGCAGGCCTGGGTTTGGGTATGGGCTGCAGAGGGCTGAGGGGCACTGTGTGGAGGCACAGAGGTAGGTGGCTGAGTCTTCAGGCTGGGATTCTCTGATGTATATGGAGCTGTTGCCCTCCTTAGTATTCAGAGTGACTCTCACTCATCCTTGCTTCTTTTCATCCCCATTTACACTTATCAAAAACAGGTTCTTGGGGCTTTTTGTAGGTTCCCATCTGTACCAATGTAAAGCATAGAAAGAGCTGGAAGGGAAACTGCAAGTGAAATTGCGGCTCTTTCCTTCATGAAACCAGAACAAGGCAGGATGCTTTTCCACAGTCAAAAGCCTGCTCACTCCTGTTCAGAAAGACAGTGTCAGTCATAGAAACTGATTTCTCTACAGAGTGTTCATTCTTCCCATTCTCAAATATTAGAATCTGGAGGTGCCTGACTACAAAATCTTCTTTCCATTGAACAACTGAAATAAGCAAAGGAAAGAGCATGGTTGTTCAGTCACTAAGTCATATTCAACTCTTTGCGACCCATGGACTGAGACACTCTAGTCTCCTCTGTCCTCCACTATATCCTGGAGTTTGCTCAAATTCATGTCCACTGACTCAGGGATGCTATCTAACAACCTCATTTCATCTCATT
>NW_011495077.1:486467-488967 GCF_000754665.1 Bison bison bison | reverse complement strand
GGACCCAGATGGAACCCTCAGATAAGGTTTTATTTTCATTAAAGTTTTTATATATTTATTACCTATTGGATATCACATTTCTCAGTTGGCTTTCCAAGATTTTGTCATTCTCATTATCTGTTTTCTTATTGATTTGAGGAAATTTTAACATATTCTGTTTAACATAATCTTCATCTGAGTCCTTTTTCAGAAATACATATTGCAAATATAGTTTATCAGTCTGTGCACTGCCTTTCAAACCTCTTAGTGTAGTGATTTATAACAAACACAATTTAAAAACACATTTTCATGTTCATAAGATACTACCTTGAAAGTTTTGTTTGTTTTTTCTCTTTAAGCATTTTAAAAATATTTTACCTTGGTGGCTTCTATTGCTTCTGATGTGAAGTTAGGTATCATTCTTAATGATGTTTCCCAGAATACAATATGGAAAGTTTCCGTGGGTATTGGCAAGATTGTTTCCACTTAAATAGATTTTTGAATTTGCCTTCAATGCATTGCAGTGAAAGTCACAGTCTTCTGCCAAAACCAGAGTGGTGGACTTGCAGAATTCCTTATTCAAACTTATGGCTTTCCTCATAGCATTGTTCCTGAATAAGGAGATCGTTTTATAGGAAGTCAAGTATAGCAGTGAGTGGAAATGCTTGCTATGAGCAAAGAGGTTATGGGATGTGTAATAGAAGAGGTAGTTATAAATACCAGCTATAATGATGTGGTCATTTGCAGGAATGAGAACAATAATGCTTATGTGAATTTGTTTTTCATTTTGATATGAATATATTTATGTATTACTTAACCAATTTTAACTCCCCTCTCCCATTTACCTGCATGTAGTAACATAAGATATGCTAATATAAGTCAATCTTATATCTTATTATAGCTTAGTAGTGAAGATAAAGGATTCAATGGGAGAATGTGGCTTAGCTAGAAAAGAAAATAACTTCACCCCAAAATGGATAAATGAACTTGCTATAAACTTTGCAGGATGAGGTTAGAATCTTTTGGGTTGAATGAGGAATTACTGCATTATATTAGCAAGAACTGTGTTGGTGGAAAAGACTCTTGAGAGTCCCTTGGACTGCAAGGAGATCAAGCCAGTCAATCCTAAAGGAAATCAACCCTGAATATTCATTGGAAGGACTGATGCTGAAGCTGAAACTACAGTAATTTGCCACTTGATGAGAAGAGCCACTCATTGGGAAAGACCCTGGTTCTGGGAAAGATTGAACACAAAAGGAGAAGGGGGCAGCAGAGGATGAGATGGTTAGATAGCATTACCAAATCAAGAGACGTGAATTTGAGCAACCTCTAGGAGATGGTGGAGGATAGAGGAGCCTGGCATGCTGCAGTCCATGGGGTCACAAAAAGTCAGACATGACTTAGTGACTGAACAGCAACAACAACATTAGCAAGAAGCATAGTTTTACTTTCTTTATTCAAAAGTTGTTAAGAGAGTACAGATGGATGCCAGGTTGACAAAGAGGGTCCTGTAGCAGCTTTGTAATATCTTAACTAACTGGAAATATCTTTCCCAGAAAGTCCGTCTCGTATTGTTCTTGGTTAGGGTTGGCCACAAAAAAAAATTTGTGTAACATTTGCAAGGTGATTGTGATGAAGTAGCCATAGGTTTTATGTTTTGGGGGTTGGTACAGGGCTCCAGGGACTATGGTTGTTCACTCATGTTGCTGCTGATCTGATAGCTCAACTTATTGTTGGCTCACAACTCCTTCACTTCCCACCAAACCTCCTCCTTGTCTTCTCTGTTTTGGGCCAAGTATGCAGGTAGCATGACGCCAAATGACACCCACTTCTCCTAAGGTCACCCATTACTGTGAGACTGAAGGAGGTGAAACAGACAAATTTTAGTGTGTCTTTGTGGTTTCCATTTACCTAATGGCTCTAGTTTGTCCCTATGGGTCATAGTTTGTTCATGCTCTGGTCTATATCCAACTTTCTTCTTCAAATATTACTCTAGCTAACAAACAATGAGTTTGTAACAAACAATGATGTTTGTCAACATCAGATACCAAGGTAACAGTTTTGTATATACTCTTCCACCAGATCTAGCAATTACCTGAGTTCTAATCTTTATAACTAATTTCTCATTCCACACCACTGGTGGTTCTGCTTCTTTGATTGTACCTTCAGTGACACAAGACTAAGAACAAAGGACTAAGGAAATTATTTTTATGACGATTCCAAGTAACTATACCTAGATTTCTGATGAGTGTATTTTAGTGAAACTGTCACTTTTAATGATTTGTGGACTGAGTTTAGACAACTTTACACATGTTCTGTATGATTGATTTAAAGTCAAAAATTCAAGAAGAGAATGTTAACAGTAGAAAATTGCTCTGGACATCAAATAACAAGGAAGAAGCTTTTATTTCCAATTAAATCCTATGATCCAGACCACAGATGAAGCAACCACACGATTACCATTTCTTGCTGGGATCTGCAGGTGTGCATTTCAGCTAGAGTCCTGCAGCAGGGAGGCTCT
>NW_011495077.1:485247-485842 GCF_000754665.1 Bison bison bison | reverse complement strand
GTACCTGGGTTCCTTGTGACTCTCCCCCAAGACAGGAAGTGGGGTTTGTCATGTAGATCAACCACATGGTCTGTGCACAGATGGAAAAAGTCTCAGTTCAGTTCAGTGGCTCAGTCGTGTCTGACTTTTTGCGACCCCATGGACTGCAGCATGCCAGGCCTCCCTGTCCATCACCAACTCCCAGAGTTTACTCAGAGTCATGGCCATTGAGTCGGTGATGCCATCCAACCATCTCATCCTCTGTCATCCTGTTCTCCTCCTGCCTTCAATCTTCCCCAGCATCAGGGTCTTTTCAAATGAGTCAGTTTTTCGCATTAGGTGGTCAAAGCATCGGAGTTTCAGCTTCAGTATCAGTCCTTTCAGTGAATATTCAGGACTGATTTCCTTTAGGAGGGACTGGTTTGATCTCCTTGCAGCCCAAGGGGCTCTCAAGAGTTTACTCCAATGCTACAGTTCAAAAGCATCAATTCTTTGGTACTCAGCTTTCTTTATGGTCCAACTCTCACATCCATACGTGATTACTGGGAAAACCATAGCTTTAAGTATATGACTACTGTCTGGCTCACCACAAATCTTTACTTTGTCTACCTATTTT
>NW_011495077.1:483101-485147 GCF_000754665.1 Bison bison bison | reverse complement strand
GGGTATGAAGAAAGCAATTAATATTAAAGGTTTGAACTGAGGCAAACTGAAGATTAAACAAGTTGACACACATCAGTTATTTTCAGTAAAATGATTTTTTCCATCCTGTTTAAGATATAACTTTGTACAGCCTATGAAACATTCTTGTAATCTACTGATTAGTCATTCATTAGCCCTTACTTACTTGTCTCCATCCAGAATTTAGTGACTGTTTTAAAATATTCACAGATCTTAGGCCTTCTGGGTGAAAAGCAATCTTATACAAAATAATTAATGTATATCTCTATTTTCTTTTACTGAGTTCCAAGGCTCTACTCAGATTTTTCAATAAATAAAATTACTTCAACATGAAATGATTTTTAAAAAATCAGTCCATCTGAATTTCAGAGCCTATTCAGTGGTTTGTATTTAAATGAAATTATAACAGGAATAAAATATTGTTTTGAAATCTGATATTGATTCTTATGTATTAGACTTTGAGGGGGATCAGGGTATTCAATCCTGTTACCTCTAAATGTAGAATTGCACTTATTAGATCATGTGTCCTAGAATTATCATGTCACATTTTCTGTCTCATTGGTCCAGAGTATTCAGTCTCACTTGTTAGTCACTCTTTATTATTTCTCTTTGTAAAATAAAGTTAAGATAGACATGCTGGAGTTTTCTCTGATGTACTGCTATAATGCACTCCTATGAAACTCAATATCTACAGACTGCAAACACTTAGTACCTGTCAACCCCACAGAAGCTGGTGACTGAAGTTCTCTGCACTGTTTCATGTCCATGTGGAACGCAGCTGTCAACCTTCCATTTGGCTTCATTGCTGTAAGAGATGAATTAATATAAAAGAACTGAAAGCAAATAGACAAGTAGAAAATAAAATACAGACAAGTTCTAAAACAGTGCCAGTTCACGTAATTTAAGATCAAAATAACTCGTGAATGAGTGAAGCAGAAAGGAAAGGTTGTATTTATCTGAGACGTCTACTCTTCTGTCCCATTTCACTTCTGAGTGCTGACAGGCAACAAATGCCTGGGCTTGAAATTATTTGTAACTAAGCAGAGAAGATCATGAATGACCACAGCAGCCTGTGCAGCAGCATGATATTATAAAATATAGATATATATTAATATAATAATTACATATATATTAGGAAACTGACACTGATAAAATTTTTTATCAAAATACAGACCATAATATTACACATCAGTTTTTATATGTGCTCTTTGGTTTTGATATGAAGCTCTATGAAGTTTTATCACATATATAGGTTCTTGTACCACCACTAAAATCATGACACAGAATTGTTCCATTTCTCTAAAGAAACCCTCTTTGCATACCCTCCCCATCCCTGCAATTCTTTATAACCCCAGTAACTACTGATCCCCTTTTCATCTCTGTATTTTGTCCTTTTGAGAATGTTGTATAAGTAGAATCATACTAGGTATATAATCATAATAATCCAATAAGCGTAATTATACACCATGTCACCTCTGAGATTGACTTTTTTTTTCATTCACCATAGCATCCTGAGATCCATCTAAGCTATTTGTTTAGTCATTAAGTCCTGTCTGACTCCTTTATGACCCCATATATTGTAGCCCGCCAGGCTCCTTTGACTATGGAATTTCCCAGGCAAAAATACTGGACTGAGTTGCCATTTCCTTCTCCAGGGAATCTTCCCAACCCAAGGATAAAACCCAGGTCTTCTGCATTTCAGGCAGATTCTTTACCACTGATTCACCTAGGAAGGCCCATCTAGGCTGCTAAATGTATCAGTAATCTGTTTCTTTTAATTGCTACAAACTGTCACCAATTTATGGTATTGATTTCGGGTTTTTTTTTACTTCCCAGTGGTAAGAAAGCAATACACATTCAGTAGAAACCATACTTGGAATTTTTAAATTTGATCTTTTCCCATCCTAGCAACATGTGGCATATTTTCCAGAATGACTGGACCATTCTGGATGACTCTGAGCAGCAGCAGTGAGCTGAGCTCCTGGCAGCAGTGAGCTGAGCTCCTAGCCAGCCCTGAAATCATGAGCG
>NW_011495077.1:479100-482827 GCF_000754665.1 Bison bison bison | reverse complement strand
CTGTGTCTCTTATGTCTCCCTTATTGGCAGGCAGGTTCTTTACCACCAGCATCACCTGGGAAGCCCCACTTTAAGTAAGGTACTCAATAAATTACATGAGATTTTCAACACTTTTGTATAAAATAGACTTTGTGTTAGATGATTTCTCCCATCTGTAGGCTAATGTAAGTGTTGAGCACCTTCAGGAGAGGCTGGGTTAGGTATATTAAATGTATTTTCCACCTACGATATTCTCAACTGAAAATGGTTTATTCAGACACAACTCTATTGAAAGTTGAGAAAAATCTATAAGATGTCATTGTACAGAAGATGTATTACAGTTGCATTTACCCAGTGAAAGATACTTGGCTGATTTCCAGTTTTTGGTGACCACAAATATAGCTGCCATGAATATTCAGGTAGAGATTTTTGTGTGAATGTTTTTCATTTTTCAAGCATAAATACCCAGGAGTGTGCTTTGCTGAGTTGTAAGGTAAGTGAGTATTTAAGCTTATGCAAAAGTCTTGGACTGTTTTCCAGAATTACTGGACAATTCGCCCACCAGCAATGTATGAGTGATCCAATTTCTCTGCATCTTTGCCAGAATTTGGCATTGTCAGTATTTTTAATTTTAGCCTTTATGATAGATGTGAAGTGGTATTTCTTTGTGGCTTAATTTGCACTTCCCTAACTACTAATAACACTGACCATCTCTCTATACGCTTATTTCCTTACCACATAGCTCATTGGTAAAGTGTCTGAATCTTTTGTCCATGTTTCAACTGGATTGTTTGTTTCTCCCTGCTGAGTTTAGAACAGTACATTGTATTCTAAATAGTTTTTTGATGAAAATTTATTTTGCAAATATTTCCTGCCATTCTGTGGTTTATCTTTTTCCTTCTCTTAATAGTCTCTTTCACAGAGCAAACATTTTTACTTTTGATGAAATCTAAGCTATTTATGTTGTATGGACTGTGTGTTTTTGGCGTTATGTCAAAAATCTTTTTGTCTAACCCTAGGTCATGAAGATATTCTCTTATGTCTTTCCTAAAAGGTTTAATATTACATTTTATAGTTGGATGTATAGTTCATTTTGAGACTATACACAATTTTTTGTACAAGATGTGATATTTAGGTCAATTTTCAATTATTTCCCAAGAATATACAATCATCCCAACCTCATTTGCTCATAAGACTATGTTGTTACCTCTATTGAACTGTCTTTACATTTGTCAAAAAACAAGTTTTCCTGTGTGGATCTACTTCTACACATTTACTCAGTGACATAAACTTGTTAATGATATTCTTTCATTACATTTATAACATTATAGAGCTTGTAGAATGGTTCTCTTTTTTATTACTTATATTTATAATTTTTCTTTTTTCCCTTGATAATTATACCTAGGAATATATCGATTTTATTGATAATTTTAACAAAATTAAATTTGTATTTCATGGTTATCACTATAGTTTTATTTATATTTCACTAACTGAACATTTTATTATTACATCTTTAATTTTATGTTGGGTTTAATTTGCTTTTCTATCATTTTTTGCTGAGTCCTCATAACAGTTTTTTAACATCTTTCTTTAGTAAAATAAGTAGTACTTAAAAAGATAAATTTCCTTCTATGTATTATTTGAGCTCCATCTCACACATATTTATATAATGTGCTCTCACAGTATTTACTTTCAAAATATTTTCTAATAGCCATGGTAATTGTTTCTTTAACCTAGAGTTATTTTAAAGTTAGTACATATAATGCAAATATTTTGGACTTTCTAGAGACATCTCTTTGCACTTGATTTTCTATATCATTTCCATCTTGGTCAAAGAATAAATTCTGTATAATTTCAGTTTTATTAAATGTATTAAGACTTGTTATGCACACACTGATGTGTGTGTGTTTGTTTGTATGTGTTTCATCTACACAGCAAGGTGTGGCTGAAGCCTCGTCTTCAGGTTTGAGTACAGGCTGCAGATGCCTGGGGAGCACTGTGCTGCACAGTACAGAAGTAAGTGCCTGAGTCTGTGGTCTTCGAAGAGGAAATGTGCAGTGAGCTGCGGCGTTCTTTAGGGACTGTGGTGGCCGTTAATCTTCCATCCTGCTTTGTCCCTGAAGGAATGTAAAACAGCTGTATGATGCGGCCCCCAGAGTTCTGAAGATACCAATTCACACTCTGTGAGGAAGTGGAAAAGTTACACTGAAGCATGTAGCTGGCTCCCTCCTGGAGACTCAGGGCTGGGGGACTCTGTTCCACATCCACCCCTCGCACACCTGATGAGGAAAGAGAAACAGTCACTGGTGAGGGTCACTGTAACTCCTACTAAACCCTGAAAGTGCCCTCCCCATCCCCATAGATGATGAGAAGGATAAAAAGTCTGCAGGACTTGTCAGCTCCTCTCCCTCCCCCAACAATAGAGCAGCTCCTCATTCCTTCAGATCCCCTGTGGGGCAGCCCCAACTCACAGCAAACCTGGGCAAACAAAAGCCCCAGCACAGTGCCTGCTAGCCTCTTCATGATGCTTCCTCTTCTTGTTGGGACATTTTCACTGCAAGACGCTTAACTAAACCCTGAGGGACTGAGTGTCATAAGTTGTTCCTGCTCCTGCAGCCAATCAGCTCACCCAACAAATCCTGCTCAGGTGACACTGACCAGACGCCCCACCCTCCCACCGCAGCCAACTCAGAATGTGCTGCCAGGGGTAGAGTGAGAGAAGGAAATAGAAAGATTATTATTTTATGACTTAAGGGATACTTTCTGAGAACATACCTGAGAACGCAGACTCTGATTTGGAATTTGGGTGAATTTTAGGGAAAAGAAAGCAAAAATTAACTGTATAGCCCCGTCCTCCTCTCGCATGGCATGAATGCAGTAGATTCTTCCATAATGAAATGCTTTTTCCCAGAAGTGCTGAGGATCCAGCTTTTGCTTCTCTTATGCTCTCACTTGTGGTTCTAAAGGGTGCTCATGAATCAGCACAGTATCAGGAGTTGCTCCTATTGGCTGGAATACTTTGCTGTATTAAAAGGTATTTTTAAATTTATTTTTTAATTAATTTATTTTTAATTGGAGGATAATTACTTTACAATGTTGTGTTGGCTTCTGCCATACAATGATGTGAATCAGCCAGAAGTATACATACGTCCCCTCCCTTTGAACCTTCCCCCTATTCCTCTAAGTTGTCACAGAGCACTGTGTTAAGCTCCCTGCATCATACAGCAATTTCCCACTAGCTATCTCTTTTGCATATGGTAATGTATATGTTTCAATGCTATTCTCAATTCATCCCACCCTCTCCTTCCCCTACTGTGTCCAAAGTCTGTTCTCTATGTCTGCATCTCTATGTTTGTCCTGCAAATAGGGTCCATCAACAGATGAACGGATAAAGAAGTTGTGGTACCTATATACATGTGGTACCTATATACAATGGAATATTACTCAGCCATTAAAAAAAAACATTTGAGACAGTTCTAGTGAGGTGGATGAAACTAGAGCGTGTTAAACAACGTGAAGTAAGTCAGAAAGAAAAAAACAAATATCGCATATTAATGAATATATATGGATTCTGTAAAAATGGTACTGATTACTTTAAAAGTTATATATACTTATTTTAGACTAGGGCTGCATAAAGAGCAATATTAGTTATCTTAACCACTAGCTGGACATTGAAAACTAAATTGTAATAGTTTTATTTTTATTAAAGCATCTATAATTTTAATTTTAAAATAAATTATTTTAAATA
>NW_011495077.1:477796-479000 GCF_000754665.1 Bison bison bison | reverse complement strand
CGATTCTCTGTCAGTAGATTTGGGGGTAAAAGGGATGGAAGAGGAGGACCTGTATATTTTCACTGCAGTGAAAGTGAAGTGATCTGCAGACACTAACATTCAGATGGACAGTTCAAAGATGCTTCAGTAGTAGCAACACATAAGCCTAGTTGCTCCAAGGCATGTGGGATCTTAGTTCTCCAACCAGGGATTGAATCTGCATTGGCAGGCAGATTCTTTACCACTGAGCCACCAGGGTAAGCCCCACATGCTGCTTGCATGCCTGCATGTTAAGTCGCTTTAGTCATGTCCAACTCTTTGCAACTCTAGGGTCTGTAGTCCGCCAGGCTCTTGTGTCCATGGGATGCCCCAGGCAAGAATATTGGAGTGGGTTGCCGTGCCCTCCTCCAGGGGATCTTCCTAACCCTGGGATTGAACCCTCGTCTCTCTCCTGCAGCCTCTGCAGCAGGCAGATTCTTTACTGCTAAGCCAAAGGGGAAGTTCCATGTGCTGTTAGGGAATATCAAAAATCATGAAAACTCTTTATAGAAGCAGGGTTTCCAGACTTGCCTAGAAAGTGAAAAATTATTATTCACTTAATTTTTGTTTCTTTCAAAAAACTTCTTCTGGGAAATATGAATGTTCTAGACTAGAAACAATAACATTTCAGATTTTTCTCAGAGAAAGAGTAGTTTGTTTCTGGTAAGTGGAACAACTATAACACATCAGAGTCCGGACTTGGCCCTGGATCCAAATGAAAGAAGCCTTTGGTACAGGGAGAATTATTTGTATGTTTCCCACTTCTTATGTTGGGACTAGCACACTGAAACCAACATTTGATTGACATGAGGAGGAGGCATAACAAATTATTAACACCTCTTTACTTTATTGCTATGCTAAAATTATGATTCTGACATTCCTCAAAATTATTCTCAGCTACATCAATAAACTAGGTGCTTATTCCTTGTCCTCTTTCTCTTCTTTTCTTTATCCATCTTCTTCCCTTTCCTTTCCCTTCATTTTCCTCATCTCTTACTGCTCTCTGACTCTCCTTCCAGATGACTCTAGATTTGCTCTCATGACTGCTCTCCCCACTCTGTCCCCACTTCTTCCCACCAGAGATACTGCACAGGTGCAGCCCCATCTGTCCCAGTGTGCCTCTCTCAGGACGCAGTAGTACACAGCGGTGTCTCTCAGGGTGACCTGGGGCAGGACCAAGGTGCTG
>NW_011495077.1:477233-477696 GCF_000754665.1 Bison bison bison | reverse complement strand
CTCATACTTCAAGGAGAAACCAGGATCATGGGCTCAGAGCTCAGACTTGTGTCTGCTCCTAGGCTTGTTTCCACAAAACAGAAAGAACTACTGCTGGTAGAGACTTAGAACCAGAGCAGGTATCAGTGTGTTGTTGCCAGGATCTGTTAGCCAATGATCAAGCATTTCCTTGTCTAGCTCTTCCTCCCCTGTTTTAGTCATGTCCTCCAAAGAAGGAGAGACATCCTCAACTCACACGGTGTCTGCTGCCATCCTCTGTGAAGTTTAAAGTCTGGCTCTGTAAAAGGAACAATGACTTTTACAATGACTTTTACCAATCACAATGATACATCTATCCAGAGCCATTGTTCTATCATTTGGTTCCTTAAAGAAATTGGTGTTCTATGAAGCTTATGGAAAACATTAATTAATACCAGAAAACTGTACTGAGCTCTGTGTTTTAAGGAGATGAAAATTTCCATCC
>NW_011495077.1:474242-475723 GCF_000754665.1 Bison bison bison | reverse complement strand
ATCTACTCTCATCAACTCAAAAACAGCCTCAGTTCTCCATTCTAGTCTCTGCAAATGGCAAGATAGGTGGTCTATAAACCCAACAACCATCTCCTCCCTCAAAATTGTACTGTGTGTAATATATCGTGTGTCACCCATTATGTAAAGGAACAGTATGGGTGGTGGGAAAGTTATGCTCAAACATGGATAGCAGATATTTTTTGTATGCAATACAGGCAATATACTAAAACACTGAAAGGTGTGTTGGAATAAATACCTTTTCAAATAAAAACATGCAAAGCTGTAGCTTTTAAATGTAGAGACAGCCTGCTCAGAAATATCTAAATTGATGGTGGGGAAACATCAGAACCTGATATCACGAAATTCACTGAATGAGAGATGCAGCCTTTAGAGGGAATGGCTTCTGTTGGGACTGTGGATGGAATCTACCAGAACATTTTGATCTTATTCTTCCTTACTTTTGGATTTCTATTTCCTTTTTTCTTTCTTTCTTTTCTTTTCTTTTTTTTTTTTTTTTCTGGAACTATTTCAGAAATAAAAGTGACTTTGTAGTTCAGCATAAAGGTATTCTAACTACAGGGCAATTCGTTCTTTTTAACATGAAAATGAATATTTAAACATTCAAAAAAGAGAGAGAGAATGGAAGTATATCATTTTTCCTTTTTCTTTGTCACATCAATAGAAAACACTTTTCCCTTTCCTTCTCCCAGAAAGGACAGCTGTTTTCAGTTGAAGCAGCCCCCTCCAGTGACTGAGTAAATGAACTGCAGAACTAAACCCAGGCCAAAAGTCCACAAGTATGGCTCAGTGGTAAAGAGTCTGCCTGCCAATGGAGAAGATGCAGGAGATGCAGGTTTAGCCTCTGAGTTGGGAAGATCCCCTGGAGGAGGAAGTGGCAATGCACTCCAGTATTCTTGCCTGAAGAATGCCATGGAAAGAGGAGCCAGAGTCTACAACAGTTCATGGGGTCTCAAAAAGTTGGACACAACTGAGCACTATAGTACTACTATATAATCTCTTAAATGGGGGCTTCCCAGATGGCAGCAGTAAGAATCTGCCTGCCGGTGTAGGAGATGCAGGAGACATGGGTTCGATCCCTGGAGCAGGAAGATACCCTGTAGAAGGAAATGACAAACCACTCCAGTATCCTTATAGACTGTAGACCACCAGGCTCCTCTGCCCATGGGATTTCCCAAACTCAAACACTTCTGAGCATGTAACCTTTTGGAAAGCTCAATTTTTTTTTTAATTTTATTTTATTTTTTAACTTTACAATATTGTATTGGTTTTGCCATATATCAAAATGAATCCACCACAGGTATACATGGGTTCCCCATCCTGAACCCTCCTCCCTCCTCCCTCCCCATATCATCCCTCTGAGTCATTCCAGTGCACCAGCCCCAAGCATCCAGTATCGTGCATCGAACCTGGACTGGTGACTCATTTCATATATGATATTATACATGTTTCAATGCCATTCT
>NW_011495077.1:473713-474142 GCF_000754665.1 Bison bison bison | reverse complement strand
CCTGGAGAATCCCCATGGACACAGAAGCCTGGCAGGCTACTGTCCATAGGGTGGCAAAGAGTAGGATATGACTGAAGTGGACTGAGCACATATGCATGCACGTATCTGATAAACAACTTGAATACAGAATAACAAACATGCCTATACATTCTAAAATGTTAAAAATAAATAATCTACAACCTAAAAATACATAAGCAAATGATGCAAAGTAGTACTCCTCAAAAGAAATCACCCAAATGACCAGTAAGCTTAGGAAAATGTGTTCAACACCATTCAGTTCAGTTCAGTTCAGTTCAGTTCAGTCTCTGTCATGTCTGACTCTTTGCGACCCCATGAATTACACCATGCCAGGCCTCCCTGTCCATCACCAACTCCCGGAGTTCACTCAAACTCATGTCCATCAAGTCAGTGATGCCATCCAACCATCTC
>NW_011495077.1:470685-473613 GCF_000754665.1 Bison bison bison | reverse complement strand
ATTTTGATCTTACTCTTCCTTACTTTTAGATTTCTATTTCCTTTTTTCTTTCTTTCTTTCTTTTTTTTTTCTGGAACTATTTCAGAAATAAAAGTGACTTTGTAGTTCAGCATAAAGGTATTCGAACCACAGGGTAACTCGTTCTTTTTAACAGGAAATGAATATTTAAGCGTTCAAAAAAGAGAGAGAGAGAATGGAAGTATGTCATTTTCCTATTTCTTTGGCACATCAGTGGAAAACACTTTTCCCTTTCCTTCTCCCAGAAAGGACAGCTGTTTTCAGTTGAAGCAGCCCCCTCCAGTGACTGAGTAATTGAACTGCAGAACTAAACCCAGGCCAAAAGTCCACAAGTATGGCTCAGTAGTAAAGAGTCTGCCTGCCAATGGAGAAGAAGCAGGAGATGCAGGTTTAGCCTCTGAGTCGGGAAGATCTCCTGGAGAAGGAAATGGCAATGCACTCCAGTATTCTTACCTGAAGAATGCCATGGACAGAGGTGTCTTGCGGTCTACAACAGTTCATGGGGTCTCAAAAAGTTGGACATGACTGAGCACTATAGTACTACTATATGATCTCTTAAAAGGGGGCTTCCCAGATGGCTTAGCAGTAAGAATCTGCCTGCCGGTGTAGGAGATACAGGAGACATGGGTTCGATCCCTGGACCAGGAAGATACCCTGTAGAAGGAAATGACAACCCACTCCAGTATCCTTATTGGACTGTAGACCACCAGGCTCCTCTGCCCATGGGATTTCCCAAACTTGAACACTTCTGAGCATCCAACGTTTTGGAAAGCTCAAATTTGAAGGTAAAAGAAGTAACCTAATTGTTCATTAACAGAGGTGCGTATAAAGAAGATGTGATGTATATATACAATGAAATATTGCCCAGCCATTAAAAAGAATGAAATAAAATAATGCCATCTGTAGCAACATGGATGGACCTAGAGAGTTTCATACTGAGTGAAGTAAGTCAGACAGAGAAATATCATATGGCATCCCTTGTATGTGAGATCTAAAAAGAAATGATACAAATGAACTTACTTACAAAACAGAACAAGACTCACAGACTTAGAAAACAGACTTATGTAATCAGGGGAAAAGGATAGTTAGGGAATTTGGGATGGTCATGTATACACTGCTATATTTAAAATGGATAACCAACAAGGACCTATTGTAGTACATGGAACTCTGCTCAACATTACGTGGATGGGAGGGGAATTGGGGGAGAATGGATACATGTACATGCATGCCTGATCCCCTCACTGTTCACCTGAAACTATCACAACATTCTTAATTGGCTCTACCTCAGTACAAAACCAAAAGTTCAAAAGAAAAAAAAAAAAACTTAGTTGTAAAACCTTTGTACTCACCTGTGTTTGCTTAGCCATAAATTATTTTTGACTGTTTTATTTCAGTAAAACCCCTATTATGATTCTTCATTATTGACATCTCTTTCATTTTTCCATTTGTCTTTAACCTTCCCATATTTAAAGATTACTTCAAAAGTCCACATAATTCAAGCATTTATAAGAGAGGTTGTTGCAGTCTGGAAACTCAAGAATGTTTCCTGAGTTAATAGTTGAATCTTTATTCATGAATTTAGTGAAAGAAAGAAATTGTGCTGAGCCACTATTCTGAAAACAATCTTCCAATTTTATGGAAAGCATGTTAAAAAGACTCTAACAGGATAATAAAGGGTTATAATTATGGGCAAGTTCAACAATAGGGAAAAAACATTCAAAATCTAAGATGGAGGAAAATTATATTTAAGACATGGGAGTAAACATCATGGTAATCATGCTTCATTCATTTAACAAATATTCATAAGCATTCACTGGGAGCCTGTTCTGTGGCAAATCACACACACACACACACACACACACACACACGTAAGCCAACAAGCACTACTAATGAAAATATAAGAACAAATAAAAATGAATTATTTAAAGTAAGTATGGTATTAGTTTAGTGTCTGCCTGGAATGTGGGAGACCCAGGTTCGATCCCTGGGTCAGAAAGATCCCCTGGAGAAGGTAAATGGCAACCTATTCCAGTACTCTTGCCTGGAGAATCCCATGGAGGGAGGAGCCTGGTAGGCTATAGTCCATGAGGTCGAAAAGAGTCACACAGGCCTGAGCGACTTCATTTTCACTTTCATTATATTAGCAAAAAGCAGAACAAAAGCAATTACTAGTACATTTTTTTGTTTGTTGGGTTCTTTGCCTTTGTTTTTAGAAGATGGTAAAAACCACTACCAAGCGTCTTTTTAAACAATACTGAAAAACAAAAAATACTCTGCATGACCATGAGGAATCTAAAAATGTTTTCTTGCCTATTAGCTTTTTTCAGAATTCTTAATTTTATAGGATTATATCTCTAAGGCCATATGAGGTGAAGTTATCTTCCTTTGCTTGATGAAAACTAAAATAATGTCCATAACTTACTTTCAGAAAATCCAGATGACTTGACGAAAGGTTAATACCTCTGTATGATGAATACTTTCAACAGTCCAGAAATGGAAGAGAAATTCCTGAATCTAATAAATAATATCAATGAAAATATCAAAAATCAATATTAGTCTCTAAAGGATCACAAACAAGACAGGTAGACTATCACTGCTTCTATTCACTGTCTTCCTGAAGGGCCTGGCAACAAGCCAGGAAAGGCAATAAGATGTATTAAGTCTGAAAAGGGAGAAATAAACCATTTTTATTCATAGGTGCATGTAGAAGATACAAAGGAGTCAATAAGCAAACTACAGACCTAGAATTAATAGGGGAATTAATACAGTCACTGCTGCTGCTGCTAAGTCGCTTCAGTCGTGTCCGACTCTGTGCGACCCCATAGACGGCAGCCCACCAGGATCCCCCGTCCCTGGGATTCTCCAGGCAAGAACACTGGAGTGGGTTGCCATTTCCTTCTCCAAAGCATG
>NW_011495077.1:469105-470585 GCF_000754665.1 Bison bison bison | reverse complement strand
GGCTCCTCCATTCATGGGATTTTCCAGGCAAGAGTACTGGAGTGGGGTGCCATTGCCTTCTCCAATACAGTCACTAAACACAAATATAAATTTTATTTCTAGATACTAGTGAAATCATTAGAAAGTGAAATTTAAATTTCATTTATTAAATACATGGGAATTAATTTAACACAAGGTATACAGTTCTCTACCAAAAAAAAAAAAACAGACAGGATCTACATAAAATGGAATAACATAATACTCCATATATCAAGATGTAAATCGTCCCAAATGAATCCATAAATTCAACACAAGCCCAATCTAACTACTAGCAATATTTTTTGGTAGACGTTGAGAAGCTAAGTCTGTAAGTTTGGTGGAAATTCAAAGACCTAAAATAAACCTTGAAAAAGAAGAAAGTTTGAATTGTATTTCCAGATATCAAAATGTATATGAAGCCCCAGTAATTAGGATAGAATGTTCTGTTGGAAAGAGGATAAAATAAAGATGAATAAGCAGGATCAAATCCAAATTTGGTCCATATGTATACATCACCAATTGATTTTCTCCAAAACTGTCTATGCAACTCTATGGGGGAAAAGATGGTCTTTCTGGGATAACAGCTAGTGTCAGTTGCTCAGTCATGTCTGATTCTTTGTGATGCTATAAACTGTAACTAGTCAGTCTCCTCTGTCCATGTGATTCTCCAGGCCAAAATACTGGAGTGGGTTGCCATGCCCTTCTCCAGGGGATCTTCCTGACCCAGGGATTGAACCCAGGTCTCCCACATAGCAAGCAGACTCTTTACCATCTCAGCCACCTGGAAAGCCCCCACCTTGTGCTGCTACCACACAAACACTAGCATGTGCTCTCAGTGATACCTTATTGTGGTTTTAATTGCATTTCTGGCAACTGGCTATTTGCATCTTTTGAAAGTATCTTGACTCCTTCCTCATAACATAAAAAAAATTAACTCTAGATGGATACATGACCTAAATGTGATCAATGAAACTATAAAACTTCTTAAAAATACAGGAGAATTTCTTTATAAGTCTGACAGCTTAGATTCCTTCCAAAGCACACATACAAACTCAATCAGAAAAGGAAAAATATTAAATTTCACTCTTTCAAAATTAAATATATCTGTTCCCAAAACACACCACCTAGAGAATGAAAACACAAATTATAGACTGGGTTAAAATATTTGTGTTATAGTGCATAAGTGCTTTGCAGTTTCTGATCTGTTAAAACATACACATTCCAGTCCAATAAGGTCTGTTTTTAGAGCCTGATTTGGTGTGGATAATGAAGTAGAAAATTTATACTTGTATAATATGAAATTTGGAGAAGGCAATGGCACCCCACTCCAGTACTCTTGCCTGGAAAATCCCATGGATGGAGGAGCCTGGTAGGCTGCAATCCATGGGGTCGCTAAGAGTCGGACACAACTGAGCAACTTCACTTTCACTTTTCACTTTCATGCTTTGGAGAAGGAGATGGC
>NW_011495077.1:467120-467471 GCF_000754665.1 Bison bison bison | reverse complement strand
ATTTCGATATTTGGCAAAACTAATACAATATTGTAAAGTTTAAAAATAAAATAAAATTTAAAAATAAATAAATAAAAATAAAACCTCATTCCTATAGTTTCCTGCAGATAATATTTCACTGTGCAGAATTCCCTGGAAGCAATCAGGGAAATCCCAAACTCACGTGGTATTACCATCCATAAGATCAACACTGGTGCTATGAGCAGCATTTCCCTCTTCTCCCTTGTCAGGAAGAGTTGCTGAATCTGCCTGCTCCTAAAGGGTTTCCCTTGTACAAGCTTTTCCAGCCCCACACACGTTTCTGTGGTCTACACTGCCTTCTGCAAAGAAAAGAGAAAGGAGTGACTGCCA
>NW_011495077.1:464645-467020 GCF_000754665.1 Bison bison bison | reverse complement strand
GCCTTCTCTCCTCCCTGAGTCACTCAGTTTTGTCCAACTCTTTGCAGCCCCGTGGACTGTAGTTTGCCAGGCCCCTCTGTTCATCGAGTTCTCCAGGTAAGAATACTGGAGTTGGTTGTCATTCCCTTCTCCAGAGGATCTTCCAGACCCAGGATCTAACTCAAGTCTCCCACACTGCAGGCAGAACCGTCTCAGCCACCTGGGAAGCCCCCACCTTGTGCTGCTACCACACACACACTAGACTGCACTCTTAGTGATATCTTATTGTGGTTTTAATTGTATTTCTTCAATGATTTATGATGTTGAATATATATTTTATATGCTTATTTGCTATCTGTATAGTTCTGTAGTGAAATAGCTCTTTGCCCATGGTCTAAGTGAAATTTTTTCCTTATTTAAATACTGTTTAGCTTTGAGAGTTATTTATATATTCTAGATATTACTTCCTTGTGGAATATATGGTTTCCAAATAATTGTTCTTCACAATTGGTAGCTTGTCTTTTCATGCTCTTACAGTTGTTTTTCAGGGCAAAAGATCTTAATTTTGAAGTCTAGTTTGTCATTTTTAAAAAATTTTATAGACTGTTGTTTTGTTGTCAAGTCCAAAGGCTCTTGGCCCATACACATATCAAATTTTTGTCCTGTATTTTTCCCTAAAATTTTTTTATAATTTAACATTTTACATTTAAGTCTGTGATCCATTTTAAAGAATGTATGTATGAAGTGTGAGACCTGAATCAAGGTTAATTTTTACTACCAATGGATTTCAACTGTCTCCAACATTATCTGTTGAGAGGGTTATCCTTCCTCTATTGAATTTATTTGGCGTTTTGCCAGAAAAGGTCAGTTGGGTATATTTGTGTGGATCTATTTATGGGTTCTCTGTTCATTTCCACTGAACTGTGTGTTTATCCCTGCACCAGTACCAAATAACCTCGATGACTCTAGCCTGAAATCAGATTGACCGATTGTTCTGACTTCTTATTTCTTCAAGATTTTAAAAATTATTCCAGGATCTCTCCCTGTTCATATAAATTTTAGAATAATCTTGCCTGTATTTGTTTTTTTAAATCCAGATGGATTTTAACAGGAGTTTTATAATGTGTATGTAAATTAATTTGGAGAGACTTGTCATGTTTACTGCTTTGAAACTTCCAGTTTGCGAACTCATGATGTCTCTTCATCTGTCTTAATTTCTTTAATCAGTGTTTTGTAGTTTTCAGCTTAAAAATTCTGTACATGTTTTCTGTACAAAAAAGACCACTCAGGGTCTTTTTTCAAGTCATTACAAATGGTATTATACTTTTCATTTTGAGGTCCACATGTCCATCGCTAATATGTAGAAATAAAATTGATTACATACATTTATCTTATTTCCTATGGTGTTGAACTCAATAGGTCTGAGAGTTTTGGGTGGTATGTTCTTTGAGATTTTCTATATAGATAATCATATTGCCTGGCATTTTAACTTCTTTTCTGGTCCAAGACTGTCTTTATATCTGCTTTCTTTATTGCACTGGTTCTGACATTTAGCTCTGTGCTGAAGGAGAGGGATGAGAGTGGATGTGCTTGCCTTGTTCCCAGTCTTAGGGAATACACAGTCTTTTGTTAGTAAGCGTACTGCTAGCTATGGAGGAAATTCCCCACTATGCCTATGTTTCTCAAAGTCTTCACCATAGTTGACTGTTGAATTTTGGCAAAAGTTTATTCTACATAGATTAATATGATGTAATTTTTCTTCTTTTATCCTGTTAATATGGTGAATTTCATCAACTTATTTTCAAATTGAAGTAATTTGCATCCTTGAAAAAATTCATTTGTGCTTGCTATATTACTCTGTTAATATAGATAAATTTTACTTGCTAGTATTTTTAAGAAACTTTATGTCTATATTCATTAAATATGTTTCTCCGCAGTTTTCTGTTATGATCTTTGTCTGATTTTAATTTCAGGGTAACTCTAACTTCATAAAATGAGTGATGAATTCTTTTCTCCTTTTTTTTTGTAAGAAATAGTGTATAATTCATGCTAATACTTCAAAAGATTGGTAGAATTATCTAGTAATACTGTCTGAGTCCAGGGATTTTTTTTTATTATTGAAAATTCAATTTCTTCATAGATATCGTGACTTCAGCTTTCTCTGGCCCCTGCCCTGAGGAGAGATGTAGAGGAGCGACCCCTGGAGCCCACAGTGAGGTTTGGGGACAGACAGCAGGTGCTTCCAGAGTGCTGTGCCCTGCACAGAAGTAGGTTCCTACATCTGAGAGCTGGGCAGCCACGAGGTGGAGGGAGCCGTGCTTTCTGGTCTCTCCAAGCCGACCTGTCAGTCTCTGCTCCGTCTTCACTTCTCCATCCTTAGCTAATATCATTAAGAG
>NW_011495077.1:461581-461763 GCF_000754665.1 Bison bison bison | reverse complement strand
CCATGACTGTAATCTGGAGTTGCTTGTAGCTATTTAGAAATGTTGCTTTTGGAAAATTGTGTTAAAACTCCAGTCTGTCCTAACAAGTTATCACAGATTTGATGGCTCTTAAAAAAAAAAAAAAAAAGTGGTTCCCTTACAATCTGGAAGGGCTTCCTTGGTAGCTCAGTTGGTAAAGAATC
>NW_011495077.1:459880-461481 GCF_000754665.1 Bison bison bison | reverse complement strand
GCTTTAGGTGACTCCAAGTGTTCCTTCACTTGTGACTGTATACCTCCAACCTCCTCCTCCATCGAGAAGCCTCACAAGGCTTTCTCACCTGTGTGTTTCTTAAAAGAAAAATTGTCAGTGGATTTAGGCCCTACCTGAATAGTCCAGGATGACCTTATCTTTCTATCCTTAACTTTGTTTACTTTTACAAAGTCTCTTTGTCCAAATAAGTCACATTCACAGTTTCTGTGATTAGGATGTGGGCTTATCATTTGGGAGCCCGTTCTCCATCGCACTACAGGGTTTTTAATGTCTTTGCAGAATTGTCATGAAAATATATGAATGACAGAAATCTCAACATTTCTTTCAGAGTCAAAAGTGAATCTGAATCTGAATTACTGCATAATATGGAAAGAGAGAGAGAAGCAAGTTTAGGATGGCTGGAAAATGAAAATACCATGAGATAAAGTTTTTTGAAATGCACACTGTTGGGAAAACTTTTTCTTCTCAGGCATGTGGGATTTGGACACCAAAATGAAGACAAATCTAGCAATGCTATGTTAATGAAGGCTTCTGCCCCATCCTAAAAGAGCAAGGGGTCTGGAGAGCACTTGGGGTTGCTTTTAAAGTTCCCTGATCTTCATGCAGATCAGGAGCCCTGCTGCAGTTCACACAGAAGGATGCAAACCAAGACAGAATAGTCACCCACTGGAGAAGGTTGCCCTTTCCCAACTCACACCATTATATTTACTGTATGTTATCTCTGGATCTTGGGGTGAGAAATAGAAATTTGTTAAATGAAGAGAAAGAGACCTAGCTTTGCTTTGGTCTATGGGCAAAAAGGGATCTCAACATGCTTAGTAGGAAATGACTCTGCAGAATACATGTATAAGATAGCCCTTATTTGCTAATATTCTTGTCAAAGCAATTTTAAAAGAGGACCAGATAGAAGAATATTTATAATAAACTGTTACAATTATTATCCTATGAGATTTTAGATAAGAAACAGTGTGGCCTGAACTGATCATGAATAATTAATACACATGTTCATTTTCACAATTACATGAAAAATTCGTTCTAGCCAAAGAGGACAGCATCTGTAAAGTCTCTGAATTAGGAAAGAGCTTAATATGTCTATAAATGGTTAGAATTTTAAAGTGGTAGATGTACATTAGGGAGTATGTGGTGGAAAAGAGGGAATGACAAAACTGGAAATAATTTAGGGGAAAACTGTACATTGTCTTTATATCTTAATATAGAATTTTATCTTTATATCTTCTAATGGTTCCTCATTACCCAAAGATGAACAGGAAGTGATACGATTGTACATACATTTTATAATAACTCTATGGTCATGTTCAGTTCAGTTCAGTTTAGTCACGCAGTCATGTCGACTCTTTGCTACCCCATGAACCGCAGCAAGCCAGGCCTCCCTGTCCATCACCAACTCCCGGAGTTCACTCAGACTCACGTCCATCGAGTCAGTGATGCCATCCAGCCATCTCATCCTCTGTCGTCCCCTTCTCCTCCTGCCCCCAGTCCCTCCCAGCATCAGAGTCTTTTCCAATGAGTCAACTCTTCACATGAGGTGGCCAAAGTACTGGAGTTTCAGCTTTAACATC
>NW_011495077.1:459283-459780 GCF_000754665.1 Bison bison bison | reverse complement strand
AAAATCCCATGGACAGAGGAGCCTGGTGGGCTACAGTCCATGGGGCTGCAAGAGTTTTAGTGACTAAACCAATCTATAGGCCAGAAGTCTGAGACAAGGTGTCAACAGAAACATACTCCTTCTGAATGTTCTAGAAGAGAGTTCTTCAGTGCCTCTTCTAGCTTTAGGTGACTCCAAGTGTTCCTTCACTTGTGACTGTATACCTCCAACCTCCTCCTCCATCGAGAAGACCTCACAAGGCTTTCTCACCTGTGTGTTTCTTAAAAGAAAAATTGTCACTGGATTTAGGCCCTACCTGAATAGTCCAGGATGACCTTATCTTTCTATCCTTAACTTTGTTTACTTTTACAAAGTCTCTTTGTCCAAATAAGTCACATTCACAGTTTCTGTGATTAGGATGTGGGCTTATCATTTGGGAGCCCGTTCTCCATCGCACTACAGGGTTTTTAATGTCTTTGCAGAATTGTCATGAAAATATATGAATGACAGAAATCTCA
>NW_011495077.1:454114-457917 GCF_000754665.1 Bison bison bison | reverse complement strand
AGAGGAAAGGACTAAGGAAATGATTTTCATGATGATTCCAGATAACTATGACTAGACCCATGTTTGTCACGTGAGGGTCTTTAGGTGAAGCTGCCTCTTTGATGTATTATGGGGCAAGTATTCAACTTTAGACAACGCATGTTCCGTATAATTGTTTGAAAGTCAAAAATTCAAGACCAAGAATGTATTAGTAGAAAGTTACTCTGGACACCTGTTTCCAAAAGACATGGAAGGAGTTTTTGTTTAGAATTAAATCCTCTGATCCAGACTACAGATGAAGCAACCACAGGATTACCATTTCTTGTCTGAGGTCTGCAGGTGTGCATTTCAGCTGGGGTCCTGCAGCAGGAGGGCTCTCTCTTATTACACTCTGGGGTTTTTGTACAGCTTTTCCCATTACTTCAAGCACTGTGAGTTCCCGGACTGCACAAAAGTACTTTGCAGAGTCTTCCAGCTGTAAGGCTGAAATGGTAAGGCTGATGGAGTTCTGTGCTTTCTGAAGGTTTACAGAGTAGTGGCCATTCCTTGCATTTGGGCCAAGAGATTCCTGACGAATAAGGAAAGTCATCTCTCCACTGGGAAGCTGCTTGTACCAAAAAAAGTAGTGCGTGTACCCACTCTGACTTAATTCATACTGACATTTCAGAATGACAGATTGCCCTATTTGACTGGTTATGTATGGCTGGTCTTGAATAACTTTCTGGGCCACACCAGATCCTGTGGAAAAAAACAGAAAACCAAGCTGAAGTAGTGAACAAAATAATATAGGAATTAGGCTAATTTGGCACCCAAAGAAAACCCAAATTGAAATCATAATAAATATGCTTTTCCCCAACCCTCCTTTTCTCCCCAAGTCCCTGTGAAGCTCCACGTGTCTGTGTGCAGGCCTTTCACCCCAGACACTCACACCCATGCTTGGAAACATCCCTACCAGAGAAGGTGACAGCCAGGAACACCCAGAGCTGACTGGAGAGTGGCATGAGGCATGGATTCCCCTGCACAAATGTGCTCAGTTCTGCCTCAAGCTGAGAGTTCAATGTCTTTGAATGCCTGGCAGCCCAAATACATAGTACCCAGTACCTGTGTGACTCCCCCCAACAGGAAGTAGGAGTCATCATGTTTATAGACCATGTGGTCTGTGCACAGATGAGAAAAAGTCTGACTCACCACAAACCTTTATTTTGTCTACTTGTCTTTCTCTGGTCATGAATTACCTGGTCACTAATGACCTATGCATATCTGAAAGGGACCTGAAAAAAGTAATCCTCATGAAAGGTTTGAGTTGAGGAGAACTAAAGAATAAACAAGTTGACATACATTGGTAATTATTCAGCAGAATAACTTTACCAGCCCATTTAAAACATAATTTAGTTTTATGAACCCTTATAATCTATTTACAGTCATCGTTTAGCCTATGCCTCCTTTCCTCCATCCAGAGTCTAATGACTCTTTTAAGAAACTCATATACCTTCAGCTTTCTTAATGAAAGGCAGTCTTATTGAAATAGTTAATATATCTCTTGTTTGCTGGGTTCTAGGGCTCTGGTTAGGTTTTCCTGTACATACATTACTTTAAGATCAACACTAACAAATCAGTCCCTCTGACTTTCAGAATCTATTCCGTTATCTATGTTTTTATGAAATTATAACAGGAATAAAATATTTTTGTACAGCTTTTCCCATTATTTCAAGTACTGTGAGTTCCCAGACTGCACAAAAGTATTTTGTGGAGTCTTCCAGCTGTAAGGCTGACATTGAGTCTTACTTATTAGACTCTGAGAAGGATCAGGGGATTCAGACCTGCTGCCTCCTAAACTAGAATCATACTTCTTAGATCATGTGTCTTAGAGTTGTCCTCATGTCACGTTTTCTATGTCATTGGCCCAAAAAGTTCAGTCTCACTTGTTAGTGGCTCATTATTTTTCTCTTTGTAAAATAAAGTCAATAGAAGCATGCCAGATCTTTCTGTGACACAATGTTATAATGCACTCCTGCCAAACTTGGTATCTACAGGCTGCAGACACTTAGTACCTGTCAATACCACAAAAGCTGGTGACTGAAGTTCTGTATACTGTTACAAGATCATGTAGAATATAACTGTCAATCTTCCATCTGGTTTCTTTGTTTTAATGGAAGAATTAACATAAAATAGTCAAAAGCAAATAGACAAATAGAAAGGAAAATACAGACAAGTTCTCTAAAACAGTGCCAATCCTTTAATTTTAGGACAAGATAACTAGTGATGCAGGAATAAAAGTGTATATTTAGTTGAGATGTCTACTCCCCTGTCTCATTTCACCTCGGAGTGCTGACAGGCAGCTGATGCCCTGGTTAGCAATTATTTATAACTAAGAAGAGACCATGGATGCCCACAGCAGCCTATGCAGTAGCATGATAAAATGAAATATATATATATATATATATCAACAGAATAATTACAGATATAAATATAAAGAAATTGATATTGATAAATTTTTATCAAAACACAGAACTTACTCTGATTTTACAGGCACTTTTTTTGATGCATAATTCTATAAAATTTTATCACATGTGTGGGTTCTTGTAACTGTCACAGAAATCACAATACAGAACGTCCATCACTCTAAAAATTGTCCCTTTGCACATGTTCTCACCCCTGCAATCCCTGATCACCCCTGGCAACTACTGATCTCCCTTTCATTTCTATATTTTTCCTTTTAAGAATGTCATGTAAGCAGAATCATACCTTATGTGTGGAATCATTATGGATCATAACCATACTATCCAATGTGTTATACATCAAGCAGCCTTCTGAGATAGACTTTTTTCCACTCAGCATAACACTCTTGAGATCAGTGTAGCTTATTGCATGTCTCAGTAGTCTGTTCCTTTTAATCACTACAGACTTTTCTCAACTAAGGATGGTTTGACTTGTGCTTATTGACTTTCTGGTGGTGAGAAAGCCATATGCATTCGGTTGAGAGCATACTTTGAATTTTGATATTTTCCTGGGCTAGCACCATGCAGCATGATATTCTCAGGTGATGCTGGGGGTGAGCTGAGCTTCTAGTCAGCCCCAGAATCAGGATATAAACAACCTTTCTGTACCCATACAACCTTTCTGTTTTTCACTCTCAGCTCAGCAGTCAATAAATTACATGAGATTTTTCTATACTTTACTATAAAATAAACTTTGTGTTAGATGATTTTTCCCAACTGTAAATTAATGTAACTGTTGAGCATAATAAAGCTAAAATAAGATGTTCGGAGGGTTAGATGTAGTAAATGCTTTTTTCTCCTTAATACAATATTTTCAACTTACAAATGTTTATTAGAATGTAACTCCATCATAAGTTGAGGAAGATCTATAAATAATATGTCTGTTTATTCATCAGTTTACCCAGTGAAGATATTTCCAGTTTGGGGCCATCACAAATAGAGCTACCATGAATATTCATCTACAGATTTTTGTATGAACATAAGTTTTTTATTTCTCAGGCATTAATACCACAAGTGTGATTGGCGAGTTGTAAGGAAAGTGGATATTTAATTTTATATGAAACTTATGTACCGTCTTCTAGAATGACTGTACCATTTACCCACCAGCAATGTATGAGTGATCCAGTTTCTCTGCATCATTGCCAGAACTTGGTATGGTCAGTACTTTTAGTTTTAGCCTTTATGACAGTTGTGGAGTGCTATCTCATTGTGTCTCTAATTTACATTTCCCTAACTGCTATTGATGTTGTTCTGAATACCACTCTTTTGATGGAAATATAGTCTGCAAACATTTCCTGCCATTCAGTGGTTTGTCTTTTTCATTCT
>NW_011495077.1:447721-452078 GCF_000754665.1 Bison bison bison | reverse complement strand
CTGACCTTTTCCAGTCCTGTGGCCACTGCTGAGTTTTCCAAATTTGCTGGCATATTGAGTACAGCACTTTACAAAGTACATAAAAAGATAAATTTCCTTCTATGTATTATTTTAGCTGTGCCTCATACATATGTATATGTTTGTGTTCTCTCTATATTTTCTTTCAAATACTTTTTAATAGTCATTGTAATTGCTTCTTAAACATACATATGAGTTGTTTTAAATTTAGTGCCAAATTTCCAAATGTTTGGGAGTTTTTAGAGATATCTTTTCACAATTGATTTTCTATATCAACTCCATTTTGGTGAAAGAATAAATTATGTATAATTTCAATTTTCTTATATTAAGACTTTTTATGCACAAACAAACCGTGTGTGTCTGTGTGTATATTTCATCTGCACTTCAGGATGTGTCTGGAGCCTCGGCTGCAGGTTTGGGTACAGGCTGCAGGTGTCTGGGGAGCACTGTGCACTTGCTGCACAGAAGTAGGTGGCTGAGTCTCCAGGCTGGCAAGTTGCAATGTGCAATGAGAGCTGTTTTGCACTCGTATTGAGAAAAACTGTGAGTCTTCCATCCTTCATTTCATTCACAACTGAACGTATGGCTATCAAGAATGCAGGGCCTTTACCAGGATATTGCTGGTACCATGGGAATTAGTCACATGCACTCTTCTCATAACTACAGTTCAGAATGGAAATCTCTCCTTCCTGGACTGTCAAAGGTTGAGGGCTCTGTTTCACCTGCTCTTGGTCACTTTTTTCCTTCTGTTGTCCACTCACCCCTGCTTAAAGAGATAAAAAGTCATTAGGTCCACAAACTGATATTTCCTTCTTAAAGTTTCTATCTGCATGAATTTGTCCATACTCCAATTTTCTCATTCCCCCAAATTATGAAATATCCTAGGGTTTCTCCATCATAACTCACAGTCTACTTGAAGACACAGAATTAAGAATGATGCTTCCAATATCTTGTCCATTGTTCCTGGCACCAAAGTTCAATGACAGCTCTGGTTCTTCTTCTCGTCTCCTCAGCCAGCTAGAACTCTGACTTAAGATTCACATGAATTTTAATTCTTTCAAGAGGCCCCACCTTCTCAAAAGTACTTTCAACTAAAGCTATTTTTTTCATGGCAAGCACTTCTCAATTTTCTCTATCTTAGACTTGCTGAAAATTACTTTCATTGAAAAGCAGAAATCCCCTCCTTATACATGGAATATTATTAGTTTAGAATTTCTCTCCTCTATTCCTCATCTTTTCCTTCACATTTCCAAGAAGGTTAAAAATGATGTAGCAGGACAACTTGATATCTTAACAGGGATTACATTATTTTACAATGGAGAAGAGAGGGACTCCCATGAAATCACAAGATGAGCATTTCTCTTTTTTTTAATTACAAATACAAATTAAAGTCTATTGAAGATATCAGTTCAGTCACTCAGTCATGTCCATCTCATTGTGACCCCATGGACTGCAGCACACCAGGCCTCCCTGTCCATCACCAACTTCTGGAATTCACTCAAACTCATGTCCATTGAGTCGGTGATACCATCCAACCACCTCATCCTCTGTTGTCTCCTTTTCCTCCTGCCTTCAATCTTTCCCAGCATCAGGATCTTTTCAAATGAGTCAATTCTTTGCATCAGGTGGCCAAAGTATTGGAGTTTTAGCTTCAACATCAGGAATTCAGGACTGATTTCCTTTAGAATGGACTGGTTGGATCTCCTTGAAGTCCAACGGACTCTCAAGAGTCTTCACTAACACCACAGTTCAAAAGCATCAATTCTTGGGTGCTCAGCTTTCTTTATAGTCCAACTCTCACATCCATACATGACTACCAGGAAAACCACAGTCTTGGCTAGACAGACCTTTGTTGGCAAGTTAATGGCTCTGATTTTTAAAATTCTGTCTGGGTTGCTCATAACTTTTCTTCCAAGGAATAAGCATCTTTTAATTTCATGGCTGCAGTCACCATCTGCAGTGATTTCGGAGCCCCCAAAAATAAACTCTGACACTGTTTCCACTGTTTCCCCATCTATTTGTAAAGTTAAAATAAATAAGGAGCACATGTTTTTGTGCCCAGAATTTTGTCTCTGTATATGATGTCATCTCAAATTCAATCAAAGAAAACATCATTACAGTCCAACAGGAGAAATAATAAAAATTCTCATTCCTCAGTCTAATCCCATCTACTCCATCATTCAAAGGGGAACTTTTATTGTTTGTTA
This sequence comes from Bison bison bison, assembly GCF_000754665.1. Classification (NCBI taxonomy): domain Eukaryota; kingdom Metazoa; phylum Chordata; class Mammalia; order Artiodactyla; family Bovidae; genus Bison; species Bison bison. Next base: position 449,853 of record NW_011495077.1, on the reverse strand, counting down.
GACTTCTGATATGTTTTCTTTTTCATTTATTCATTAATGAATGAAATCTCAATATATATTTAATGAGTGCTGCTAAGTGACTCAGAGAAGGCAATTGCACCCCACTCCAGTACTCTTGCCTGGAAAATCCCATGGGCGGAGGACCCTGGAGGCTGCTGTCCATGGGGTCGTGAAGAGTCAGACGACTGAGAGACTTCAGTTTCACTTTTCACTTTCATGCATTGGAAAAGGAAATGGCAACCCACTCCAGTGTTCTTGCCTGGAGAATCCCAGGGACGGGGGAGCCTGGTGGGCTGCAGTCTATGGGGTCTCACAGAGTCGGACACGACTGAAGTGACTTAGCAGCAGCAGCAGCTAAGTGACTACTTAATATTCAATACTTGTATCTCAAGAAGGAAAGAGATAGTTCCCATCTTCAGTCAACTGAGGCCCAGTACTCAAGTACAATCAGATAAAAGCTACTAAGGAGAAATGTGTATCTCTAAGATATGACAAAGAAAAAAGCAATAAACTCTGCTTCTCAACTCAGCCAGATAACAATTTTAATGGAGGTGATACTTGAACTGGAACTTACACCACTACTACATTTCCCATAAAGATGGAGGACATGAACTCTAGGCACAGATTAACTCAGTGTGGTATATATTTATATCAGAGAAGCTAAATGTGGCCATATCCTTGAGGACAACATGTATCATTAAGAGAAGTGTTGATTTTAAAACCCATATTTTCAAACTATTAGACTACAATATATATAGATACTACCTAGGTAGAGGGATGAATAGATAGAAACATACATACATTCATACATGATTGATAGATGTAAATGAAACCATAATAGGAGATAATAATTTAGTAGATTTTTAAGGGATCCTTTATGGCTACTTGAAGAATATGTGTTTGTGGGACAAGCATTACAGTAATCTCTGAAGCAGCATTGCCCCTTTGTGGCCATAGAAAAAAGTTACCCAGAAAAAATATATATAGCTTCTTAAAAATTCATGTTCATCACCTATGAACATCAATCAGAGCACTGAAATAAGTAACCAAGTCTTCATCTTGAACCAGTGATTTCCTGAGACAGAAGGAGATTTTGCCTTGTTGAAATATTGACCCTCAGACTGAGTCAGTGTAAGGAGCTGTCTTTCTTCCTGTAATGGCAACATCAAAATACTGAAGAGATCATGTCTTTAAATAGATTCTAAATTAATACTGCTTAATATTGCTTAATACACACTTAATACTGCTGTCTTTTTATTTTTTGTTTGCACACTGATGACATGAGTTTAGCTTGTTTTTGTTTTTGCATTATTTATTGAATCTATTATTAAGACAGCAACTGTACAGAAATATTTAAGACCCCAACAGAATGAAACAATAAGCAAGTGAACTAGAGCTATTTTTAAGACCCTTTGTAATCATACATCATGATCATCTAGGATTTATTCCAGGCATGCAAGGATGATTCAGTATCCTCAGATAAATCAATGTGATACACCGGAACAACAGAATGAAAGATAAAAACCACATAGTTACTTCAGTAGATGCAGAAAAAGCATCTGACAAAATTCAATATCCACTCATGATAAAAGCTCTCAATAAACTTGATATGGGGAAAAAATACTTCAAAATAATGAAGGTTATTTATGACAAACCAACAGCTAACATCACAATCAATTGTTAAAAAAAAAAATTAGGGGAGGAGCCAAGATGGCGTAGGAGTAGGACGGGGAGAACACTTTCTCCCCCACAAATTCATCAAAAGAACATTTAAATGCTAAGTAAACTCCACAAAAACAACTTCTGAATGCCGGCAGAGGACATCAGGCACCCAGAAAAGCAACCCAAGTCTTTGAAAGGAGGTAGGAAAAAATATAAAAGACAAAAAAAGAGACAAAAGAGGGAGGGACGGAGTTCCGTCCCAGGAAGGGAGTCTTAAAAAGAGAGAAGTTTCCAAACACCAGGAAACCTTCTTACTGCCGAATCTGTGCCGAGCTTTGGAAGCACAGAGGGCAACATAACAGGGAGGAAAAATAAATAAACAATTAAAACCCACAGATTGCAAGCCCTGTGGTAACTCCCCCAGCAGAGAAGCAGCGCAGACGCCTGCACACACCATTAGCAAGTGGGGG
>NW_011495077.1:446636-446818 GCF_000754665.1 Bison bison bison | reverse complement strand
GGTGGACCAGTTGTACACCTAGATAACTGAGCGGCAGGGAGGCAATAAGTCACAGCAATCACGCTCGCCAAACACGTCATCACATGAGCTGCTCGGACCTGGGAAGGGCACAAAATGCAGGCCCAACTGAGTCTGTGTTTCTGAGGACTACCCGAGTGCCTGAACCTGAGCGGCTTGGACCT
>NW_011495077.1:444375-446108 GCF_000754665.1 Bison bison bison | reverse complement strand
GTCGTACCTTTGTTTTGTTTTTGTTTTGTTCTATTTTTTCTCTTCTTTCTTTTCCTTCTTATTTACTTTTAACATCGTATTTTTGAAATTCCAAACTCTACTCTAGATTTTTAATTTTTGCTTTTATGTATTTGTTACCAATTTTGTACCTTTAAGAACCCAATCTTCAGTACCCATTTTTCACTAGGGAGCAAGATTACTGGCTTGACTGCTCTCTCTCCCTTTGGACTCTCCTTTTTTCCCACCAGGTCGCCTGTGTCTCCTCCCTAACTCCTCTCTACTCTACCAAACTCTGGGAATTTCTGTGTGTTCCAGAAGGTGGAGAACACTTAGGGAACTGATTACTGGCTGGATCTGTCTCCCTTCTTTTCATTCCACCCTTTTATCCTCCTGGCCACCTCTGTCTCCTTCCTCCTTCTTCTCTTCTCTGTATAACTCTGTGAAAATCTCTGAGTGGTCCAGTTGTGGAGTGCACATAAGGAAGTGATTACTGACTAGCCCACTCTCTCCACTATTGATTCCACCTCATCTCATTCGGGTCACCTCTAACTCCCTCCTCCCTCTTCTCTTCTCCATGTAACACTGTGAACCTCTCTGGGTGACCCTCACAGTACAGAAACTTTTCTTCTTTAACCTAGATGTTTTATCAATGGTGCTGTATAGAAGAAGAAGTTTTGAAACTACTGTAAAAATAAGTTTTTACAGTAAGGAGGAAGCTTAAGTCCAAACCCTGACTCCAGGGAGCTCCTGACTCCAAGGAACATTAATTGACAGGAACTCGTCAAATGCCTCCATGCCTACACTGAAACCAAGCACCACACAAAGGCCAACGAGTTCCAGGGCAAGACATACCAAGCAAATTCTCCAGCAACAAAGGAACACAGCCCTGAGCTCCAAGATACAGGCTGCCCAACATCACCCCAAAACCATAGACATCTCATAACTCATAACTGGACACTTCATTGCACTCCAGAGAGAAGAAATACAGCTCCACCCACCAGGACACTGACACAAGCTTCCCTAACCAGGAAACCTTGACAAGCCACCTGTACAAACCCACACACAGTGAGGAAATGCCACAATAAAGAGAACTCCACAAACTGCCAGAATACAGAAAGGACACCCCAAACTCAGCAATTTAAACAAGAAGAGACAGAGGAATACTCAGCAGATAAAGGAACAGGATAAATGCCCACCAAACCAAACAAAAGAGGAAGAGATAGGGAATCTACCTCATAAAGAATTCCGAACGATTATACTGAAATTGATCCAAAATCTTGAAATCAAAATGGAATCACAGATAAATAGCATGGAGACAAGGATTGAGAAGATGCAAGAAAGGTTTAACAAGGACCTAGAAGAAATAAAAAAGAGTCAATATATAATGAATAATGCAATAAATGAAATTAAAGACACTCTGGAGGCAATAAATAGTAGAATAACAGAGGGAGAAGATAGGATTAGTGAATTAGAAGGTAGAATGGTAGAAATAAATGAATCAGAGAGGATAAAAGAAAAACAAATTAAAAGAAATGTGGACAATCTCACAGACCTCCAAGACAATATTAAATGCTACAACATTCGAATCATAGGGGTCCCAGAAGAAGAGGACAAAAAGAAAAACCACGAGAAAATACTTGAGGAGATAATAGTTGAAAACTTCCCTAAAATGGGGAAGGAAATAATCACCCAAGTCCAAGAAACCCAGAGAGTCCCAAACAGGACAAACCCAA
>NW_011495077.1:443454-443606 GCF_000754665.1 Bison bison bison | reverse complement strand
TGCTGGTGCACTGGGAAGACCCAGAGGGATGGTATAGGGAGGGTGGCGAGGGGAGGGTTCAGGATGGGGAGCACATGTATACCTGTGGCGGATTCATTTCAATGTTTGGCAAAACTAATACAATATTGTAAAGTTTAAAAATAAAATAAAAT
>NW_011495077.1:439912-440814 GCF_000754665.1 Bison bison bison | reverse complement strand
AAATAATAGCAAATGAAGCAACTGACAAACAACTAATCTCAAAAATATACAAGCAACTCCTACAGCTCAACTCCAGAAAAATAAATGACCCAATCAAAAAATAGGCCAAAGAACTAAATAGACATTTCTCCAAAGAAGACATACAGATGGCTAACAAACACATGAAAAGATGCTCAACATCACTCATTATCAGAGAAATGCAAATCAAAACCACTATGAGGTACAATTTCACGCCAGTCAGAATGGCTGTGATCCAAAAGTCTACAAGCAATAAATGCTGGAGAGGGTGTGGAGGAAAGGGAACTCTCTTACACTGTTGGTGGGAATGCAAACTAGTACAGCCACTATGGAGAACAGTGTGGAGATTCCTTAAAAAACTGGAAACAGAACTGCCTTATGATCCAGCAATCCCACTGCTGGGCATACACACTGAGGAAACCAGAGGGAAAGAGACACGTGTACACCAATGTTCATCGCATCACTGTTTATAATAGCCAGGACATGGAAGCAACCTAGATGTCCATCAGTAGATGAATGGATAAGAAAGCTGTGGTATATATACACAATGGAGTATTACTCAGCCATTAAAAGAATACATTTGAATCAGTTCTAATGAGGTGGATGAAATTGGGGCCTATTATACAGGGTGAAGTAAGCCAGAAACAAAAACACCAATACAGTATACTAACACATATATATGGAGTTTAGAAAGATGCTAACAATAACCCTGTGTACGAGACAGCAAAAGAGACACTGATGTATAGAACAGTCTTATCAACTCTGTTGGAGAGGGAGAGGGTGGGAAGATTTGGGAGAATGGCATTGAAACACGTATAATATCATGTATGAAACGAGTTGCCAGTCCAGGTTCGATGCACAATACTGGATGCTTGGTGCTGGTG
>NW_011495077.1:439379-439812 GCF_000754665.1 Bison bison bison | reverse complement strand
TTGGAAAAGAAGAAGTAAAACTCTCATTGTTTGCAGATGGCATGATCCTCTACATAGAAAACCCTAAAGAATCCACCAGAAAATTACTAGAACTAATCAATGAATATAGTAAAGTTGCAGGTTGTAAAATCAACACGCAGAAATCCCTTGCATTCCTATACACTAATAATGAGAAAACAAAAAGAGAAATTAAGGTAACCATTCCATTCACCATTGCAACGGAAAGAATAAAATACTTAGGAATATATCTACCTAAAGAAACTAAAGACCTATATATAGAAAACTATAAAACACTGGTGAAAGAAATCAAAGAGGACACTAATAGATGGAGAAATATACCATGTTCATGGATTGGAAGAATCAATATAGTGAAAATGAGTATACTACCCAAAGCAATTTATAGATTCAATGCAATCCCTATCAAGCTACCAAC
>NW_011495077.1:434758-435876 GCF_000754665.1 Bison bison bison | reverse complement strand
AAGTATTGGAGCTTCAACCTCAGCATCAGTTCTTCCAGTGAATATTCAGAACTGATTTATTTTAGGACTGACTGGTTTGATCTCCTTGCAGTCGAAGTGGCTCTCAAGAGCCAAGGGGCTCTCTTTTGAAGACCACAGTTCAAAAACATCAATTCTTAGTCGCTCAGCTTTCTTTTTGGTCCAACTGTCACATCCATACATGACTACAGGAAAAACCATAGGTTTGACTCTATGGACTTTTGTCAGCCAAGTAATGTGTCTGCTTTTTAATATTTTGTCTAGGTTGGTCATGGCTTTTCTTCCAAGGAATAAGTGTCTCCTAATTTCATGTCTGCAGTCACCGTTCACAGTGATTTTGGATCCCTAGAAAATAAAGTCTGTCACTGTTTCCATTGTTTCCCCATATATTTGCCATGAATTGATGGGACGGGATGCCATGATCTTAGTTTTTGAATGCTTAGTTTAAAGTTAACTTTTTCACTGTCCTCATTCTGACCTGGTCCTGACCTAGTCCTCCTGCTGATAGTCTGTGGGGTACACACAGGAGACTGGAACAGGACTCTAAGAGAAGAGCCCTAAACACAAACATGCTTTGGGAAATGTTCCATTATTACATCCATCATTTTCTATGTGGTATGATATCTCTAGCTTTGCAAATAATGCCAGTTAACAATTTTTAGGAGGAATGGTCAGAGGGTTTCTTCTTTCCATATGTCTCCATGATTCCCATGGGTCAGGAAAGGCCCCCTCTGCATGGAAAGCACTCCCTCCTCTCCCTAGACCTTCACCTGAATTCACTCTATTCATCCCCAGGACACAGCCCACATGCTGCTGGAATGTTGGAATGTTGCATAATGTTGGAAACATTATCTCAGTCAGGTCTCAAATAATGTGTGGCTGAGTGACCAGTAACTACCCCTGTGCCATGTGCTCTGCTCAGCTGCTCAGTTGCGTCTGACTCTTTGTGGCCCTAGAGACTATAGCCTGCCAGGCTCCTCTGTCCATGGGATTTCCAGGCAAGAATACTAGAGTGGCTTGCCATGCCCTCCTCCAGGGGATCTTCCAACCTGGGGATTGAACCTGAGTCTCCTGCATCTCCCGCATTGCAGGTGGACTCT
>NW_011495077.1:429499-433922 GCF_000754665.1 Bison bison bison | reverse complement strand
GGGTCATTTCATAGCTTGTTCTTTTCTCTAGGATAGGGTTTATTTTATGCAAAGTCTGACTATATTATGATAAGAATTGCTGCCATTGTTCTTTGCTGACATAAACCATTTTAAGGCTTGGGGATTTTGTGGCTGCAGACAGCTGTGAGGTTGCCTTACACAGGCCCTCAGGGCAGCCTTGTCAATCCAGTAACAATGACTGTGACTAAGTCAGTTGAACTCAAGAACAATCTTCTTCAAATGTGCCTTTTTCACCTACTGAGATTTTCTCACTAGTTAAAATGAATTTTGTTAGTTCTTACCAAAAGTGGGATCATTTTTAATGCACATCTGTTTGCTGAGCAGTTCTTTTTGCTTGTTTTGTTTTTTGTCTGTGCCAGGTCTTAGTTTAGGCTTGTGGGATCTAGTTCCCTGACCACAGATCGAACCTGGGCCCCTTCAATGTGAGTGCAGAGTCCCAGTGACTGAACCAGTGCTCCCCCTAAAATTAGAATCTTGAATTGAAGTTATCAAGCTGGCAGGACTCTCTGGCTCAGCCGATCACCTAGATTCTCTTAAACTCTTGTGCATTTTCAGGAATCCCTAGCTTCCAGCATTCATTCTGGAAATTTACAGAGTTGTCTGCAATGTGGAAAACAAAATCAGATACAATTCCTATCTCAAATTCCTTTCAGTTGATTGAGAAGCAGGTAAGCAAAAAAAAAAAAAAAAATCCTATGCCCTGTCTGTACTCCCACTAGTCTGGATCCAAATATGTGAAATGAGGAATCAGACTGGAAGTAGAGAGCTGATACAGTTACCACTAGGGGAATGAAACCTGCCAGAAAACTTTTTTTTCCCCACTGTTAAGATTTATTTTTGTTCCTTCATCTCCCTCGCCATTTCTGTGGCCTCTTTATTAAGCTGTTGAGGCCCCAGTGTGCAGGTGGCCAGCACCCAGTGTGCAGGACTCTAGGATGTTAGGGAGGAAGGCAGCGCTTACCTTCAGGTGGGTGTCCAGATTCACCCTAAGTGATGATGGTGACTACATCTGCCAAGACCATAAAACTACTATAACTATTAAACTCTGCATTTAAGTAGTTGTGTATATAAATTGGGTTTCCCCAGTAGCTCAGCAGTAAAGAATCTGCCTGCCAATTGAGGAGATGAAGGTTCAATCCCTGGGTCAGGAAGATACCCTGGAGGAGAAAACAGCAACTCACTCCAGTATTCTGCCTGGAAAATTCCATGGACAGAGGAGCCTGGCAGGCTACAGTCCACAGGATTGCAAAGAGTTGGACGCCACTTAGCAACTGAGCACCAGACACAACATACACATGCCTATAAATTATGAAATGACAATGATTCAGTATCCTGGCCACATCTCACAGACTGCCCAGCAGTAAGCATACATCTCTTCCCACTTGCTGTGCCCGCCACTGTCCTTCCAGAAAGTCTGCTCCCGGAAGGTGCAGGCAGGAGTTCAGCCTGAAAAGATGAGGGGACACTCTGTGCAACAGGCACGATTGTAGCAGAGACACAGAGAGTGACCAAAGTGGCTCCACATTCCTGCTCATGAGCAGAGGAGTCTGGAGATGTTCCTGCTTGGTGAGTGGGTGGTAATTTCTCCTAGTCTCTTGAGCAGGTGAAAAGCCCATGCCACTGCCAAGATAGCTTATTGTAAGAGTACATAAATACTTCTCCCACGTGTCTGAAATATGACTGACTGATGAATTAATTTTCCCTGATATGCTGTTGTTCTATCCCTAGATCATGTCTGACTCTTTACTACCCCAGGAACTGCAGCACGTCCGGCATCCCTGTCCTTCACTATCTCCCAGAGTTTGCTCAAACTCATGTCCATTGAGTCACTGATGCCATCCAGTCATCTTATCCTCTGTCACCTTCTTCCCCTCTTGCCCTCAATCTTTCCCATCATCAGTGTCTTCTCCAGTGAATTGGTTCTTCGCAGTCAGGTGGCCAAAGAACTGGAGCTTCACTTTCAGTATTCTAGCAGGTTTTATTCCACTGGTGGTAACTGCATCAGAATTCCAGATTCAAGATTGCCGCTTAGGCTTTTTTATGGTCCAACTCTCACATCCATACATAATTACTGGGTAAACCATTCCTCTAACTACAGGGACCTTTGTCAGTAAAGTAATGTCTCTGCTTTTTAATACACTGTTTAGGTTTGTCACGTCTTTTCTTCCAAGGATCAAGCATCTTTTAATTTCATGGCTGCACTCACCATCTGCAGTGAATTTGGAACCGAAGAAAATAAAATCTGTCATTGTTTCCACTTTTTCCCCATCTATTTGCCATAAAGTGATGGGACTGGATGCCATAATCTGTTTTTTGAATGTTGAGTTTTAATTCAGCTTTTTCATTCTCATCTTTCACCCTCATCAAGAGGCTCTTTAGTTTCTCTTCACTTTCTGCCATTAGAGTGGTACCAACTGCATATCTGAGATTATTAATATTTCTCCTGGCAAACTTGATTCCAGCTTGTGAATCATCCAGCCCAGCATTTCGCATGGTGTACTCTGCATATAAGTTAAATAAGCAGGGTGACAATATATAGCCTTGAAGTACTCTTTTCCCAAATTTGAACCAGTCCATTGTTCCATGTGCAGTACTAACTCTTGCTTCTTGTCCTGCATACAGGTTTCTTGGGTATTCACATCTCTTTAAGAATTTTCCACAGTTGACTGTGATCCACACAGTCAAAGGCTTTAGCATAGTCAATGAAACAGAAGTAGATTTTTTTAAATTACCTTGCTTTTTTCTGTGATCCAGCCAGTGTTGGTAATTTGATCTCTGGTTCCTTTGCCTTTTCTAAACTCAGCTTGTACATCTGAAGTTCTTGGTTCACGTACTGCTGAAGCCTAGCTTGAAGGATTTTGAGCATAATCTTGCTAGCATGTGAAATGAGTGCAATTGCATGGTAATTTGGTCATTCTTTGACATTCATTTCCCTGAGATGAGGTTATTAGCAAAGAGAATATCCTGTACCCATTGAATACAAACAATCCACACAACACCTGCGATATTTACAGAGTGAGCTGCTCTGATCCACAGGGCCCTTGACAGAAGGAATATCTTGTCTGAAACTCTCCTCCTGGAACTTACTTAGGCAGCAGCATTTCTGGAGCAACCAGAAGGGATGGAAAAGTCAAGGAAAGACAGAATAAAGCTCCAGTCTCTGAAGATGGAGTGTCTGTAGGTGAAACTCAGCATGATACACAATCATGACCTGAATTTTAAAAACCAGACTACCTTTCAGGTCACACAGTCATCCATCAACAATGTGCCCTGGAATTTTCCTTAACACATTGTGAACTATTTCAGCATATATAATCTGAATTGTCACTGAAGAGTTAATGTCACTTTAAGGGATTCTATCTGGGGGGATGTCGATGGGCTGAAAACAGGTATTTCTGGAGAAAAGCTCTTGGGTTACTTTTTGCACTGTCCCGCTCCAGTTTCCTCTCTGCAGGGCAACCCAAGAATTCATAGGTCCTTGGCTCTGAGGAGCAGACCTGGAAGTGCTTTGACAATACCTCTAGCATAGCACACTGAAGACAGAAACAACAACCCCTTCCAGGGCTGCCCACAGCCAGAGCCCCATCTGCACTCTGGGTTTGTGCTCAGCTCCCCCGCAGCCCTCTCTCACTGTGTCACTCAGAGCACAGTAGTACACAGCCGAGTCTGATGCTTGCACTGCCTGTTTCTGCAGGTGGAAAGAGCTGTCACTCTTAACAAGAGTGGCCTGAAAACCTTCATGCACTGGACTCTGGTCTTTCATCCAGCCCTTCAGGAGGAGTTGAGGAGCTTTGTTGAGATGCTGGACGTACCAGAAAACATAGGGATCTGAATACGTGGTCTGGTAAGTGCAGTTCAGGGTCAGGAGAGCCCCCTCTGAGACAGTCACTGGGCCCTCTTTCTGGTTCACTGAGTCACCATTGGTCCTTCCTGGAAGAGAATCACTTTGTTATGATAGAAATGTATAGGAGGAGAGTTTTCAGCCAGAAAAGAAAAATAAAACTTACCTATAATCATAGGAAAATGAAAAATCATTAACATTTAGGATAAAATGTTACTTACTGAATATTAAGATGATCAGAAGAACTGAGTGAGTGGCAGAATGCATGTTCACAAAAGAAAATGATCCTTGTTCCCTGAAATACACCAGTCAAACAAATTTAGTCTCCATCTGAATGTTACAGAAGCTGCTCGCTCAGAAACTGAGAGCCCCTTTCTGTACTGCAGCAATATTCTGTCTTGTGGCTACAAAGCAGGCAAGTGAAACCAGCTCCTGAATGCAATGGAGAACCCCATCTGAAGGAAGCCCCGCCCTCTGGTGGTGATCGTGAAAACTGCACCACAGAGAGGTCTGACCTATTCCTCCTGATAATAGCTTGTGGGGTACATACAGGAGAATGGG